>NW_017273820.1:0-712 GCF_001594065.2 Cyphomyrmex costatus | reverse complement strand
GTTATCGGTAACCAAAAAAAATTTTAGTCATTTATAATGGTAATCGGTAACCAAAATCATTTTGTGAAAATATAATGGTTATATTATGACTTTTTTTCATTTTGGTTATAATAGTTATGATCTCTGCTGTCACGTACGGTACCGCCAGTGCCCCGTTTTTGGCGTTACGCGTCCTCCGTCAACTGGCGGAGGATGAAGGTCACGACCTCCCACTAGGAAAAGAGGCGCTTCTTACGTCCATGTATGTGGATGACGCGCTTTTTGGCGCAGATTCTAAAGATGTCGTAAGAGAAATTCGAGATCAATTGGTTGCCCTGCTTGCCAGAGGTCAGTTTGTCCTTCGAAAATAGGAAAGTAATGCACCCAGCTTGCTCGACGATATCGACCCGCAGAATCACGGCTTAGCTCGCGAAAAGGTCATTCAAGAAGACGACCATGTAAAAATCCTTGGAATAGCGTGGCATCCGACATTCGATAGTTACCGGTTCATTGTGTCTAAAGAACCGTCCCCGCGCATAACTAAGCGATCGATCTTATCAACAATATCACGATTGTTTGATCCTCTCTGGTGGCTATCGCCTATAATCATCATTGCAAAGATTCTAATTCAGTCGTTATGGAGTCTCGATCTGGATTGGGATTCGCCACTTCCGATGTCCGTGGCTTCTGTATGGCAAACTTTCGTAGACGAATTACCGACGGTTGGTAATTT
>NW_017273819.1:0-711 GCF_001594065.2 Cyphomyrmex costatus | reverse complement strand
GGACTGCGTGGTGCCGCGAATGGAGCAAGTAATTAATGCAACAGTACACGCAAGTACAGGCTTTGCACCGGATGAACTTCATATGAATGGAGAGATCGAACTAAATGTTCATCCAAGTCTCAAGCCGAGAGGACGCGCAGAGATGACGCGCGGGCAAAAAATAAGTCTAGCGCGTGAGACATTGCAAAGACAAGCAGATCGAAGGAGGCGTCAATTTAATAAAACAAACACGGCACCGCAGTATTGCGAGGATGAGCTCGTGTGGTGCAGATTGCATCGACGGTCAAATGCGAGTCGAGGTACAACAAAGAAAATGCACCTAATATACGATGGGCCATACCGTGTGCGAAGAATAGTAAGACCAAACGCTTATGAAATTGAGAGATTGAGTGGTGAAATAATAGGAGTTTACAATAATCGACAATTGAGACCGCATCGAACACCAAAATACCGTACGGATGAGCGCGAGAGTGAAGAATATTTTCTAGACGAAGATGAGCAATTCGAGAATTACGTGGAAGAAGATGACGAGCCTCGAATTAATATGATCAAGATAGCCAATGAAGACAGCGAGCAACAGGAAGGAGTCGTGGATGAGAATTCCATACCCATAGGCAAATATGGCCAAACTATGAAGCAGTCAAGAAAAAATAAGGATGCAGGAAAATCCAGAAAGACAAAATCACCGATAGAAAAGGGTGACGACGTACG
>NW_017273818.1:0-710 GCF_001594065.2 Cyphomyrmex costatus | reverse complement strand
TCTCTTTATTTGGGCATTTATTATTCACCTGAGGTAAAAAAATGGGAAAAATGGAACTCTGGCCTTAACAATTGAGTGATAGAGGACATAAAAAGCAGTACACCTGTTTACATAATAAAAGAATAAAAAATAGAATATCATACTTTTTTAAAGTTTTCGGCAAGAGCATGTTTCTCTTCCGAAGTATTTGGAAATGTAATTATTTCTTTGGATATATCATATAGAAAATCCATCACTCTTTGTAACACACTTTCACAAGTTGAAAGGCTTAAGTTAAATCGATCTCCTACTTGTCGAAGTGAGCATTTATTTCCTGCAAACCTCGAAATAAAAAGAAATTATCGCAAATTTTAAGGAAATAAAATCAATGCCCATATATGTTTTCAGTTCATTTTCTTTCATCTTCAAATTACTATTATTAAACTAACCATAAAAACATTAACACATGTTTTTCTGTTGACGAAATTGACGTTCCACCATGGGACCTATCACTCGGATAGAATACTGACATTTCAAATTTCTCTATTATTACATAACACGTCTCCCGCGACATTCGAAAATGACTTTCAAACTGTAAATAAACATTTTCTGTTTAATAAATAATTTATTATAGTTTTATTAATGCAAAACTCTCACTGTTCTATTGGACATTTTATGCACAACATCTTCGATGTAATTTTTAATTTTTGCTCTTTTACATTTCTGCAGGT
>NW_017273817.1:0-710 GCF_001594065.2 Cyphomyrmex costatus | reverse complement strand
TGCTGTAAAATAAGATATTAAGAAAATGTAAGACGATTTGTCTTGTAACATACCCTTGATTTATTTCGTTAAACATTGTAGAATCAGTTAAAATTTATTTTATTACCTTCAATATCTGAGACACGCACTGGATCTAATTGTTGCAATGCTGCTTTTGGGCAATTTTTATTTTTATTAGGATTGGCTGTCTTTCCCGTCAAACTGCTGTTCCGTAACTCATTTTTATCAAAAATTAAACCGAGTAACTCACAAGTTAGCGCGGATATAGTCGAATTGTTTAATTTGCCCAACTGCACATTTGTTATAAATCGGGAACCGAAATATCGTCCATCTTTCTGCAACGAACAATTTGAAATTTAAATATATTTAAAATAATTATAAATTATACAATAGTTAATTGGTTTATAAAACTGACCGTTGATTTCTTTACCTGTATATTACTCTCGCTGTTCTCATGTTTCTGCGCATTATCAAGTGTTGGTCTTTCCTATAAGAATACATAATAAAGTAAATTTGAATGTTAATCATTTGATAATATCCATTAATTTTATAAAGTAAAAATGTCACTCTTAAGAAGAATAAACTTTCAAATCTTTTTTTTAGAATGATTCGATTACTATTCCCAAAGTGAAAAATTGGAGCGAAACGTTTTTCACTCCATAGTTACAAGTAATAGTAAAATCGTTCATTTTTTGCACCCAAAAATGAAG
>NW_017273816.1:0-709 GCF_001594065.2 Cyphomyrmex costatus | reverse complement strand
GAAATACGCGTCCAATTATAAAGCTGAAGGAATATTGCACTGCATCAATACATTAATGCTATTGCAAAAACAATAAAATTGTAATAAATAATATGAAAAAGAACAATTTTACACAAAATATAAAATCAGAAAAATGTTAGACAATAAAAATTATATTAATAGTAATTAAGACAAATAATAAAAAAATAATGGTACATGCGATTGTTTTGTAACAGCAACATAATGTAGAAAAAGCATTAGTTAACATTAGAATAAAAAGAGGAAGTGCACGTTAAAAAAGAATATAAATAGTGGCAAAATACATCCCATGTTAAGGCAACTAAAAAAAGATTGTCAAAAATGTTACATTTATATAAGTGAATGTTAACAAAATGTATATTACAATGTATAACAAAATTAATGAGATTAAATTCTAATAACAATTAAAAGAAGTTATAATAAAACCATGCGTAAAAATCTTTAAATGCTCTATTGATCTTTATGTTGATTATTGCAAGAGTTACGAGAAAATAAATTTTTAGAATTGTGTAGTTCTAAATGTGTAGAATCTACTTGAAACGTGCGACAATCAATGTTATTAGCTTGGAAACTCGATCGTACTTTACATATTGCGTCCAAACTGGTTACATCTATCCGATTCCTCTTTTTATTCTTCACATCTGTAACAATAGAAAAAATTCTCTCTGCTTCGGCATTAGAATGTGGAAGT
>NW_017273815.1:0-708 GCF_001594065.2 Cyphomyrmex costatus | reverse complement strand
GTTTCAAAATTCAAAATGTCGTATCCAATATGGCTGACGAATTTTCAAGAAATTGTTTAATTTTCATAAGAATGGGAATACTGGTGTTTTTGGGGTCGCTTAATACGAACTTGGAGTCAGATTTTCAAAATTAGAATAAATAATTATTTTAAAATTTTTAATTATTTTAAAATTTTAAAACACTTCTTTGTTTTGCCTGCAGTTAGCCTACTGTGATAGTAGTTTCCAGGGTCTACCGCGAGGAGGTTGCAGTGCTATTATAGACCCCATTTTTTTTTATTTTTCTTATTTTATTTATTTTTTTTTAGTTTTGTTATTTTTTGTGTTTTTTTGTTTTTTGTTTCTTGTTTTATATATTAAAAAATTTTTATGCAAAGTACGGTTTAACTACACCACATGTTGTTGACAACAGTGGGGGAATTTGTTGTCGGAAACTGCAAAAAAGTGATCAATGCACATCGATTTCGTGCACCAGGCACATTTGATTATCGCAACGTCATTGCAAAGCTCACAATTGGTGCTACATCCCTTTAAGCAATACTCCACTGGAGTTAAACATTTGTCTGGTCTTTCATTTATGTAACCGCTTTTCCACCAAGCATACCTAAACATATTGACAAATCTTGGGGACGAAAATTGATTATGGATCAGCGACTGGATTTTTAAAATATTATTCCTTAAATGTAAATTAACGTCGTAATCGTAAGA
>NW_017273814.1:0-708 GCF_001594065.2 Cyphomyrmex costatus | reverse complement strand
TCTGATACAATCCCCATAGGGGATTCAGTATATTAACCTCATTTTTGAACAAAGGTGGGTGTACGGAGCTCGCTCCGTCCCCGCTAAGGGTCGACCCGGTTCTTGCAGTACCTCGGGTTCGGCCTATAATAGTATTCTAAAAATAAAACTTTGATTTAGGATTAACTGCTTAAGTTTTCCCAATTTTGTTGCACGTTCGAACTTGGCTCCCTCCGCGCCCGCGCGCGACACCGTGCGCGGGCCGAACGCGGCCGGCGGCCGTACTCCCGGCGCATGCTGAGTCCCTCCGGCACCGTCGGCGGTCACCGAGTATATTATCATCATATAGTGCTCATCGCGAGCTTTATTTTCATATATATTTTTATTATTCTATCTTTTTAGAAATACCTCGTGCGCGGCGCGCGCTGCATCTACTGCCCGCGCGCGCGAAGCACGGTGACTGCCGCGGTGCATCGTACTGCGTCTTTGTGCGTAAGCTAGGCATCGCCGTCGCTGACAGCCTTATTCTATTTCATGCATGCCTTATGTTTTATATATTTTAATATATCTAAAGTATGTGTCTTATATATTTTAATGCGAAATGTATTATGTTTAATATTATATACAAATACGCGAAGAATTTATATGAACGATCCGAACTAAACAAAAATTTGGAATTTGCTGTACGTTCACAACGAGGATTGTTCTATTTACATTGAAAAAATATTT
>NW_017273813.1:0-708 GCF_001594065.2 Cyphomyrmex costatus | reverse complement strand
GCCATGTTCAAAAACTGAGAGACGCTACAAGTCTCTTATCCCGAGCCACCAAAGTCCATTTTTAGGAGGTGCATAACTACTAATAATATTATAATAAAAATTGATACTTTGTGTAATATTATAATTCATAAACACATACCTTTTTTTACTTTTCTTGTTTTTTCTTCATTTCTGTATATCTTATCTGTAGTGTGTGCGGGTATGCTGATGGCGGATCAGATGGATGTGTGGATGGATGTGTGTGATGGATGTATGACGTACGTACGTGAGCATAAATGAGAGCAAGCATACATGTAGATTTGCATGTATATGTGTGCGGGTTGTACGGATGAATGTACATAAAGTATTTATTTTATTCAATAAATTAAAGTTAAAATTAGAAAATTTTTTAAATATATTTTTTTAATATATATATTAAAATGGATTAACATTAAAAACGTAAATATATTATAACATAAAACGTAAATATATTAACATAAATGGATTAAAATGTAAGCAGTAACTCGTGCAAATCCATTTCAAACCCGTTTCTTGGGCACATCCATTTCAAACTCGTCTCTTGAGCACTAAAAGATAAAAAGTATACATGTGGCAATTTATAAAATCGCCTTTAATTTATAATAGAGAAAATTAAATATATAAATTTATTGCGAAGAATATTACTACGTCGACCCGCCATCAGAGGTCTATAGATATTCGCAAATTCTC
>NW_017273812.1:0-708 GCF_001594065.2 Cyphomyrmex costatus | reverse complement strand
ATGTTGGACAGACGAAAAGACAATTAAAAACAAGAATAAGTGCATGAACATATTTTAGATATTAATAAAATTTCTAAGTCTCCTTCCACTAGTCATTTCCAACCACCGTATTGAAATTTGAAATGGGAAAATGTTGAAATATTAGATTAGATATTGTACCTGCATACAATAAAAGATAAATTTCTGAGATGGTGCATATAAAGAAACAGATATACAAATATTTATTTGTTTGTATGATACATGAATATATAATTATATATGTATATTTTCTTACAGATTGTAGGAACGAATGATAAAAAATTATAGTATACCTTATATTTCTGATTAGTAATTAATCGGAAATTAATTGCACAAATTACATTGTTAAGCGATTCAGCAAATACTGAAACGTGTTTTGAATACATCTCTGGCAATGAATCCATATTTCTCTTTCTTTATATGCACCATCTCAGAAATTAATCTTCTATTGTATGCAGGTTCAATATCTAATATCTCAACATTTTCCCACTTAAAATTATGATTCGTTTAAATATTATTAATATCTGAAATGTGTTCATTTATTCTTGTTTTTAATTGTCTTTTCGTTTGTTAACAATAGGTTTAAAATTTTCGGAAATTGTATTAAAATAAGGTATAGTAAAAAATTTTTTATTGCAAATTGGAAATCCATTATTTAAGAAAATGTTAATGGCATGAATTAGATTGTTT
>NW_017273811.1:0-707 GCF_001594065.2 Cyphomyrmex costatus | reverse complement strand
CCATTTGAACGACAGGACGCATTTCTCGTTACCGGGTTGTTTAGCAAAATGCTTATTTATTTCGTCAGTCCACCCTGGTTTGAATCGTGGTGCATTCGGAACCCAATATTTATGAAGAAAAGAAGCAGGCAGGATAAACGTTGAACAGAAACTATTTTCAGCGATGTTATCATTGTGAAATTCTATACGGGCGAAAGGGTACAAATCGGTAGAGAGTGAGGTAGCTAAAATATCAGGTGGAGTGATAATTGAATTAGGAAATGAAGTACTCGAAGAATTTGTGATATTCCATGTCTCACTTACGACAGTAGCATCTTTAATATTCATCTGCACCTGTTTATGCAATATCTGATCTTCGCGAAATTCAGAGCAGTTTATATCATCAGTATCCATATCGAAAGAATAAGGCGTAGATGTATCATCCGAGACATTATTAAAAGAAATTACAGCATTGGAATCTGCTGATTCCTTACCAATTATTTTAGGAATCGATTGCGTATTTCTCTGCAAAAGGTCGTCAAGTATGCCATTTTTATTGAATTTTACTTTCAAATTCAAAGTTGACGGTTTAATCTTATTTTTCAAGACAGTGCATACATTTTGCCAAACAGAATTATTACGATGTTTCAATTTTCGTTCATCATGATTAACAAAAACGTCATATTGGTTTAATGCATTCAAAATATCTTGTTTCGATAGGACAGTTT
>NW_017273810.1:0-707 GCF_001594065.2 Cyphomyrmex costatus | reverse complement strand
ATTTTCTTCTTTCCACGATACAGTGAAAGCGTCAATCGCTTTTGCTTCTGGATCTGGAAATCTAGAATAAAATTTTTTACATTTGGCATTTAACCTAGATGCAAACAGATCTACTGAGAAAGGACCAAAACTTTTCTCTATTTGTTTGAAAATTTTCTGAGAAAGTTCCCATTCAGAATCTATATTAATATTACGCGATGCTCTATCAGCTTCTATATTTTCCGCTGAAGGAATATATGATGCCCTTAACCATAATTTCTTTCTTTCGCACCATTCCCAAATTTTTCTTGACAATTCACTAAGATGTGGGAATTGAACACCACCAGCTCTATTTACATAGGCAATAGCTGTATTATTATCTAACCTCAGTAATATTTCACATTGCGATAAATCTGACGCGAAACATTTTACTGCAAAAAAGGCAGCTAATAATTCAAGGTAGTTAATATGATTCTTCCTCTCCTGTCTGTTCCAAAACCCGAAGGCTTCCGAACCATTACAATAGCAACCCCAACCTGAGAGAGAAGAATCAGAGAAAATTTCCATCCTATAAATTTGAGTTCTGATCGGATTTGATCCAATAACTGCATTTTGTTTCCACCAGATAAGGTCCTCTACCATAGAATCATTTATTAAAATGTTACCTTCATAATCTCCGCCATTAAATTTTAATGCTAAAAATTTCTGCCTTTCTAATCGTTTACAGT
>NW_017273809.1:0-707 GCF_001594065.2 Cyphomyrmex costatus | reverse complement strand
TTATATGTTTTGAGATATCAGATTCGACTGCATGTGGAATATGTCGTCTGACAATACCTAATATAAAAGAATTAATAAAATTGTTTAAAACAAAACATGCTATTAATAAAATAAATATATAGCATACTGCTAAAGTTGGCTACAAGTAATAACGCAATGCAAAATTTTTTTTAAGAGGTAAGAAAAAAATGCAAACAAAAATTAAATCTGTAAATAAGAAAATTATTTAAAGTCACACAAAGATTTTAGAACACAAGAGTTCAGACATTTTTCTAAATTATAGATTAATACAATACATTGAGAATTTCATTAAAGTGTTAAGTTTAAGTACTTTAAATGGATAATTTTTTCTATTACTTTTCCAACTTAGTATACGATATATGCACACACACACGCACACGCACAGACACACACGCACACACACGCTGTCCCAGATCTAATGCACCACCTGCTAATGGAAAACGAAAATTCTAGTACTAAAATGTCGAGGTTTTATAATAGTTTTTGATTAGTTTTTTATAAGTATTTAATGTTAGTGAATCATATCGAACAACATCCTAACATTTGCACGTTTAGATGTTGCTGGCATTTTGTTTCATAGACAACAAAAAATGTTATCCACACCTAAACGCACAAATTTTAGGCGATATGATTTGTTAACTTTAAATATTTATCATTCAAATAATGATACAGAGAAAGAGACTTGT
>NW_017273808.1:0-707 GCF_001594065.2 Cyphomyrmex costatus | reverse complement strand
CAAAATATGGAGATTTGATACTAAGGAGATCAACATAAACAAACTCGAACACAATTATTAAAAAATAATAAAATTTTTGGAATAATTTACATATAGAAGTTTTTCATATAATTAGCATTATATTTATTATCTTTGGTTTAATATGGCTATTTTACTTGACATTTAAATAAAATAATTAACAAGTATTTGATAAATACTTTATGATGTATGTAACTTGCAACTATAACGCATTAGAATATATTAAATATAATTATTCTATTCATAACTAATATAATTATTTTCTAAGAGATAAACATCAATATTGTTTATCTCTTAGAACAAATAAAATAAATTTTGATAAAATGAATTTTGTGTATGTTTAATTTGACACATACATAATATATATTACATATTATTATATTAATGTAATTATAGAAGTTAAAAAGAGTACACTAAAACCAAAACTAAAACATGACTATGTAAATTTAATTGCATATTTTTCAAAATTGTTTTGTATTTATAAAAATTTCAGTAATCGGATTGTATTCATAATTACTGCATAAATAATGTTATATCCATCCGGTTAGATATTTGCAAATCAATATGATTTGATTATATTGTAGGAGGAATTTAACCTTCTTATCATCGCACAAGTGTGAATCAATTCCAATGTGTTTCTGTTTGCTGAATACGAATTCAAACACATTGGCAACAATTAATTATTACGT
>NW_017273807.1:0-706 GCF_001594065.2 Cyphomyrmex costatus | reverse complement strand
GACTAAATCTCAGTGTCCAAAAATTGAAAGCACAGCTTCCAACTCGATCTGTGTTAAGTGCAAGAAACCTGTTGTAACTAAAATCAAGTGCAATATTTGTAAATCGGCGTTTCATCCATCGTGCGCTGCTTTGTATATTAAAAGCAAACCGTATACCTCCTGTTGTGCGCATGATCTCGCGCACCTAATTGTGACGTCACCGTCAGTATCTGGCAGCGTAAACGCGTGTGGCTTCTCCTTTCCTATACTATCTCCTACCTCTTCCCCCGCAGCCTCTTCACCTGCTGGTCACCCCTCGCTTCCTTCTTCCTTGCTCTCGCCTAGCCCTAATACGCCGCTAGCCCACTCTGTCATTTCGTCTCCATCCTCGTCACCCCGATCTACTATGGAGAATATCGAGAGACGGCTCGAGCAGCTATTTGTCGCTATAAACGGCGTCAAACAAGATACCGCAGTAATACGCGAAGAATTGGCATCACTAAATACGGCTGTACAGAAGAATACGGCGGTGTGCAATACATTAATGAACGACGTAAATTTTATCAAATATTCCATGGCACTTGCCAGGCCAACAGCGGAATTAATTATAAATGGCATTCCCGGTGCCTGTGCCTTGTCATATCATGACATTTTTGTACGTGTGCTTTCGCGTCTTAATTTGCCGGGCTTATTTACTGATGTTCTAACTATTAATAAAATTGAATTT
>NW_017273806.1:0-706 GCF_001594065.2 Cyphomyrmex costatus | reverse complement strand
TCTTCATGGGTGCTTTAATTGGCACATATGTACCGTCGATAGCTCCTACTACTCCTTTAATATGTGCCATACGATAGAATTTGTCCTCATTTTGAACAGCTCTATTTCCAGAAGGCCAAGTTATGATATGAGGGGCCAAACTATTTATGGCTTTAATCACTCTAACAAAAGAAACAAAAATGCTACATTTTCCCATGTCAAAACGATTGCCAACCGATCTGAGAAATAAATAAAAGAAACATTATTAGTAGAAAAAAATAATATATATACTTATTTACAATTTCATTGGTATATTAGCATCAAATAGAAATTATAAATACCTGTAGCTATCAGGAGTTGCCAATAGCCATAATACACAGAGTAGTTGTTTTCTTGGATCTATTGTTTGACGTCCACTAATTCGAACACTTTGTAGTTCAGGTCCAATGGTGTTGTTCAACCATTCAAATGCTTGTATAGATATACGAAAATGACTTTGGAATTTCATAGCTGTGCTGTTTGCAATTGTACGTTCAACGAACATTTTCATTCGGTTAGGCTTATTTTTTTCTGTTCTAATTCTCCAGTGTAAGTCAAATATTTGTCTTTCAAGAAATTCGCTGCCTTCTTCATCATCAGAATCGTCATTGTTAAATATATCTGAATATATTGTAACTACACTTGTTAGTAACATTCCGATAAAAGGCTCCATCTCGATAATATCCAT
>NW_017273805.1:0-705 GCF_001594065.2 Cyphomyrmex costatus | reverse complement strand
GCAAATCGCAAAACAATGGTAACGTTAACGGACCTGCTCTTGCAAGAAGATGCAGCGATGGCAATGCGAGATGATGCACGTGCAGCATATAAAGCTCAAGGAGAGAGAAAGAAGCATAGCGATCAAAAAACAAAGGAACGCAGCAATCGCGATGGTAAGAATAAGAAATATGATTCATCTAATCAGAAAACAGATCGGACATGTTGGATTTGTGACAAGCCAGGCCATTTTAAACGTGATTGTCCAAAGTACAAAAACAAAGTGTCCAAAGAAGAACAATCAGATGCAAGTGAGAGCACACAGACAAAGACAGCTTTTATAAGCACAGTCGTAAATACAGACAATGCGGACACGGATTATTGGATCTGTGATAGTGGTGCGTCAATGCATATGACAAATAAGCGAGAGTGGTTTAAATCAATGATACCGGAGCGACAAAGAATCGTCATCGCAGACAAGACGGATATTTGGTCAAGTGGTCGAGGTCGCATTGACATTCGAACCCATGTAAACGGTAAATGGGTGGATGCTGAATTGAAGGACGTACTATATGTGCCGAATCTGGATAAAAATTTATTCTCACTGACAGCAATGACACGTCAAGGATATTCTATGGACGGGCCAGCGGGTACTATCCATTTTACGAAGAACAACAAAACTGACGTCTCAGCGATATTTGATGGCAATTTCTATATAATGCAGTTT
>NW_017273804.1:0-705 GCF_001594065.2 Cyphomyrmex costatus | reverse complement strand
TTTCCGTTATTCACTGCGAGTACTAAAATTCTACAGTTTATGTTACGTATGCTATAGATTTTCAATACTCGCAGTGAATAATGAAACGCAGCTATAGGATGCTTTCCAATAAGAGACACTGGCTACGATCCGATATTCATCCACTATGTGCATATAACATACATATACTATAGATGTTTAGTATTGGCAGTAAAAAATCATTGTTTCTCTTTACTAATGTCTTAATCTTAATCAAAATAAAATACCTTTGGGGCTCTTTTCAACTTTTCACTTGTTCATCCGACTAGATCTTTTACGAATGTAAGATTATCTTATCAATGAAAATTAAGATCAATTATATATTAGTAGGATAATAAGAAAATGTTTTTTACAGGGTAAACACGGAACCAACTTAAAGAGACATTTAATTCGTTGCCACGATTTCAAGGAGAATTATTTTGATGATAGTTCTTCAAGTAAAAACTGTGGAAGTAGCAAGAAGTCGAAGGAGATTCAGCTTCGAATCGATGACATAAACTTAATTAAAATAGCAATGACGCGAAAGGATTTGGAAAACAGTTGCGTTGATCTTGTAACAGTCAATGGAAGGCCGTTCAGCATCTTGAATGATTCCGGGTTTCTAAATATCGTAAAGCCAATTAAACGGGCAATAGAACAGATGAGAAAAGAAACAGTCTCAATTTCCTCGGAAGCTATTAAAAAAAA
>NW_017273803.1:0-704 GCF_001594065.2 Cyphomyrmex costatus | reverse complement strand
GTGTTTTGTCTTACAACTACGCCTGAGACTCTCTTCTGGTCTCGCACGCCATGAGCGTCCAAAAAAACTTCATCTCCCAGTTTTACATCAATTTTTCGGTTTCCGGGTCGCGCTTCGATTTGACGTTTTTGCTGAGTTTCGATGTGCGCAAATACGCTCGGCTTTAACAAATCGAATCGCGTTCTTAAACTGCGGTTATACATTAAACTCGCTGGACTACGTCCTGTAGTTACATGAGGAAAATTTCGATAATCAAATAAAAACATATCTACCGCATTTTCGACACTCTCTCCCCCTTTAATTATTTTCGTTACTTTATCTTTAAATGTTTGTATGAAGTTTTCCGCTGCACCGTTAGTTGCAGGGTGATACGGAGGTGAAAAGGAATGTTTTACTCCCATTGCTTTCAAAAATTCCATTAATTCACTACTTCTAAATTGGGGGCCACCGTCTGTAACACAGTGAATAGGTAGACCGAATCTAGTAAATAATTTTTTAAATTCTCTTATTAGCCTTTTCGCATCCGTATTATGTTTACAATTTATTATTTCTGGCCATTTACTATGAGCGTCTATGATAAACAAATAATTTTCACCTTCAAATTTCGCGTAATCACAGTGTACGCGTCCCCATATTTTAGTCGGATACGGCCAAGTTGTAAGCGGTGTCTTACTTGGCGCTTTACGCTCGATTAGACATGTTTT
>NW_017273802.1:0-704 GCF_001594065.2 Cyphomyrmex costatus | reverse complement strand
TCTTCCACGGTCCCTCTCTCTCATTTTCGTTGACCATTTTGACACACGCGCAGTCCATTCTCTATGTCTTTGGGTAAATATAACATACATTATAGAGTTTTTTACTTAGCAGTGAATATTGGAACGTAGTTAAACATACCGAATCGCTATTTTTGGGACTGAAGACTATTCCACAGATTCCTTTATACCTATTACCTATAATATCGTATCTACACATGCGCAAAACAATGACTGCGTTCAGCAGATTCAACAGTTGAGTGAGCGCTTACTGTTATTAGTGTACTCTTTTAGATCATCCAATTAAATTTTAAATCTAGAAGAATATATCAATAGTAACGAGCGCTCATTCAACTGTTGAGTCTGCTAAACGTAGCCATTATATTCGAATCCATTATTGCCCATATAAGTTTGTTCTTTATTCCTTTCCTTGCACTGTCTGACTAGTGCAAATAAATTGAAGCGAAAGAAATATACATTTGATTCACTTCAACTTATTGCAACGTATGCACCAATTCAGATAGTGCATGAATAAAAAATAATCCTTAGACATTAATATCCCGTTAACTATTGTGAAAATTGTAAAATGGTACAAGACTTTCCGTCTCAGTTTAGTCTGATCTACCTGTTCATGATATCCGTTAGGTGAATTATGGGTCTGTATAGAAGACTGTAGCAGTAACACCGGCATCATTCGCGCCATATAA
>NW_017273800.1:0-703 GCF_001594065.2 Cyphomyrmex costatus | reverse complement strand
AAAAAAGGACACATGCAAAAAGACTGCTGGTCAAAGCTGGAGAAATCAACATCAACTGAAGAAAAGAAGACAAAAGAAAAGCCAAAGGATCAGAAAGAAGAATCTGGTCTAGCAGCATCATCAGTTTTCAAGATAAATGTAGGAAGTAAAATAATTGCAGATTCAGGAGCTAGCGTTCACCTAACAGGAAACATTGAGTGGTTTTCGTCGCTACGTAAGCTCGCTACACCGTTAATATTAAACGTTGCGGATGGCAAAACTCTGCAGGCAACACATGTAGGCAACATTGATATCGAGAAATCGAATGATGGCAAGAAATGGGAAAAACGTACATGGGAAAATGTATACTATGCAAAGGAAATGAATGGTGAATCCTTGTTTTCGACAACGTTCATGGAAATGAATAAAGGATATAGTTTTTACCATGGAAATGGAATCATGCGATTAAGCAAAGAGAGAAAAACTATGTTAGGTGGAGAAAGGATTGGAAGTCAATACATTCCTTATATTCGAGTTAAACCACCATCGATTACTGCAAAGGTAGCGCAATCAGTTGGACTATGGCATCAACGATTAGGGCACGTAAGTGAAACAGTAATTCGAGCAATGTATAAAAACAATCTCACAGAAGATCTTGAAGTTTCTTTTGCAGAAAAAAAGGACTGTGATTCCTGTCACTATGGCAAGCAAACCATAAGTAGGC
>NW_017273799.1:0-702 GCF_001594065.2 Cyphomyrmex costatus | reverse complement strand
AGAAAAATAGGATGATTAAAAATAAATTTAAAATTAATAAATTAAATTACAAAAATGCAAATATTAAAAGTGATAAATAAAATAAATATTATAATAATTTTTAAATTTTTATACAAATTTAAAAATTATAACTGATTTATTAATAAGTATTAAATGTAATTAAATTAGAAAACGACAATTAATAAAATTGTTTTTTAGATAATATATTAGGAATTAAGAATTTATTGTAAATCTGACAATAAAATTAATCGATATATTCGTTTTTAAAAAAAGGACGACTTGAATTGAATTATGAAAATGAAATTAAAAAAGGAAAATCAAACCCGGGTTTCTTGCATTCCGTTTATGCGTCTAAATCCGCCGAAGAATGCCATTAAGTATCGCTATTTGAGAATAAATAAATTCATTGAAATTTATATTTTTAATACACATACATTGAAAACAATGTTATTTTCGTAAATGAGTGAATTAAAATTGTTCTGTTTAAAAGTATTTAATTTGCGTATTGTGTGTTATACATGATATGAGGAGATATTCATTTACCGCCGTTTAAGGAATGAAGATATTGTCGCACAGTATATGTGTGGTTGTCTAGGAAAATATTAAATACGAAAGAATTGGCACAATTAGTTTAGAAGCTTCTGTTTTTTCAATAATTAATATTTTACAGTAATACAGTTTGGTTTGCTGTTAAACATTAAT
>NW_017273798.1:0-702 GCF_001594065.2 Cyphomyrmex costatus | reverse complement strand
AACCGGTTTTTCTTTATAAAAAATATAATTAAATTTATTTCATATAAATTTTTACATTTTATAATCATTATTAACTTTTTCAATACTGTACGAGTACTTATTATAATTATAAGTACATATTTAAAACTGTATATTTATTTAATTCATAATTAAATACATATTTTAAAACTCAACCTCAACAGAAAACAGAAGGCCTCAAATTTGAAACATATATTGAGAGACATTACATTTTCATTTAATTAAATTTAAAAAGAAAATTGATATATAAGTTTCTAAAATAAAATTTAATTTCCAGTTTCATCTACGTAATTCATTTACATGTCATATGTCTTTATATGATTAACGCTTAACGATAAATATTGCAGCACACACGTTTCATTTTGTCTACGCGTGGTCGTAGATTCGTCGAAAAACGAAGTATAGATTTTTTAAATAATTGGACATGCCGTTTATTAGCGAGGAACGTTTGCCGCATGTTTGATTTACTGTCACGTATGATTTATGTATCCACGGGTGACGCAACGATTTCTTTTCCGTAATTTTTTATTTTTGAAGCTTTGTATATACACGCGCGCGCGCGTGTGTGCATATATAGAGCTTCAAGAATAAAAAATCATGAATGGTTTATTGATGCGTGTGAGTAATTGAGCTCACCAAATCTCTATCTAAAAACTGTGATAAATTTCTGTAATTCCTTGTTCA
>NW_017273797.1:0-701 GCF_001594065.2 Cyphomyrmex costatus | reverse complement strand
ATTCCTCTAATTATTTTGCATATAAAAGTATTTATGTAGAGATACCAATAAACCATTAGTTTAAGAGATATTTTATACTTTATTCTGACAAAAAAATTATTTGAGGAGATGCTCAAAACGATGTCCTCGGACTTCAATACACCTTAGAGACGATATTTAAATGATTTTCTTGCCCTCTTTGTCATTTCTGAATTTATACTTGCACACGCAGCCAAAATACGCACTTTCATTTATGAAATGTGGTACGGATAAAATGAGTGGCGTTTCAGAATGCGTAAAATACTTGTCTCTGAAATACTAGAATTCCATTGTATTTATCGAGAACTAATATGTGGATTATGTGCAACTGCAGCTAAAACAGCAACTTCTGCTGCTTCATTATTTTGCAAAGGAGATCGATTTTTTTAGTTTGTATAAACACTTCTAGAACGCTGGATGGGTAGAGGAGGACACATCAATTGGCCTGTACGTTCTCCTGATTTAAATTTTCTGGACTTCTTTATATGGGGAACATTAAAAAATATCGTTTATAACGATGTACCAACTACATAGGAGAACACGAAAGTGCGTATTTTGGCTACATGTGCAAGTATAAATTCAGAAATGACAGAGAGGGCAAGAGAATCATTTAAATATCTTCTCCAAAAATGTAATGAAGTCCGAGAGGATCATTTTGAGCAACTCCTTAAATAAATTTTTTG
>NW_017273796.1:0-699 GCF_001594065.2 Cyphomyrmex costatus | reverse complement strand
TATATATAATTGCAAATGTATTTACAATGCAAAACTAAAGTATAACAGCATTAAGTACCTTCATTGTTTGATGTTTTAGTTTCTTTACTATCACATTTTGATACATTAGTACACTCGACAGTCTCATTGTCTGTTAATGGTTTTGCTGCAATATAAAACTTATTTAATTTTGAATATATAAAGTTTAGGTTATGTATGTTGTATATAATAATAATAATACATACTACACAACTGTCGTGCTTCTGCTAATAATGTAGCAGCATATTGTAAATCTGCAAAGAATACACATATATTCCTGTATATATACATACACATTTAAATATAAACATATAAATAAATTAATTATACTTAATAAATATAAATGAACATAATTAAACTATTACTATTAGTATTATACACACAAAGTAATATGTATACATATTTTATTTACCATTTTTCGCTTTAAGTGCATTTTTTTTATTTAAACTTATTGTGTATATTATATTTGTTTCATCGTCAAACAGTTCTACATCTTGCATGTGCGACGCCATATTTACACTGTGACTACTGCAGCTTTCAGCTACAGTGATCGCAGTGCAAATATGGCTGATGTTTATGACGTCATTAATGTAACTAGACGCTATCACAGTATACTGCCAACTAATAACCGAACGAATTTTTAATACTGCCAGCACTGGCAGTGCATTTCCGAACACAGCC
>NW_017273795.1:0-699 GCF_001594065.2 Cyphomyrmex costatus | reverse complement strand
TAAAAATGTATCACTAGACTTTTAGAAAAGAAAATATAATATACATAAAAATTCATTTATAAATACATACATACATTTTGTATGTAAATTAACCTAAAAGTGCTATTATGATAATATATATTTGAACATGTTTTAGTTTTAAAAATGACAAGTTGCTGTGCGGATTATTGCACAAATTCAATAAAAAAAGGATTTCGTATGTGCCGAATCCCGAGAGGGGAGAGGAGAAAAGTTTGGTTGAAACACATAAATCGTGAAGATTTGAATATGGATAATTGCGATAATATGCGTTTATGTCATGTAAGTAAAAGTAATTATTTGTAATGATATTAGATAAATATCTTGATAAAAAGGATTCAGGTCACACAAATCAATAAATAAATAAGTTTTAATATCTATCGAATCAACATATTTCCAATCAATTTAAGTCCATTAGGTCTTAATTGATATCAATAATTCAAAATCTAATAACTCGAAAATATTTAAAATACGTGTCAATTGGTATTATTTAAAAATACATTTTAATATATTGGTATCAATTAAAACCTAATACATTTTAATCGGTACATTTTAATACCAATTGATATGAAATCGATATTAAGATTTACTTGAGAATATTAAAAATATCAATCGAAGTCGATCTCTTATTGTACAAGGGTGTTTGAGTGATATGTAAACATTAACTCATTTAATTTCACA
>NW_017273794.1:0-699 GCF_001594065.2 Cyphomyrmex costatus | reverse complement strand
TCTAACGGTTCTATAAAATAATAAAATTGGGTTAATAAATTATAGACATGTAAGCCAAATATTTTTATTTAATAATAATAATAATTCCAATTTTCGTGTCGCGCACGAATCACTGCTGCGCGCAATCTGTTAAATGTATAAACAAATATTGTTGTTATAGCACTTCAGTGAACGCCCGTTTTTCATCAAGCGATACTCTGCGCGCGACATGAAAATCCGACATCCGGGTTTTATTCATTCGTTTTTATTAGCAAGGTATATTTGTAAATATGTCGTTTTATATGTAATTTTATTACTAATGCATATTTTCACGAACGCATCTTGAGGAATATATATGATGGTATTAAGATTATTTTGTAGATACATTGTTAATAATTCAACATATACCTCTCGTATGATCAAACATTCTCAAAGATGGATTACATTGAGAAGAATTTGTAGAAATGTTATATATTTGTGCGACTTCTTGATCAATTTCATGTCTTCTCGTTTCATGATTGCCTATAACACGTGTAAATAAATAGGAGATATATTTATATTTCAATATAAAATATTTATTTAGCATAACAAAAAATATTTGAAAAAGAAAACATATGTACAATTCTTATTCTTTCTTCTTAACACATCGCGCGCGCGTACACACACACACACACACGCACGCACGCACGCACGCACGCACGCACGCACGCACGCACGCAC
>NW_017273793.1:0-699 GCF_001594065.2 Cyphomyrmex costatus | reverse complement strand
AAAAGATATTTTTCTTTTAACTATATATAATTTTAGATTTTATTATATTTCGTAGATGTTACTATTAACCCCGTTTGGATGGGCGCATTTTATGCCCCAACTGACAATTCCGACAACGAACCATTTATCCTTATCTTCTTTATCTTGACATAACAAAGGTCCTCCAGAATCGCCCTTAAAAAAAATTAATAATTCATAATTATTGTCATATTTATTTGCGAAAATTATACTAGCAAATATAGAAATAACGTGACATATTTTTCAGATATAAAAGTTTTGAGATCAACTTATTGTAAAAACTAATTTCTTACACATATACAAATACACAATTAGATATTTTAATGATATTTTACCGATGCGATATTTAAGGTGATTCAAAAATTAATATAATGCAGTTTGAATAATAAAATATACTCTAGTTTTATAAAATTATATTAAACAAATAAAATTCTTAATTTGTGTAACATACGTAATATTTTTATAATCTAAGGAGAATGTACAAATTTTAATTGTTTAGATTTTAGATAATTTACTTGGCATGTATCTTTTCCTCCATCCGCATAGCCAGCGCAGATCATTCTATTGGTGACATTCAATTCTTTATGCGCTAACCATGAATTGCAAAGGTATCACCCTTCTGGGGAACCCTCTGCATCCACGCATACACTTCGCAACATTCAGTACTTTACAAACAAAGTA
>NW_017273792.1:0-698 GCF_001594065.2 Cyphomyrmex costatus | reverse complement strand
ATTATTATTATTGTATATATATATTTATATATATAAATATATATACACTGGGCAACAAAATTAATGCAATACCTGTTTCACTGTGCAAAAATAGGCAAACTTCAAGATAAAATAACTTCGCCAAAAATCATCGTATCGAAATGTTAGTTTGCTAAGTGATTATGCCTCAAAAAAAGATTCTTAAAAGGAGCTACATTAAGCATAAAGCAGCAACTGCTGCTCGAAGTATATTGAAGGAACTCCTCAGTGCATCACAAGAAGAGGAAATTGTCGAGAATGAAAATAATACTGTAAGGGCTCAAGCGCATGTTCGGCTTGAAGCTGAGCTGTTTAGAAATCGGTCTATCGATCTGCCCGGTGCCTTGCCTCTTGATAACTTGAATCGTCTTGATAACTTTCTTCTTGAGGAATTGATTCCTGATCCACCAGATGTTTCTACTCAACATGTTGATGATATATATCATAATAACACTGCCAATCTGCCCGTTGCCTTGCCTCTTGATAACTTTAATTGTCTTCATAATTTTCTTCTCGAGGAATTGACGGCTGATCCATCAGATGTTCCTACTCAGTACGTTGATGACATAGATCATAATAACCCTGCAAGTGATGGATCCTTACATGATATTGATGAGAGCGAATATGATGATGATCATTCATTAAGAAAACATTTGCAAGTATGGAGCAATAAATATAAT
>NW_017273791.1:0-698 GCF_001594065.2 Cyphomyrmex costatus | reverse complement strand
ATAATAATAAACTTAATTTGCCTACAGCACACGCTTATCTTCCAGGAAGTAATATCAGTATGCCTGGATTTTTCATTGCTGATGCTGCGTTTCCATTATCTACCAGGATCATGAAACCATATTCAGGAAAAAACTTAACAAAGAAACAAAAAATCTATAATTATAGACATTCAAGAGGTCGAAACACAATTGAGGGAACATTTGGCATTTTTGCAAACCGTTGGAGAGTTTTTCATACAGCCATAAGTATGCTTCCAGAAACAGCAATTTTAATAACAAGTGCTTCAGTTGCTTTGCATAATTATATAATGTATGAAGAATAGAGAGACAGATTAAAAGAGTACAGTGAAGAAGTGGAATTACAAAGTACTCAATGGTTGGACATACAAAATACTTTAAGTACAAGTACCAGAGCAGCAATAAGTCAAAGAGATATTCTAAGTGAATACTTTGTTTCTCCTGTAGGACAAGTCGATTTTCAGTATGAATATATTCATCGAGGACAATACTCAGATATAATATTTGAAGAAGACATTTAAATGAATATAGAAGATAATACTCTCTTAAAACTTTTATTAAAAACTTTAGATGTAAGGGTTAGTTTATAGTACACCCTAAAATGTTACAAAAATAAAGTATTTTTAAACAATAAGATTAATGTTTATTTTATTCGACAACACAAAAAAGAAACAATTCTC
>NW_017273790.1:0-697 GCF_001594065.2 Cyphomyrmex costatus | reverse complement strand
CCGGAATGTGGGATATAACGGGTGTTATATGAATACGCTTTTTTGCTAACATGAGAGAAATACATACCTGGTATTAAGAATTTTTTTATCCATAAGTGTTTTGCACTATGTTCGGTGCAGAAAACTTCTGAGGAACATAAGACGAGGGTCGTCCGTTGTAGAATATTTAATTTAAAACATTTCGCTGCTAGTTGATCGTTCAGTTCTTTCAAGAATTATTAAGAGCATGCGTGCAAGCAATACTTCTTTCTAAATAGGGGGTAACGTTATTGTATGAAAAAGAAACAGCTGTCAGTCCGTAAATAACATTCGACATGGACGACTCAAAGTATGCCGGATATCAAGGTGCTCGTCGTTTAAATCGTTGTATCTGCAATTTAAAAAAAAGATCTTAGGAAAATATATTTGTTTATAATGATCATGTGTGTAAATAGTAGTAGCACTCAGTACATATTTTATTTTATTAATAAAAAAAAATTTTTTTATGCAGTATTATATTGGTTATAAACTCATTAGAAAATAGTAAATTCATTAATTTAAAGTAAATTAATACTTTTTATGATGTATATTTACTATTTTTTGGGAGTAACATAATGTTATACTAATAGCATTAGTATAACATAAACGAATTTTGTAAATGTGTATTACACTTTTATTTTAGAACGAATACTTATTTTATTAGTAGCGTTTTTTTTTT
>NW_017273789.1:0-697 GCF_001594065.2 Cyphomyrmex costatus | reverse complement strand
CCGAAAGTGTTCGCGTGAAAGTACAAATGTAGATTTAATTAAAAAACTTCTTGTATCGTCCGATCCGTATATTGCTACTAAAAGAAATCTGTCAAAGACTGTTAAACAAGACTTGCATCCTGAATGTCTCGAATTACTGGATGATAGCAACTTGTAAAAATAAGTAACCGAAATGTATATATTTCGTGCAAAATGCTGGCCATTACTGTAAATATTAAAAAGTACACATATGTAAATATAATGTATATCGAATGTATAAATGTATATATATCGAAGTAACATAAAAATCTTAATAAATGTAATCAAATTATGTTACTCAGAAATAGATCCCGCCTAATGGCGACATGATATGCAAAATCCATTCGTCAACCTCCCCGCGGTGCATATCGGGTAATGCTAATGTCGATGGTAATTTTATTGTAGCAACACTTCATCCTTTGATATATACGAAAATTATATGTAATTAGTAATGGTACGTTTTTAACGTGTACAATAACCACAACGAAAGTTCGCTGAATTTGAATTCAGAAATTTTATATACAATATGGCGAATATTCTAATACGATTACTTATATGAGTATATTTACTTTAGTTTCCAATTGTTTATGCATCTCATTTGTAAATTTTGTAGAGCAACTTCGGAAGTAAATTTGTTATTTGGAAAATTTGGTATTAAACGAGATTCTGAGCTTTTGCA
>NW_017273788.1:0-696 GCF_001594065.2 Cyphomyrmex costatus | reverse complement strand
CTTCCGCCTAGCTAGTTTCAAGTAATTAATCATTGATCTTTTTTTGTTAAAACGGAGCAAGAGAAGATGATTTCTAATGATTGAATGATTAACAGTCCAGACAGCACAGAATATTTATAATAAATATTAAAAAATATTTATTTTTATTAATTTTTTGAAATATCATACGAATCTATTTTATACATATTTTACATAAACTTTATTCGAAAATACTAACAAAATAAAGAAAGGTAATTTTTTGAGATTCCTTTAATTCATACAATAAGAAACTAATATACACACAATAATTATATTAATAAAAGATTATTAGGAGTCAAAAGCGTTGGAATTAATATTGCGCAGTATATTAATATACAAACAGTCAAAAAGAAATGTGTATGTTTCTGCTCAAGTTCGAGCCATCTTTAGCAAAACTTTATTTTATCGTATATAATGCTGATGAATTATGAATCGCAAATCATAGTCCATATTTATATGTTTTAAACGTATAGATAAATATTTTTAGGAAATACTTATTTTTACTTAGATTATGTTGTCTTAATTATTAAGTATTTTTTAGCATTTCTATTAAAATATATAATATATATCTATACAATAAATATTTCATAATATTCATAATAAATATCTATAATCTGCGCAATCTAAGGCCACAAAATATTCACAAACTATTAAAAATAAACTGAAAAATATTTTGTA
>NW_017273787.1:0-696 GCF_001594065.2 Cyphomyrmex costatus | reverse complement strand
ACGTATAGCATCCTTATTGCTAACCTACAGATTTAATCGCAAAAAGGAGCATTCTGATGCTTTTGAGGATATATTTGATGGTGAGCAGTATCAAAAATATTGTGGTTCTGGAGGAATACTCTCATCTCCTCTTAATTTTTCATTTTCTTTCTGTACGGATGGTATATCTACTGGAAAGTCGACTAATAAATCATTGTGGCCTATTTATGTAACTATTAATGAACTTCCATTTAAATATCGTAGCAAGTATATGCTTCTTGCTGGGCTATATATTGGACCTAAGGATCCGAATCAAATAATTTTCTTACAACCTTTCGTTGAAGAAGCAAATAAACTCTCCTCCGAAGGTTTTTCTTGGATTCACGAAGGAAAAGAAGTTGTTAGTAAGGTCATCCCTTTGTGTGCTGTAACTGATTCTGTTGCACGGTATCAACTTCTCAATATGCAATCTTTCCATGCATTTTATGGCTGTACATTTTGTTATGAGCAGCAGGAGAAAACAGGCCCAAGATCGAGGTGCTTTAATGTTCTCTCTAAGTTAGCTAAAGAAAGAACGGCAGAATCTACTTGTCAGGATGCAAAGAAAGCTTATGAAATGAAAGATACACTAAGTACAGATAAGCATTACAAGGGTGTCAAGGGTCCATCAATTTTGATGAATCTACAATATTTTGATTTGATTAATGGTTTTGTAGT
>NW_017273786.1:0-696 GCF_001594065.2 Cyphomyrmex costatus | reverse complement strand
CGTAAACATTTTTTACATGTTTCATAATATTTAGGTATTCTTTTTTTAGCTATACACTACAGTATTCAGAATAGGAGCTATAAAATTACCACAAGATTTAAAATATTTCTTACGTTGGAACTATGTTCTAATATGATGAAAAGGATTTTCTATTGTATCAAACATTGATGTAATCTCTTGTATTATTTAATTATCAGAACCAAATGTATTCAATTTTGAAAGAACTTTTTCTTTTAACATAGGAATATGGCCACTTGTTAAAAATAATGTACTATCCTCAATAATAGACTGAATATGATTCCGTGAAATGGAAGACTTATTGTATAATTTTGCAACAGAAGCATCACACCGATTTCTTACAATAGATTTAAACTGAATAGGTGTTATTAATAAATCTTTATTAATAGTATCTTCTAATGAAAACGTTTCACAAATATTCATATTTTCATGGTGACTTACACATTCATCAATTATTTGTGTGTTAGTGCATTGCGTATAATCATTTTTTATAGTGGTAGGCCATAGTGGAAAATTGTGATTTGGACCAAGCATATGTTTTCGTAATGAATTCCATGTAGACCATTTTTTAATGCATTCATTTTCACCACATTTAAATACAGTGAATGAATTTACATAATGTTTAATTATGAAATACATGAACCCAAACAACACAAGGACATCCTTTGGACGTCCAAA
>NW_017273785.1:0-696 GCF_001594065.2 Cyphomyrmex costatus | reverse complement strand
AAAAAAAAAATAAATATTGAATTCATGTAGAGAGAGAGAGAATAGTTTTAAAAAAATTATTTTTTATTAATGTATAATAATGTGTGGTATAATATTCTGTTTATATACCATAAAAAACATAAAATATGTTCTGTAGCCGTTTTTACTTTTCTACCTCTTATTTTTGATTCTGAAGGACAATATTGGCATTTTTCGAAAGCATCAATAAGGAAATTGCATGTCTCACGTGATATACGAAAACGAGATTTAAACTAAATATGTAAATAAAAAAGTAACGCTATATTTGTGTAAAATTGTTCATATCACAAAGCACATAATTTTTCATATTTCAAAACGTAAAAGTTTTTTAAATGATCAATGCATAAATTACTAACCTCTTTATCATCATATTGTTCTACTACTTCAGTAATAAATACTTTTATACGGGGTACTGTTTTGGGAATTTTACATATTGCTCTTGCATTTATTTGTGTATCTTCATCATCAGAACTGTCTGATGAAAATAAAAACTCAATCGCAGCGATTTTCAAGTGATCATCCATTTTATTTTAAACGTTTCTAGTTTTGTAAGTTTGTTACCAAAATCACCAGAACACTATTCAGATTAAAACACAACCTCGATCGAACACAATTTCGTGGCACAATCAGATTAACCAACCCGGATCGGGTTCAAACCCGCTCCATTCGAAAACGCTA
>NW_017273784.1:0-695 GCF_001594065.2 Cyphomyrmex costatus | reverse complement strand
AGACCAGTGGGGAATATTAAATGGAGAGGTTGAAAGATTTAAGAAATGCAAGGAGCAGGCGAATCAATTTAGGATTAGGGCGTACGAGGAGTGGAAAGATGTTGTCTTGAGCATTAGGAAAACTCCGAATAAAGGAAATAAGCAAGGAGGATTTAGAGGAGGTGATAGGGCAGCAAAAAATTAGATGATTTATGTCCTGCTGGGGATTACCACAAGGGCAAGCCGCAGAGGCAACTATGTTTTTCCTATGAAGACTGTAATTAAGGTTATAATGATTTGAACGCAAGCGGTTAATTAACACAATCTCTTCTCTTTTAAGACGTCGCTTTTTATACTTGTTGTACTAAGGTTTATCAGAATTGGACCTAAAGTATTGTTCGTAATGAAGCCCCTTATGCTGAAAAACTTCATCTAGATATGCTTTATATTGTGAAGAGGAAGAGCTCTTGGCCTCAGCAAGGAAGTCGAGATAGGGAACTCCAAAATCTTTAGGTTCGCCTTGCTTAGCACCAAACTTGGCGAGTTCATCTGCTTTTTCGTTGCCTTCGATACCGCAGTGCGAAGGAATCCAAATAAGATCAACATTGTAATCCTTAGCGGTAATCTGAGAGATAAGATCCTTTATCGTGTAAATAAAGTAGTTTCCGTTATCCAATCTAGAGGAGGTAACAGCCTCTAAGACGCTCATGGAGTCC
>NW_017273783.1:0-694 GCF_001594065.2 Cyphomyrmex costatus | reverse complement strand
CATTTATATTACATTTCGAAACATCAACTTAATCTTAACCATTACAAATTAATAAGGAGATTCACACATGTAACTAAACTGTACATCCACGGAATACTCACCATTGAGTTAAATCAAGCTCATAAATCGATGAGGTTTTCTAAGAATCAATCACTTTACCTTTTGAGAAAAATGTCTTTACATATTCCTTTCTATATCCTAGATTCCTTTCTTCATAAACAAAAAATTTTCTATACTCATATGTTTGAGGAAGAATTGATAAAACAGGACAAAAAAATAGATTGGCTTCTAAAAAAACAGAGAATAGATTTGATTAAAAACATCAAACCAATACAATACAATATTTCTTACAATTCTACTCCTCCATCTCATTTACCATCTGATAATAGTAATGTTATTCATGATATTGGGATTGATCCTTCGGATGTTATAACTAACTTGATGAAAAATAATTCTTTATTTGAGAAAAGGAATAAATGGTTCATCAATTTGTCTTCCTTACAATTTCCAATTAATGTTTTATGTTTGTTACAGTTAGGAGGAAATTTTTCTATGCCTCCGTTTAATTATAAGAAGACAATCCTTGAGTACATTAAAAGTTTAGAGAACAGCATAAATTATTTACATGAGAGGTTTCATTCTCACATTAGGAGTCAAACTGTATCAATCATCAATAATCTTTCTTCAATTTTTT
>NW_017273782.1:0-693 GCF_001594065.2 Cyphomyrmex costatus | reverse complement strand
AAAAAGTAACTTGTAACTGTAACTTCGTTACAAGTAACGAGTTACTTCCATTCCCTGTTTATTAGTCTCATCAGATGTTGAACATCCTGGAATCGCGCCATCTGCATCGGGAATATTGTCCAACATATCTACGTCAATTGGTACAATTGTTGTATTTAAAGAATCCATTCCTTTCTGAATATTTACAGGTCTGCATCCAAATAATTCATGAAGTTCATCATAGAATGCACATTTCTTCTTTACTCCTGCACCACTTTTCAAAAGCGCAGTTCTACAATTATTATAGTTGCCTATAACAAAAACAAGAGCCATTTATTGAAAATTCAAACATTGTACTGTGTAAAATTAACTTAAATTATAAAAAAATATTGAGAAACATACATCATGGCTACATTTCAAAACGTCCTTTTCGAGGAAAATTTTACTCTCAATAGTACGTGTAACATATACTGTTATATCGAGTAAAATTTTCCTCGCAGAGGACGTTTTGGAACGTAGCCTAAATTTATAATTTAATGTATAAAAATTATTTATAACTTATTATATAATAGTATTGTACTTACGCTTTAATGCTTTAAATTTTATGTGTATTTGCGTTGCACTTCGGCAATAATCTTTACTCTTCATATTCTTTTCTAAAGATTGGAAAATTTCTGCGATGCGAAATCTTTTATTATCCATAATTTTTAATAT
>NW_017273781.1:0-692 GCF_001594065.2 Cyphomyrmex costatus | reverse complement strand
TCAGAAGAAAGAATTTTACGAATTGATCAATCAAAGAATGCTTCAAAGCATTTGCAGCGTGAAGTGAATAGCACCTTAAAATGTCGATTTTGAACGTTAAAGATTTTTTTACGTATTTTTTTCGCACGAAATGTAATTTTTGATTACAAAATTCCGTTTTTATACATTATTTTTAATTTATTTCTAATTAACATTTGGAGTTGTTATTTTTATTATATTACAAACAAGTTGGTAAACCACTAATAAAAATATGAGAGATATTTAAGTTATTTGAATCGTGTAAAAGGATAACGAAAACTAAGGGATGTTTAAGCTCGCTTCTTGTACAAATTCCATACCTACATCTTTTACGTTCCGCAGGCGCTTAAACTTTACGTTAATAAATTCATTAGGGCATTCGTAAATCGTACGAAACGTAGCGAGGCGTTTATGAACGTCTTGAAGTCGCGCCGCGAATTTATGTCCCTCGGAAAGTTTGGTCGTTTCGCCGGGGTATATGGAGTTACATTAAGCGTCATATTCCGTGGCTGTGACTGTTCTCCAAGTCGCGGAGTCTGAGCGTAATATTACGTAAAAGCTCACAAAATCGAATTTTCGATGCGCCTGTTCGCTAGGCCGCTCGTCGAAGAAAAACGGATTTGTCAGATGTGCACATTAGATAGAATTCAGCTGAGTTTATATGATTGCTAGAA
>NW_017273780.1:0-692 GCF_001594065.2 Cyphomyrmex costatus | reverse complement strand
CAACATATGTCAAGGTCAAGGTCATCGGTGAGGTGTCCCCTAATCTAAATAATTACCGAAAATTGTCTTGACTGTATCAAACGTATAATAAGAGGAAACAATAAACCACTTCATCAATTAATAAGACGTATAGCAGAATTGCATTCATGTCCTGTAGCAAAAGATTTACCGAAAGTCAATCATCCACTGAATAATTGTATACGTGCAAAACAGGACTTAATTGTACAATTATACGAAGACGCTTCTCATAATAGTGAAAACAATGTAAAACGTATTAATTACAGGAATGTTATTATTGATGTATCTCATGCAAACAACACAGTGCAGTTAAATTGTGGTAAAATTCTTCGTATAACGAATATTTCTTACACCGCTCATGCATCTGTTTTTGTGAAAGGTTTTGTGACATCAAGGTTGAAAAGTCTCTTTCAATATCCTTGCAATTCGAAAGACATTGGTATTTACAAATTAGATTTGGAGTCAAGGAAATTAAAAACATTTGACATTAACAGAATTAAATGTAAATGCGTTAAATTGACTGTTGAGGAAAAAAAGTTTGCGATTACTATGCTTCATTCACCGTAATGAGACTCTAATTGTTCTACGATTATACAAAAATAATTAATTGCTACAAATAATTGAAGAAATAAAGGACTCTTTTTATAAACAATAATTAATACGTTGAGAATGGC
>NW_017273779.1:0-692 GCF_001594065.2 Cyphomyrmex costatus | reverse complement strand
ATAAAGAACGTTACAGTTTCGGCTCTCGGATTGAGCCCTCTTCAGACATGAAAATTCGGAGGACAAAATCAATCGCTAAAAAATCGTTCATGCATTTCTGATCCCGTGAGTCCTCATTGAAAAAATCGACATTAAAGTTGCACACGATTATCATAATTTTAATACAACATTAATAAAGTAAGTTAAATAAATGTAACAATATGTTAAAAAAAAGTTCTAATTTATCAACTAACATTTTTGCTCTATAGATTAAGCTATATAATGTCATCATGCCATGTTTTTCAATACAATTAGATGTTCAAAAATGCCATTGCAATTATTACTTTTTGAACGTGTTATAAATGTTAAAACTGTTATATTTATAAGAGAGAAAGAGAGAGAGAGAGATAAAAATTGCAAATGGTAACAATAAATAGGTAAATAATAAATACACATAATATGTAATATATTCTAAATAGTAAATAACATATGTTATATCTTTAAAATAAATAGACAAAGAAATACGATATATTTTGCTAAAAAATCCATCCATATCATTTATAATTTCATTATGTTTTTCTATTTACGAAAGATATATTTATATATTTTTACTGACATTATTTTCTTTTAACACATTGATATAAATACACATTGCAATAATAAATACTTTTTATAATAAAAATTTCTATCAAGTTATTGTGTATCAATTTGTA
>NW_017273778.1:0-691 GCF_001594065.2 Cyphomyrmex costatus | reverse complement strand
TGAAATTGACAAATTAATGAACAAGTATAAATCAGTTTTTGCCAAAGACAAATATGATGTCGGCACTGTAAAGGACTATGAAGCTCATATCGATTTAATGGTAGATAAATACTGTTATAAACGCCCTTACAGATGCACGATTGAAGATAAAAAAGAGATAGAAAATCAAGTAGCAAAACTATTAGAAAAGGGTTTGATTGAAGAATCATACAGCCCATTTGCTGCCCCAGTTACTCTTGCACACAAAAAAGAAGATGACAGAAAATCAAGATTATGTATAGATTTTAGAGAACTTAATAGGATCGTAGTTCCCCAGTCACAACCTTTCCCACTGATTGAAGACTTGATGGGGAAAACAATAAACTGCAAATATTTTACAACCCTAGACATTAATTCTGCATTTTGGTCGATTCCTCTGAAGATTCAGGATAGAAAAAAAACTGGATTTGTAACACAGGAGGGCCATTTTCAATGGACTTGCCTCCCATTTGGACTGAAAACTGCACCAGCAACTTTTCAGAGAATACTAAGCAATATAATACGAAAATACAAACTTACTGATTTTGCAGTAAATTTTATAGATGACATTATAATATTTTCAAAAACTTTTGCAGAGCATAAAATGCATTTATCAAAACTACTGGAGGCAATTATGAAGGAAGGTTTCAGACTGAAATTTTCAAAATGCACA
>NW_017273777.1:0-691 GCF_001594065.2 Cyphomyrmex costatus | reverse complement strand
GAGATTCTATATTCCGAAATTTCAATTATCGTGGCGAAGCATCCTAAAGCTTGATCAAGTAGTTGACTGATTCTATTTCAGCCAATCACTGTGAACTCACTGTATCATCTGATACGGATTTTATCCCCGGTTTCCATGTATATGTTACAAATTTTTAATTTGAACGCGCTGGATAGCACTATTACGCGCGTCAAGAAAAACACGCGTTTTGTTGAGGAACATGTGATACGCATTGTAAAGCATACATGGAAACTGAGGGTTACAGTTGCTAAGCGCACGACAATAGTCGACTATCTTTTGTTGGTACATAGCATTACACACCGATGCACTTATATTGGAATATTTTCCTTAATTAATTTTATATTAATGTAAACTGATTGGTTGTCGCGCCAGTATGCATCAGAAGCTATAACTGATATTATCAGATCATGTACAGATATCTGATCTTTAATTTCAAAAGGAATAAAGAGATGTCCATCAAACTCATGAAAAATATTTCAATAACATGGGATAAAATAATTAAGAAATTAAATATTACATTCCACTATCTTTACTTACATTTATATTACACAATCAATTACAGAGCAAATAGTTACAGAAAAGTTAAAACGCATAGTTACGATAAAATACATATATATATTATATATATTATATATATTATATATATATTATATATGTATATATCACACAA
>NW_017273776.1:0-690 GCF_001594065.2 Cyphomyrmex costatus | reverse complement strand
GAGAGATCGAATCAATAGATCAATGCGGATCCACCAGCGGCAATACACTAATCAGATTTTGGAAAAATTCGGTATGAACGAAGCGTTTCCGGTTAGTGTACCAGCTGATCCTCACGCGCGCTTGTATTCGTCTGAAGCCGAAAGCGGTGAGGCAAAGTCGACCGTGCCTTACAGAGAGGCCGTTGGATCTCTGATGTTCTTATCGGTTGTTTCGCGTCCGGATCTAGCTTTTGCTGTAAGTCAGGTTAGCAGGTTTTTGCATAATCACAATGACAATCATTGGTCCGCGGTAAGACGCATTTTTAAATATTTAGTAGGCACAAAAGATGTTGGCATAGAATACCGAAGTGTCGGATACGGCCCTGAGTTGCTCGGTTACTCAGACGCAGATTACGCCGGTGATATAGAGACGCGACGATCAACAACAGGCTATGTATTCAAATTCGCGGAAGGTCTCGTGACCTGGTCGTCACAACGGCAAAAATCGGTCGCTCTGAGCACGACAGAGGCCGAATATGTGGCAGCAGCGGCAGCCACAAAGGAAGCCATTTGGCTTCGTAATCTTTTAGGTGATGTTGGGTATCGATGTCAGAATCCGACAGTTCTGAGAGTTGACAACCAGTCAGCAATTCATTTAATGAAAAATCCGGTTTACCATAAGCGGACTAAACACATCGATATTCGACATCA
>NW_017273775.1:0-690 GCF_001594065.2 Cyphomyrmex costatus | reverse complement strand
TATAAAAATATATATTATATAAAACAACAAATATATACTTATCCGCAAAAATAGGCTATTGTTTCATTTCCGATGGCTCGTTTCTTGCGAGTAAGTATAATCGTCAACGATATCTATTCGTTTTATAACTTAATATTTAATGAAAAGAGAAAAGAGATCAGATAGAAACGAAATTATACGTAGGTATCTGTTAATTAAGCTAGGAAATTAAAATGATACAACAATTAATTCGCCACCAATATCCATTTGTTTATAATTTAATATTTAATAAAAATAGATTATACGAAAACAAAATTATGCACTAGTATTTGTTAAATAAACTAGGAAATGTTAATGATATATATATCGATTTATTCGTCAATGATATCTATTTAATATTTAATGAAAAGAGACAGACGAAAACGACGTTATATGCTGGTATTTGTTAGTTAAGCTAGGAAATTATGACGACATAACAATTAATTTGTCACCAACACCCATTTGTTTATATTATAACTTAGTATGTAATAAATGGAAATCGGATGGAACGAAATTATAAACTGATATTTGTTAATTAAAACAATAATGATGTAAAGGACTCTTAGTTTAAAACAAATAATAAATTAAAGAGACAAATTAAGAGTCAAAAATTAAAAAATTTTTTAATCATTAAATGAAGTAGTCAAAAACATAAAATAAATATTAAATCGT
>NW_017273774.1:0-689 GCF_001594065.2 Cyphomyrmex costatus | reverse complement strand
TTTGTTTCCTGTTTCTTGCTGTTTGTCTCTTGCTTTTTGGTCAAAAAGGCAAGAGTGAACAAGGGACAAACAGCAAGAAACAGGAAAGAAAGAGCACATTATAGAATTACCATTAGACGGAATCAATCGAATCGCGAAGCATTAGAAAAACATTTAAAATATTGTCATCAACAATCATGATCTTCTACGAAGTGATACTTCGAATATACATATATATGCCGTTGGCTTTATTCCGATATTCCGATTCCTCGGTAAGCCGGCAGATATTTCAGATACTTCAGATTGCGGCGTAAATACTTATCATAGTTTATTATAAAATGCGCCGCAATTTGAAGTATCTGAAATATCTGCCGGCTTACCGAGGAATCGGAATAAAGCCAACGGTATACATACGTATATTATTCGAAGTATTACCGAGGACATCACAATCATCAACAAAGCGGCAAAGGACACAGTTTTTCACTCTATTTACCATTTTCCGAAAAATTTCAATCTTTCATGGAATCAGTGTATCGATTAAATCAGAAGTGCGATTGATGAATATATATCGTAGAAATCCTAATAATCACTGTTGATATGGATAGTTAATAACTAGATAGATAAGAAAAATTTTTTTCACAGATTTCAAATTATCATTACTTTAATATTAAATTTTAATATATGTCTTTCAACATATTATTAAGATCTAA
>NW_017273773.1:0-689 GCF_001594065.2 Cyphomyrmex costatus | reverse complement strand
TTTTAAACATATTTATCTCCTTTTTCACATTTACTTTATACTTGAAAATATAATATAAAAGCTATGTAGTTATATTATTCTATAATGGTCCTCTTATAATAGGATTACTTCTAGTAACAGCTTCGTATTGCCATTCTATTTCACCAATCTCACTTACAAAGTAATCTTTTAAATTATTTCTAAGTCTAATGGCATTAGCAGCTGCATTGTTACCACCTAGCCTCCCAATGCGTTGTAATATATTTAAAGCAGGCATTTCTCGACGCCATGCACCATTTTCAAGTAATTCAAGTGTGGCCCTTCCTTATCAATCAATTCGTAAACGTTGTATCGGCGTTGATATATTGGCAACTCTTCCTCAGATGTCAGCAAGAAGTTATGGAGTACCAGCAACGCTAATATTATTGTCTCACAAGTCTCCAAACTGCAGGCGATGCTGCCCTTAAGAATCGTCCATTTTGCAGTCAAAATGCCAAAGGCATTTTCTATGACTCTTCTAGCCCTTGAAAGTCTGTAGTTGAAAATTAGTTCTGGCAGTTCCAGGCTTTTAACATTTCCATAATCTTCAATTATTTCATTTCTTTCTTCTCGATTTTCCTGATTTGTTCGTCGTTTAGGTTTTGCAAATGGTCTCATCAGAAATGTTCGAAGGGGAAATGCAGCATCGCCAACAAACGTAAAAGGCATTG
>NW_017273772.1:0-689 GCF_001594065.2 Cyphomyrmex costatus | reverse complement strand
CACATACTTTCTTTAGATTGTGGAAAAAATATTTATTCGAAGGAATATTTATAATAAATATTCATGCTTAAAACTAATTAGTTTTAATAATTCGAATAAATATTTTTTCCACAATCAATAATTTTCGGGATAAAAAATGTCACAGCTTGAAAAATGACTACATTGACGATTTTTTTCTCGCGAACTAATTATCCAATCAGCACGAATAAAAAATAAAAATGTTCGGCCAATCTTAAACTATAATGAGAATTTTTTTTCTTTTGATCCGTGCTGTTATTGACAGTAAAAACTTTATTAGAATGAAGCTTTGAATGCTCGTCCGCGGCGCGTGAGCGATCTCGACGCTGCGTTGCCACGTCGGTGCGCTGAGCATGTTGCATGCTGTGTCGACCTGCGATGCTATGAATCGCGTTGAGACTCGAGACCGCTGATTTGAAATGTGCCTATTTTTGGGGGACAGGATAAGTGATGCTTTAATTTTGGAATTGAGTGTATTTTGTCTCTTGAACTTTTTTTTATAAAATCAATAGTTTTCAAGATAAAAAATGTCAGAACATGAAAAATGACTATATTTGAATATCTTTATTCAAACAGATACATCTATAGTAGTTGAAATATGTATGTTTGAATTCCACAGACGTGAGTTAGAACTGTCCAGGGGTCGTACAGCCAATCGCGTGGCTCGCTTT
>NW_017273771.1:0-688 GCF_001594065.2 Cyphomyrmex costatus | reverse complement strand
TTATGATATTTCCATGAATTAAAATTATGTCAAAGCACGGTAGAAATTCAAAATTTTTATGTCGTGACATAATAATAATTCCATGAATTAAAATTATGTCGTGACATACATTTATTTCATCGAATTATTATTATGTTACGAACGACATAATTTTAATTTAATCATAATTTTTTTTAGACAATTGTATTTAAAAAATTTAACATTAGTCTAATATACATATATATAAATTTCTAAAGTAAAACGGCTTGCCATATCAATCACCTGATTGTTGTCTTCAAGAGACCGAAAACTGAAAATGCCTTCTCAGCGGTCTCGGCCGCTTGGCGTGTATCAATAAGGAGGAAAGGAGCATAAAACCTACATAAAACATAACTAATTTTTTACATTTATCTACAACTCAACCTACAATAGCAAAAGTAATATTAAAACGTGTTTACAAGATATTAATTTATGGCATTCCATGATGGATATATACCATGTTCATAAATGTGTTTTACAACAATTGTTCGTTGTCTCGCGCGGAAGGTCGCGAAGATCAGTATTTCGGAGGTCTCATGAGTGAATCCTGCTTTTTTCTTATAAACATTTTTAATAAACATGTTAGGCTAAGTAAATTTTTATTTATTTATACAAATTGTACGTTTATTTTTAAAAACATTTTTATAGCCGGGCACTGAGTGCATCATGT
>NW_017273770.1:0-688 GCF_001594065.2 Cyphomyrmex costatus | reverse complement strand
TAGGTTAAAAAATAGTGTTCAGATAAGATAGTACAAAATTGTACATAATAAAAACATAATATTTCTATTAAAAAAATGTTACGTGTACCATCTTTCGTAATTGTCTCATACAGAAATAATTAAATTTACTGAAATTCTTTCAAATCATTTGAGTGTATTGTAACAAATTTTTCTTTTTTTTCTTCTGACTGCTTTTCGGGTCAGAAACGTTTCATTATGATTCCCACCCGAGTACCACTCAGGTATCACTCTATCCTTGTTGTTTACCGAACACAAGGATGATATGACATCCAGGGAGCACCTGAGTGGGAATCCGAACACGCCCTAGACTATAGTATCTGAGCAAAAGAAAATGATTGGTGCCCCATATTATTGGCTTTGAAATTCGGTCATGCACGATGGATGATCATTAGCATCATTTTTGACAGAGTGAACCTACTGTTTTTACCTATACTGTGGTTGCAAACACGGTAAGGCCCAAAATACCAATAATTTCATAATTTTTCGCAGTGACAATGAACTGTTTGTGTACAAAACCGTATGTTGTGAACGAAGTCCGGATCATGGTATCGTTTATCCCCACTCCAAGCGTCGCGTGACACTGGGCGTATTCAAGTTGACAAAGCGGCTAGTCTGTTCACCGAGCAAATAAACATGGTTGTTACTTGTAGATCCAACTAATTATATT
>NW_017273769.1:0-687 GCF_001594065.2 Cyphomyrmex costatus | reverse complement strand
CACCGCGCGATTCGTCTGCTCGATCAGAGCTTCCTCGGACACCGCGGCGATCGAGCCGAGCAGGGTGACGTGTGGTGGGTAGGCGCCCGCTGCACGGAATCCGTGCAGTCGTTCCGCCATTAGAGGCCGTCAATAAATAAGTAACGCGTGTCGCTCCTGTTGTGAGCACCTTGCCCGGCCGAAGAGGCCTGTGACGGCGGGTAAAGCACGCCGAAGCACCGAAATGCCGAGGAGACTCGGTTATTTGCTGGCGCGCCCTTAGTAGTCCTGGCGAAGTCATGAACAAGGAGGTCACATGTCCCCTGTATTGGAACTGCAGGACGAGAAGATCGAGGCTCCGTCCGCGGCGAGCAGCAACTGGAGCTGGTTCTCGTGCAACGACGACCCGGACCCGAGTGAGGCGAGCCTCTTCGCGTGTTGAAGCCTCTCACCGACCAGAAGCCCTGAGTTGACTCCAGCACTCAGCTGACGGCGCCGTGAAGCTCATCGATCTGGAGGACTCCCGCAGCCCCGACGAAATCAGCGCCGCACCGTTCAATGCCTTCGGGTACGAAGCTCCCGAGGGGCTGACAGCAGCCCGGGCCGACTGGTACGCGTTCACTCGGCTGATCGCTTCGTCGTTCTATGTCGCGACGCCTGTGGACGTTCTGACATCGGGTTTTTGGCGGACCGCGCGCGAATGGATCT
>NW_017273768.1:0-686 GCF_001594065.2 Cyphomyrmex costatus | reverse complement strand
AAAACCAATTCGAAAATTTACTACTTGTGATAGATTTCAGATACATTGATATTCTAACATTTCATATCATAAGATTTTAGAAACATATATCTGTAGCAATATTTCAACACTTTGCAGAATTCTTTCAAAAGTATATTGCACATGGTTGAAACCTTTCTGAAAGCTCTCTGTAAAAATCCGGTATTGTATGCTGGGCGTGTAAACAATGCATGTATATGTACACGCGCGCACGATACATGCACGCATACACACCACACATTATCAAAGAGTGCATTCCGTTTCACGCATGATGCACATAATGCATCGTTTATCCTTGCAATGTTTAATATTCGGTGAACAACAACGACAAATGATGCATCATTCGCATTATGCGTGAAACGGAATGCATCCGAAAAGTAATATACAAATTAAGGTTAGAAGTTGATGAAGCATGATAATTGCAGCATAATAATTAAACTTTAATGTACACTACATAAACAGTACGATTGCATTGCAAAAAGCACAATAAATTTTTGAAAAAACCACTTACCGGTCTTTCTTCGTTCATATTTAAAGTTTTTTTATTTGTTGTCGTTTCTCGCGGATATAAACTTGAAACATTAACTCCTATAGAAGGCTGTGTTCCAAAATTGACTTCCAGTTTGAAAATCTATAGTTTACGTCACGAGCACTATAGGTTTTCAGTA
>NW_017273767.1:0-686 GCF_001594065.2 Cyphomyrmex costatus | reverse complement strand
ATCTCATGTTGAAAACGTTCATATAAGCGAAGACCATCGAAGTCGAAGATCCTCGATTTCGACAAATAATAGTTATTTTTCCGTTCGTCATAGTTTAAATCTCTTACCAACATTTAATGGCAAAAATATTCCGGTTCATCAATTTACTTCCGATTGTAAAGGAGTTTTAGAATTAGTAGAGCCAGAAGAAAGATTATTTTTCTTTAGAGCGATCCTTCAAATAAAATTAACGGGCGATGCTGCATTAATCAGATCCGTGTATTCAGTAACGAATTTAGAAGAATTATGTGAGGCATTAACAAAAGAATTTGGTAATTATAAAACATTTGAGCATTGGCAACTAGAAATAAATAATCTTAGACAGTACAGAGATGAATCCATTGAAAAATATGTCGCTAAAGTCAGAAAATTAAATTCTGATATGATTATCGCAATCTCTAATTACCCTGATCAGACAGCTAGAGCAGGACTGAAAGTTTTCGCAACTAATAAATTGATAGACCATTTTATAGGCGGTCTTCATAAAAACGTCGGACAATATCTCCTTGCACAAAAATTTTGTACCTTAGAGGACGCGATAGAAGGAACTATAAGTTTTATTAGAAAATCACAATATCACGCAGAGAGATTTAAAACAAATAAATTTGAACAATCAAGTTATGTAACTTGTAATTTTTGTAAAAAAA
>NW_017273766.1:0-686 GCF_001594065.2 Cyphomyrmex costatus | reverse complement strand
GAACTATTTTTATATTTATTATATTATTATCTATTGTATTATTATTGTTATTTTTAAGTTCAAATTTTTTGCAATCGTTATTGTTATAAAAATAATCTATGTGTCTAATCTCATTAATTTCTCTATTTCTATCTTTCTGATTAAATTTAATTATTTTTTTAATACTATTTTCATAGTCCTTAATGAATAGTTCATAAATTTTCTTCTCTTGTGTTAAAATAAATTTGTCTAAAATATTACACGGAATTCCACGAGAAGCCATACGAGCAAGATGGATACATTTGTTTTCTGAATAATTTAATGATTTATATACGTCATTTAATTCTATTTTTAAAATTCGTTTTGTGTAATTACCAAGAGCACGTCTTACTTTATTTTTTGATGATATTTCTAATTTTAACCTATTTGAGTGTTTCAAAATAAAAAATAAATGTGGAGGTACTATATTATTATGTATGCAATATCTTATAAATTTTTTGCGAATGATGTTTTTATACGTAAGTTTACGAAATTTAATCCAATCTTTCAATATCTTCATATAATAATAACCAAAAAACTGACAAATAAAATTGAAAAATGAAATATGTTGATAACGCATTTTTTCAGCCTAGCGTAAAATAAATAAAAGTGTAGTTTACCAAAAGATGAATTTTTAAATGCGATAGATATGATTTTGAATTCTTCAT
>NW_017273765.1:0-686 GCF_001594065.2 Cyphomyrmex costatus | reverse complement strand
AGCTTTTTATAGAGTTATTATAGTAACTGTATATAATATCTATATTATGTATTAACTTAATGTAGATATATGTACGCATTTGTAAATACACTGTACATATGCACGCTCGCATGAACACACACTACTTACGTAATAAGCAAAAAATTGTTTCCTATATTAATACGCTAAATTTTGTTTTTATTGTAAAATAATTAATTAGAGTTATTTTATTCAAATAATTTTACTAAACGATAAATTAATTATTAATTTTTGTAATAATATTTGTTTCAGGTACTCTTTGTAGCGAAAACACTATCACGCGTACCTGCTAAATATGTTCCTATAATTGAACATAAGATACAAACACGTTTGTCTCAAATTAAAAAACAGATAAATGCTTATGAGTTTTTAACTTCTTAAATACAAATCTAAATTTAACAATTATATATAAATAAATTTTATTATAAAGACAGAGTGACTCAAATTATTTGAAAACGGTAATAATAATGCGTACAAATACTGCTAGTATAAATTTGTTCATTTAAATGTCAATTTTAAATACTCTGTCAATTTTGCTTATTTCTTACTAAATATTACGCGTATTTTTTAGTTAATAATAATTTTTAATACTTTTTATACAATTTTTGTATTCTACACTATTCTTAAAAGCGAAAAAATATACAATAAATATTGTTGCAAAATATATT
>NW_017273764.1:0-686 GCF_001594065.2 Cyphomyrmex costatus | reverse complement strand
ACGCGTAATCAAAGCTCGGCGATTGTGGCGTAGAGCTGCTCTCTTGTGCCAAAGATTCCAGTTCAACTCCACATTTGGAACACATTATATGTAATATAACGTGTTTTGAATTGATTTAAACTGGATCTGATATGTCAGATTTTATTTGCCGAATGGCAAACCACATCGAGAATTATCTTCGTCGTGACATCTCTCTTAAGGCCGTTTGGAATCGATATTAAAACTTGTAGATCCCATATATCAACTAACGTATGCAGAAGAATTCATCACGTCTCTGACAGGAGACTAAGGACTTTTACACTGTTAAATTCATTATGTCACATTAGACTCTATTTGAGTTATTTTTAACCATCTCTGTAGGTCACCTCTGTTCCTACTCGATAATATGTCGTCAATTTAACTAAAATAACGGAGTTAAATAATTTAATTCAAGTGTAAATTATTAAATTTTGACTCGAACATATATTATTCACTATAATAAATGCACATTATTTACCTTAAAATGAACCACAGAAATGGATTGATTTACATTTAACGCACACATGGAAATTAAAAAAACAATAAATTTTTAATTTTTTTTAACTCGGGGAATTGGATTACTATTGCTGCTGCTCCGATGTCTAACGGTTAAGAAGAAGAATTGAAGCTTCGATAAACAAGCGGTCTGTTTTTCACTTGTAACGTGT
>NW_017273763.1:0-684 GCF_001594065.2 Cyphomyrmex costatus | reverse complement strand
TTTTCTTTGGTTTCGCCTTACATTTTCCATCCAATCCCTTGCTACAATAGGTTATGGGCCCAGTAGCGTGGATGGAAAAGTAAAAATCGGGAAAGTAAAGACAAGCGAGAAAGTCGCGATCGTTCGGAACGCGTCGCGAGGTTTCCGTTGTATCAGTGGCCCGGTGAACAAAGACGGTGGCAGCCATATTGGCCACGCGGTCCCAGAAAAATAATTAGGACTTATTCGGGCAAAAGTTATTTTTGAAATATGACCAGTGAAATTTGGACTCGTAACATACCAAAATTCGACGGAAGTGATTTCCACATCTGGAAATTCCAAATTGGAAAAATACTCGTAGCAAATGGATTGCTCGATATCGTCGATGGAACGAGTCAAATGCCGGCGGACGAAGAATCCGATGAAGCGAAAGATTGGGTGAAAAATAATGCAAAAGCGATGTACATGATTTCATCGACACTGGATGCGAAACAGTTGAGACCGCTGATCACGTGCACAACTGCACAAGAAATGTGGACAAAGCTGGGAAACATTCATGAACAAAAATCGGCATCAAACAAGCTGATTTTGATGCAAAGATTTCATGAATATCGCATGGCTAGCAGTGATTCAGTCGTGGAACATGTTAGTAAAGTGCAAAATCTCGCTCTTCAGCTTACAGACATCGGACAGGAAGTCAACGAC
>NW_017273762.1:0-684 GCF_001594065.2 Cyphomyrmex costatus | reverse complement strand
ATAATATTTATACCACATTTTTAGTATTAAGAATAATACATATATTATAATTTTTAATATATAGGATATACAACTAAAGATGTAGCTAAGACAATACTTTTAAGAGCATTCATGTAAAATAAAAAAAGTCCTAATTAAATCTAGAAACAAGCAATATTATTATAAGAGTTAAACTTAATACTAAATCTGTGATGTGGATGTAATTCAAGTTATTTTGCTCCATTTCATAAAACAAAAATATACCAATATTTCAGTCAATTCTTTGATATATTCCACAATAATAGATTCATCTTCATAAAGCATCCAACTTCTTTGTTGCGAATCTTCTTTGCACGAAGTCAGTTCGGTAAAAATAATTTTTAATCTACTAGCATCGTAAGTTTCTTCTATACTCATTTTTGACACATTCAACGGTGTTTGTAGCTGATGCAGCAAAGCATCGAGATAATGACTTACAGTGTCTGGCAGCAACTGCTGCAGGCTAGATACTACGACTGTGACTGCTACTTTTGACATTTCATGACTAAGTTGGGTATTTTTGCGTACTTGATCGAGCAATTGATAAGCACTTCGCGAGTTAATAGCTTGTAAGGAATTGCTCTTAATTGGTGAGCTGATCTTAGCAGGCGAATTACTTTTATTTGGCGAACCACTGCATATGTTTTGTATGCTACCTTGCGACGA
>NW_017273761.1:0-684 GCF_001594065.2 Cyphomyrmex costatus | reverse complement strand
TATATTAGAATAATCTCTAATTTATTACTAAGTTAATATAAATAAAAGTAATGTCAAATTAAAGTAATTTAAAGAGATAACAAAACTTTTAAAGCATATTGTTATATATAATTTGTATGAATGTAACATATTAAACTTAAATATAATGTATTAACATTATCATAATATATCAACATTATCAACATTTGTTCATTATAACTATATGTGACTGCTAATGTAATTAAAAAAAAAGTTTTAAAGCTTTGTACATATAGCTTTTATCTCAATATAAAATTAAAAAATAAAACTGGCTTAAGTGCAAATTATATTTATTATAGTAAGGAACTTGTTTTATTTATACGTTGTCCTCTTGCGTTCCAGATTTTGTTTTGACATTTTTACTGAAATTAAAATTTTAATAAAGTTATTGCACTTATTTGTACAGTGTATTTGGTAATGACCGGTATAATAATATCTTATAGGCAGCAGGGTTGGAAAATTTAGCTCTGCGAGACTACATTTCCTACGTATAAAACGTATAATACGTATAAAACATTATATATATATACATATATATATACATATTATATATATATATATCAAAACTCTAAAACTCATTTTTTCATATAAAATACAGCAAAAAGTAAAGACCATTCGACCAATTAATATCCAAGATGTTATTTTGATTTGCATACTTTCTTATTG
>NW_017273760.1:0-681 GCF_001594065.2 Cyphomyrmex costatus | reverse complement strand
CACCTTGTACTCTTAGGAATAATGAAAAAATTATTGCAATTCTGGATTAAAGGTAAACAAAATGTTCGTATGACTACAACTCAGATAGGTCATAGTTCAACTCATTTATTGTCAATAGCATCATTCCTACCCAAGGAATTTGCTAGAAAACCAAGAAGACTAGATGAGGTTGATCGGTTTAAAGCCACCGAATTAAGACAATTATTATTATACACTGGGTCAGTAATTTTTTTAAAGAGACTATCTCATGATAAATACGTTCATTTTTTAAGCCTGAGTGTAGCAATCGAATCTTATGTAGTAAAGAATATTGCGTACAACTTCTTAATTATGCACACAGCTTATTAATCTATTTTGTGGAAAATTATAGTGCTTTATATGGTCGTCAGCATATATCATATAATGTGAATAATTTAGTTCATCTGTGCGACTATGTAAAATTATGGGGAACATTAGATGAATTCAGCGCATTTAAATATGAAAATTACATGCAAAAAATGAAATCAAAGGTTAGGTCTTCAAGTCGACCACTACAACAATTAATTAATCGTTGTATAGAAGAAGATAAATTAAATATTAAAAATATAGAAAAAGATTATCCAATTTTAAAAGTACGTAATAGTGTAAATGCCAATGATGAAAAAATAATACAATCAGTTCAATGCAAAGGTTTCTATCTTA
>NW_017273759.1:0-681 GCF_001594065.2 Cyphomyrmex costatus | reverse complement strand
TCACCTATCGACGCTACTATGTCCCCTAACTTCGCGACATATCCAAAATCCTATATACGCGACGCGTTAGAACTCGTGCCTAAATACGACGGTCACAATATACCGGTATGGCAGTTTGCGCGCGCCTGTAAAAGAGCAAAAGAAGCGGTACCATTGGTAGACGAAACACTTCTTGTACGAATGCTACGAAATAAATTGTCACATCATGCGTACCTAGCAGTCGAAGACGAGACTCATTTAACCGTTAGTAAATTTCTCGATACCTTAAAACGCACATTCGGTCCCGGTAGAAGCTCTAATTATTACCGCGGGCAACTAAGTATTGCATTTAAGAAAACCGGGGAGCACATATTAGATTACATAGGACGTATTAAGGATTTACGTACCGCCATTATAGAGGGAGATCAAACTAATCTCGATCGCACATTAACAGAAATAGAAACTTCTGCTATCGACTCATACGCGCTTGAAGCATTTTTTGAAGGACTCCCGCGAGAGTATAGAACCGAGCTCAAGGCCGAAGGCTACACAAATTTCGCGGAGGCTTGTTCGAAAGTTATAATAATACACAAAAGATTAGAAAGAGAAGAAGCACGTTATAGAAACAGTCGTAATACGCGCAATGATACAGGATACAATAATAATTCAGCACCAATTCGGGTCTCCCCACGTGATACCGCC
>NW_017273758.1:0-680 GCF_001594065.2 Cyphomyrmex costatus | reverse complement strand
TGGAAATTCGGCGTTTCCGCACGTCGCGGGCCACCAAGCTGGCCCTATATAATCGAGCGAAACAGAGCGCTCCGGGCATTATTGTTCCACTTTCGACAGTAGTACGAGAAATTATCACGAGCGAATATAGAAGTCTTCAAAGTCGTATACGGATAAGTGATATTCGAGCAAGCAACTCAATCACGAGATACTCTGCAGGTACGCTACTAAGAGCCGAGAGTTGTAACCACAAGAACGTAAGTGTAATAATAACATTAATTACTCAGATAAGTACGCGTTCCGTCGCGTTCGACGAATTTTTATTTCCTGTAACGATTTTCGCGCTTCTATCATACGTAGTACAATTTAATTAAATATTCAACTCGAAGCGAACAATTATTTATTTTATTGTCAACTTGGTTTCTCTTATCCGGATAATTAATTATTAGATTGTCGGTCTCTTTCTCTAGTTATTCTTTTGAATTATACGCGAGTTACATTAATAAATTTATACTCATATTCAAGTGAACAATGGAGAACCATCGTCTTTATTAACTGCTCCTCTCATTTTATTTTATTTTATTTTTGTGAGTGTGTAAGTGCGAATGTGGGTGCGCGGTCGAGTGAGCGCGAGTCCGTCCCCCAGTGAGTAGCATTTTTCCTCCACTCAACGATTTGGAAACAAACGGAATTTGAGCGCT
>NW_017273757.1:0-680 GCF_001594065.2 Cyphomyrmex costatus | reverse complement strand
GGTCCAACCCACGACTGGAACAGGAGCCTAGGCTCCCGGGGCGCCCCAGTCCCCGCGGTACCAGTTTAGATCACCGGTTAGATCTTCATAACCAAAGGTTACTCCCAGTTTGGCATCTTGCACTACTCGGCACTGGTCAGCCAGCGCTTCGGTAATGCCGGGACGCTACCCCCGGAGAGGGTTTCGCAGAAGTCATCTGTTCCACCCCCCTACCTCCTCACCCCCACACCCAGCCATACACATAATCATTCACACCCTGTCACTCTCCATTTCCCTCCCTCTCATTCGTTCTCTCCGCCTCCTAAACACCTCCTTCGCAAACTCACTTACCCTTTCATACATGTCCTTATTCCAAACCACGCTACTCACATCTATCCTACCACTCGCTTCACTCACACCATCCTCTCCCTCTCCCGACACCATTTTCACTCCCCAACCATCAAGATCCCTAATATCCTCGTACAGTTTACACCCACTCAGAATATGTACCCAGTCCTCTTTACTTTCTCCACAGTCACACTAACCGGTTTCCCAAAGTCTCCTTTTATACAAATAATCATTCATACTTCCATGTCCTGTCAAGAGATACCCCATATCTAAGCTCGGCTCCAGCCATGCACACACTTTTCCACACCTCACATTATCAATCCATGCATACGTCACTCTGCCCTTACTACTCC
>NW_017273756.1:0-678 GCF_001594065.2 Cyphomyrmex costatus | reverse complement strand
GTTTCGTCAGCAATTGTATACCGCAGTATTACCTATCGCATGTACGCCTTTATTTTTGTAAACTCCGCGACATTAAAAATTATTAATAATGCCGATATATAATATAATAGAAAAAAGAATGTTAAGAAGGAGCCGAGTTTCACCTCAATATATAAATACATATATAGGAGTAATATTTTTTATAGATCCTTTTAATTCTCTGGATACGATAAAGTTGTTAAAAAGGCATTTTGAGGAACATCTTTAAAAATTAAGCAAGAATATTGAAATTTGGATACGTCACATTTGTGCTCAATTTTCGAAGTGTTTTCCAAACGCTACGAACTTTTTTATAATTTTATCGTACCAAAAAGAGGTCGAAATTTACAAAAAAAAAAACACTCCTTTTACTTACACTTTTTTTAAACAGAAATCGGTCCCTTTTTAACATTCTCCTTTCATAATATAATAATTTAAATTAATAAGAGTTAAATAAATAAGAGTGATATTCTAAACGACTAATTAAATCATATTCTAAATTTTAACTGACAATACTTAAAAACTAACTTAACATTAAAAGACAGAGATATATTACATTATATTACTAGTTTCGACCACAAATTCTGGTCCTCTTCAAAACAGTTAAAAGTTGGAATATATGATTTAATTAGTCGTTTAGAATATCACTCTTATTTATTT
>NW_017273755.1:0-678 GCF_001594065.2 Cyphomyrmex costatus | reverse complement strand
GTTGAAGCTTCACTTCTCAAGATAGAAGTCTCGGTTTTCTTGTTGAAGCTTCACTTCTCAAGACCAATTTAATAAACGAACGTATCGGGAAAATTTTTTTTGGCGTGCACATCAAATATTAGGATTTAAGCGAGTAAATAGAGGTGACAAGAAGTTACCAGATCAAATATTGTAATATTTTTGTACCACAAGATGAGATTTGAAATAATAAACAGTGATTATTTAATCTAACCCACCGCGAATCACAGTCGTGTGTTTTGCGCTTTTTCTTTCGTTTTGGATGGACTCGATATTTTTGCGACTAGGTGTTCGAATATTATTTTTATTTATTTATTTATTTATTTTTTTTATAGGAAGGGCTCACTTTTACCAGAAAACAAAGAGAATGCACGCTTTCGCGGTTCTCGTGAGAGAACGCGAGAATTGTTCTATTTTTTTTTTCCTGTTGTCTGACTACGTAACAAAATGGTTCATGTCATAGTGTTGTGTGTAAAGAGAGTTTTACTTTTTTTCTCGACAAAGGGAACAGATTCTCGTTTACTTGGAGTTATTTTTTTCTCGGAAATTATTATCTTCCGACATAGGTGCTTTGCCTTCACCATTTTCGGCTCTACTTTATCTTCTCATTCATATTCTCTCTCTCTCTCTCTCTCTCTCTCTCTCTCTCTCTCTCTCTCT
>NW_017273754.1:0-678 GCF_001594065.2 Cyphomyrmex costatus | reverse complement strand
AGCTTTTAAATATTCTTCCTTCAATACAGTAACGATAGCTCGACATACTTCTTTTATGATGCCAGATATTGTGCTTTGACCTATTCTAAAAGTTAATGACAAGGATTCCTGTGACTCTCCTAAAAATAAAATACCAACATAAACAAAAGTAATGATAAAAAATATACATATATCCAATAATTTAATTTATTCTAACCTGTAGCCAAATGCCGCAAAGTTAAAGAAAGTCTTTCTGCTGCTGGAATACTTTCTCTCAAATGTGTATTCTTCTTTTCAATGAGTGGAGAAACCTTCTCTAAAAGTTCTTCAAAAGTTTCTGTGTTCATACGTAAACACCTGTAATAAATATTATTAATTGATTACTTTAATATTTATTTTTTAAATGTACATTAAAAAATGTAAACTCTTATGTACACACCTCCTGAATCTGTTGGGATCTTCTAGACTGAGTTCTAAGAAAAGGTTATGATGTAATCCTTTCTCCTTTCTTCTTGCTATCCATCGATGCATCCAAATTCTCTTGTTGGTATTACTTGCAAGGAGCATAATAATTATCACAATCAATTCTTGCTCCTGCAGTTGCCAATATTGATTAATATTTCTTGGCATTTTTTCGATGCTATTTTTCACAGACAGTAGACACAATATGTTAGCGGCCACAATTCTAACAATCGTCAG
>NW_017273753.1:0-676 GCF_001594065.2 Cyphomyrmex costatus | reverse complement strand
ATATGTACATTAAAAGAAGTCCTAACCGAATTTCTATTTCCTTTATTATTTAACTATAAAAAAATTCCTTAAGTTACCCTATGGTTTTGGACGTTCACAGTGGTGTTCCTCCTTAAATGTAATTGTATTCCACTTACTCTTGAAAAGTGTCGTTTTAATAAATTCTATGTGATAAAACTTTTTGAACAACCAGTGATTATTCGATTATGGCCATAAATTTGTGAAATGATACATAAGTTGATTATCTGCAGTAGAGTATGGCAGATTTTAAGGTTTGACATATATATTATATATTTAAATTTTTTATGAAGAGTTTAAGAGTATAACATCCGTAAAAATGAGTGCTAAAGAAAGAGGAATGAATTTTTCTGACACAGAAAAATATTTGTTAATAAAACTGATAACACAATTTAAAAATATAATTGAAAAAAAAACTGATTCAAAAGAAAAAGTGTTGGAACAATATTTACAAGAAATATAATAATGAATCAAGTATATTATACACATATATTATACATATATACATACATGTTATATATATTAATAAATTACATTCTAATGTAACTGTGAATGTTGAAAATATTCATTTATAACCTTGAATTATCAATTCTCATCACAATTAGTATATTGATAGTTAATATTAAAACGTAATTAGATGGTAACGATATAATATACA
>NW_017273752.1:0-676 GCF_001594065.2 Cyphomyrmex costatus | reverse complement strand
TAAATTGTATTCGTACTTTTTAAATAATTTACAATGTATGGTTGGTACACATTGAATATAACCATTATTTAAACCATAACTGTATTAGAAGATTCTAGTATGAGATATAATGTGAATATACTGTGTATAATATATTAAATAGATCAAAATATAAATGTGTCACATATATGAATATATGTATGTTCTTCAAAATATTATAGACAAAAATACAAAGGTTTTCTAAAAATGAAATATTCTTTACGTGACATTTCTACTGATGTTGCTACCACACTATAATGGTTAAATTTATTGTATACCGATCTATAGTTTATTTTAAAAATAATAATTTCTCTCTCTCGTACATTAGCTTTATCACTATGTATTTCATCATACGTTTCATTTTGTGCAGGCTTTTGCACAAAAGATTGAGTATTCATACACGAACTGACTTTTTCGGTAACATTAGAATAAGTTCTAAAATCATAAAAATAAGATATGTATATATATATATAAACAAAGTTTATAAAATATATTAAATTAAAAGTCTATAATCTTTCTTATATATAAAACATGAAATTAACCTTCTTGGAGTAACAATCTTCTCTAAAAAACTTAAGTTATCGAATAGAACCCATTTTGTCTTTTTGGTTTTCCTGCCCCACTTCTCGTTTCATTTTCTCGTAGTTGCCTCTCCTTA
>NW_017273751.1:0-675 GCF_001594065.2 Cyphomyrmex costatus | reverse complement strand
TGAAGACCGGTTAGTACTTGGTCCATTAGCCTTTGGAAAGTGGCTGGCGCGTTCTTCAAGCCAAATGGCATTCGAGAGAATTGGAAATGCCCGAATGGAGTTGAGAAGGCTGTCTTATGAGCGTCTATAGGATCCATTGGGATCTGGTGAAAACCGCTTGCAAGGTCGAGCACCGAAAAATATTTAGCACCTCCAAGCTGGTCAAGTATGTCGCTGATATTAGGTAATGGGTAAGCGTCTCCTATCGTTTTTTCATTTAACTTCCTATAGTCGATGACCATTCGCCATCGCTTGTTGCCTAATGAATCCGGTTTTTTTGGAACTATCCACACCGGTGAGCAAAAAGGTGAAACAGAAGGCGTAACTATTTCTTTGGAAACTAGTTCTTTGACTTGACGCGTGATTTCGTGTCTATGTACCGGAGGAAATCTATATTGTTTAGTTTGTATAGGCGAGTCGTCCGTAGTGATTATCTTGTGAGAGAACACGTGAGTTTTATCGAGGTACTCATCAGGTACGTAAAATCTATCGCTATGTAAGTTTACTAGAGAGATTACATGTTCTCTTTCGGGAGCATTTAAATGCTCTAAACGCAATAACTGTATAATGTTTGATATCCTGTCAGAATTATTGTTACTATTAGAATTAACGTGAGTTATTTTTGAAATGCTTTTA
>NW_017273750.1:0-675 GCF_001594065.2 Cyphomyrmex costatus | reverse complement strand
ATTAAATGTCGATGTGTTAACCGTTAGCAAACGTTTAAAAGCAATGAGAATGATCCAGAAGTTAGGAAATTGGGTCCCACATGAATTGAACGAAAGAGACATTACAAAACGTTCAGCCATTTATGAATTGCTGCTTCAAAGACGAAAACGGAAGTCATGATTGGCGATGAAAAATGGATTTGTTATGACAATCCTAAACGCAAGAAATCATGGGTACCGTCCTAGCGAACCATCACCATCAGCGCCGAAACAGGATATTCATGGAAAGAAGGTTATGCTGTGCATTTGGTAGGATCAAGTCGGTGTCGTGTGTCGTAGTTGTTTCGAAGATATCAAAAAATGGCTCGATAACTGGGTCGCCTCGAAAGAACCTGAATTTTTCTATCCATTTGTTACCCGAAAAGTGGGAAAAGGTTATAGCTTTCGATGGACAATATTGTGAATGAAATATCAGGTACCTTTTTAATAAAAAAGAGCACGAGTTTTTTTTAGCAAAAAACAGCGAAAATTAATTCAAGCACCTAATATTAGATATGTATTATACCACCTTGATCAAAAAGTTCCCGGAATTCATTCAGAAAATTCAAAATACAAGTTTAATCATCAAAAGTGATATTGTCCCCTTCAAAGTACTCCCCATCGACTGCAACGCACTTATGCCAGCGCTTGATCCAG
>NW_017273749.1:0-675 GCF_001594065.2 Cyphomyrmex costatus | reverse complement strand
GTCCATCGTCGTCATCCTGGCTTCCTCTCGTATTAATCTCTCTCGAAGGCGTGGTAATGTTTGTTCCGTTGGGCTAACGCTGTCCCACGCTGAGATAAAAGCGCTGTATTTCGATGGCAGGGTACCGAGGATTTTGGCCATCAGCATGATATCCGAGATGTTTTCATCGATGTCCTTGAGTTGGTTAGCCATATTCTCGATTTTGGCTATGTGTTGCGTGATGGAATCGCCGGCCGTCATGCGGTATTCGTGGAACCTTGTCGTGAGCGTCAATTTATTCGACGCACTTTTCTGCTCGTGGATATCGGAAAGTTTTTTCCACATTTCAGCTGAGGTTCTGCACGTAATGAGGTACTCGAGTTGAGAGTGCTCCATCGAAGATGATATGATAAATGTTGCTTTGGCGTCTCTTTTTGTCCAGGCATTTCGGGGATCTCCTGGGGCTTCCGGTTTAACTTCGGTGCCGTCGACAATTTCTAGGAGATCGTAAGCGACGAGGATAGCTCGCACTTGGAATTTCCACAGCTGGAAATTTTGCCCGTTGAATTTTGTAATGTTTCTTAAGTCTGCGTTTTCACTCATGTTGTATTCACCGTTATTATTGATCGGGAAAATTGCGAGGTGAGTGTGCCGAAGCGAGCAAAGACGGTACAAGTAAAAGCACTGAAAAAAAAA
>NW_017273748.1:0-675 GCF_001594065.2 Cyphomyrmex costatus | reverse complement strand
CACCGCGTAGACCTCACTGTCTGCGTTCGTCGCGGAATTTCGCGTTCGAGAGAGAGTGCGAAGTTAAAGGACCACAAAACAATAATACTGCTCGCGGCTATACGAATCACTTTGTTCGCGCGGATAGTCGATTTGATTTCTCATCGTACGAAACAGAAGAGACTTTCCTCGCCAATTGGAACGCAAGTAGAAGAGAGAATGAATTTTTATTTATTTAGAACACTCTAGGACGAATAATAAGCGCTCGTTAAAGGAACGTCTAAATTTGGGAAAGCACACGCGCGCTGTGTCTCTTTCTTTTCCTCAAGTGTGTTTCTAACGAGGCCCTGATCTGACCTTTCGTTAACATCTTTCCGGCTTTCATCAACCGTAGCGGTGACGGGTGTCTCCTGCTTCGATGATCGATTCGTTTTACTCTTCTATCGAGAATATATATATTGTATATATATTCTCTGTAGAAGAGTAAAACGAATCGATCATCGAAGCAGGAGACACCCGTCATCGCTATATACAATATATATATATACATGACGTCATGTAATAATCGCAAAGTGATCATTAGGGCGTAATGTTCAGTGAATCTTGGCTGCGTTTGGAAATATCACCCAAGTATCCTCGTGTATCGTCTTATCCTCGTTTAACATTGAATGAACAACAAGGATAAGATAATATTCG
>NW_017273747.1:0-674 GCF_001594065.2 Cyphomyrmex costatus | reverse complement strand
GGTTTCCTTATTCTTGTTAATTTATAATTGTACGGTCGTAATAAGGATTCTAATATTTGCTTACTGATTACGTTTACGGCCTTACATTTTTCTATGTGCCATGGGCTTTTACGACACGCTCTCGCGCGTAAGCGCTGGGCGCCATTTATAGGGAATGAGCGCGTGGTTCGAATAAATCATTTTAATTTAAAATAATCACATTATTTTGATACAAAAGAACTTGAACATTTTTACGAAATGTAGTATGAAAATACATATTCTACTATATATTCTATACTATATTAATATTTTAATAAAGTAAACTTAGTAAACTGAGAAAGATCAACTCAGTCTGTGTGTGTATGTATATGTGTATAAAAAGTTTAATGTATATAACATTAAACTTTTTATAATAGTTAACGAAATATTAATTTATAAAGACAATAAATACTGATAAGACTTTATGAGTAGATATAAAACAATATGAACAAAAGAAGGACAAAGAGCTAATGAACAAGTAACAGGTAATTTTAATGTTAATAATATTTTAATTATATTATAAAATTATGATTAACAGAAAAATAGTAATTATGTTTATACAATAATTAACTCAATATAAACTTCATAAAACTCAAAAAACAAACGAAATTATTTTATTTTAATATGCAATATAGTATTTGTTTTTATTAAATAAT
>NW_017273746.1:0-674 GCF_001594065.2 Cyphomyrmex costatus | reverse complement strand
TAAAGGCGAATGAGAAGGAGACCCGGCACCGCTTTAATTCAGCATCTCATCAGGTCTCCCCCTCGCCCTTGAGATCGCAATCTCCTTCTCTATTGTTCTCGGAACTTTGTCACCTATAATTGCGACACTCCCATCCACTCATCGTGTTCGTCCATTTTTCGTCCGGTCAAGAACCTCCATCATACACTTCGTTCCCGCCGCTCCACCTGCTCAACCCGCTCGCCACCTTGCGTTCCCCTCTCGTCCACCATACAGCCATCCTCCTCTCCTCGCTATCTCTCTCTCCTCCATATGTCTCTCTCTCTCATCCCATTCCTTGATGCACACTACCGTTTCGCAGAAGTTGGAGAATATCCTCCAGCCCTCTTTCGATTCAATCGCCCGATGCAGGACGACGCCCATTGAAAATCCCCGCCAGAGTGCTCCATCAGTGGTCTTCTTAGCTCCTCCCATCTCCCACACTCCCTAAACGTATGGTCCGCCGTGTCCTCATCAGCTCCACAGTACACACATTTTGCTGTCTCTATCTTCCCTATTTCATGTAGGTAATACTGAAATACTCCGTTCCCCGTTACCATTTGAGTCATTCTGTATATGATGTCTCCCCCTCCCCATCCGATTCATTCTAGGAGCAGCCTGCTTGAGTAACTTACCCGGGATCCCATCAGGTCCTG
>NW_017273745.1:0-673 GCF_001594065.2 Cyphomyrmex costatus | reverse complement strand
ACGCACCTACCTGAGCCTGTAAGAGTCCCTGGTACTCATCCCGTTTAATAACAGTCGGTGTTAAAGCTGCAGCTAATTCCTTATTCAGCTTAGGTGAGGCCACAAATAGGTTCGTATTTCTTTAAAAGACGTGAACGGGCCTCGCTGTCCATCCCACTACGAGATTCAACGTTTCACCGAACCGCTCGAAAGACAAAGTTTGTGCATCCACATCTGGATTCGTATCCAGGGGGCCCGAGGGATCGGCGATGGAAAATTCCGTAAGCGTAGGTTCCTGAGAAGGCGTCAAAATTTGTCCTTCCTCGTCAGAGACTATAAAAAGAAGGAATTTCAAGAAAATATTTCAGGAAAATTTTCAAGAAAAAATTTCAAGAAAAAGTCATAAAGAGAATTTTCTCCCTTTGGAAACAGGAACCGTCGGATACGTCCCTCTATGCCAGGATGACTGGGTCGACGAGAGGACGCACCTGGGAAAAAGGAACCGTCGGATACGCCTCTCTATGCCAGAGTTAACTGGGTCGACAAGAGGACGCACCTGGTACGACGCCACGGTCGAAACTAGCGACCGCCGGTCCTTTTATTCCCTGCATCGAGGCCGACGTATTAGTCGCCGATGCTTGCATCGAGGCCGACGTATAAGTCGCCGATGCTAGTGGGGATGAATCCATCTGCG
>NW_017273744.1:0-673 GCF_001594065.2 Cyphomyrmex costatus | reverse complement strand
GAGTGTTATGAGTGCTGTAAAGGTAGCCGGAAGGATGACGGTCGGATGGAATGAAACCATGAATGTACTGCTGGATGAATTCTTTCCAGGGAGTCTGAGACGGTGTGTAAATGAGTATGAGGTTAATGTGGAAGATGGAGATAAGGAGTTTGAGTGGAATGAAGTTGAAAATGCAGTAAGGAGGATGAGGAATGGTAGGGCGCCTGGTTTGGATGGAATGACTGCGGAAATGGTGAAAAGAGTGTGGATGGCTGTGCCTGTACAGATGAAGTGTATGTATGATGAATGTCTGAATTGTGGTGTTTTTCCGAATGAATGGAAGAAAGGAAGAATTGTGGTGCTGTTGAAATCACCGGAAAAAGTGAGGACGGATCCCAGGTCGTACCGACCGATATGCCTGCTATCTGTTTTTGGAAAGGTTCTGGAGCGAATGATGGTTGAGAGATTGTTGAAGCATGTGAAAACGAAAGTGAGGGTAAATGAGAGGCAATATGGGTTTGTTGAGGGCAAGAGCGTGGATGATGCATGGGTGCATGTTAGGAGAAGTGTGAGAGAATCGATGAAACGGTATGTTATGGGAGTGTTTGTGGATTTTCAGGGTGCGTTTGATAACCTTGAGTGGGATGTAGTGATAGGTAAAATTAGAGAGATTGAGTGCGATGAACTGAAAATG
>NW_017273743.1:0-672 GCF_001594065.2 Cyphomyrmex costatus | reverse complement strand
AGAGCGCGAGTAGTTTCCTCCACGTTCCCCGGGCGATACCTAATAGCCTTGGTCGTCAAGGAGAGATTGAGCATTAATATCGATCAGGAAATTCTCGAAGACTGTCTTTCTTCATTGTTGGATGTTGCCCACGAGTTAGATTTACATACTTTCAGTATGTGTAAGACAGAGAAGGTAGACTCACTGTCCTGGGCATTTATAATAGATGCAATTAAAAGAACGTTCGTGGAAAAACCCGTCGTACTGACTATATGTCTTGGCGACGCGATCGTGCCTCCAGTAGAGAATAGATTAGCGATTATTAAGGAATATCACGAATCCGCGACCGGTGGACATAAGGGTGTTACTAAGACCTATCTTCGTATAAGAGAACGCTATGCATGGCGCAATCTTAAATTGTGCGTGCAAGCATACATCAGGAATTGCCGCATCTGTCAACTGCGAAAACTCTCTCGTAGGAAAACCAGACAGCCGATGATTCTCACTGACACACCGGGTCGTGCCTTCGACAAGGTCGCTCTCGACATAGTCGGTCCATTTCCGAGAACTTCACGTGATAACGCTTATGTCCTGACTATGCAGGATCTCCTCACTAAATATTCCGTGTATGTTCCGCTACGCGATCTGAAGGCCGAAACTACAGTGGCCGCGTTCATCAACCACTTTATCTGT
>NW_017273742.1:0-672 GCF_001594065.2 Cyphomyrmex costatus | reverse complement strand
AAAAAAACCCCTTAACAGATGAAACCAATTTCCTCTTAAGACATCCAAAATTATTACGACCACACTATATGTCCTAACTGTGCAGATGGTCACACGTAGGACAAACAAATCAATGAACGCTGTAATTAACGACTGGTTTGAATCTGACGAAGGCAAAGCAAAATATGGACAGATGTTCAGTGAATTACTTAAGGAGAAAAATTTTAAGGTTAAAAACGTTGAATTAATATCCGAAAGTAACAATAGTAGTAGTTCGGACAAAAATGAAACGTCTCATGTTAAGAAAAAGAGAAAACGAGTGATGGAAAGCTCGGATGGTGAACGTCTTACAAATGAATTAACAGCAAATTGTAAGTCCAAACGTATTTTACGTCCAAGGAAACCACGAGTGGTTTCTGTGGAGAAGGTAGACCTTAGAAATATACAGCCTAGACTTAGAAATTAACTACTATTACTAAATGCACTAATTAATGTATTTAGACTATGTATGACAAGTACAGTACAAACACGGAATTTGAATGTATGATAATTATTCATATATGTAAGCATATAATACAATTTTAGTGTCATCGAGTTCATGAGTTTTGCATTAAGAACAAATCTGATCCTAATGAAAGTGTTGCTGTATGTAAATGTATCAGATTCTCATTACTCTGACACGTAACTTATTAA
>NW_017273741.1:0-672 GCF_001594065.2 Cyphomyrmex costatus | reverse complement strand
TTTCCCGTACGCTTCTTAGGCTTTGATTTTTTCTTATCCGCAATCATGGCTCCTTGTATGGGGTTCGACGTGGCCGCCTTTCTTGCGTCGTGCTCCTCAATAATTTTTGTACGCAAGTTTTCGGGCGTGGGCAGTTGATCGCGACTCTCAATGGCGCACCTGAAATTTTCGAAGCTTGTAGGTAAACTGTAAAGCATCATGATCGCAAGCTGATCTGGATTTATTTGAACATCCATGTCGGATAGCTTGTCCACCGTATCGAAAAAATCATGAAGATGCTCGCGTACGTCGCCTGCCTCGTTCATTCTCTGTAACGTTAAGCCCTTTAGTAATGTCGCTTTGCGCGCCGGTCCGCTTGATTCATACGTGCGTTGTAATTTTAGCCATAGCTCACGAGATGTAACGCAGTTCTTTACCTGCTTTAACTGGTTCGCGCTTATCGATAGAATCAAATCAGATTTTGCCTTTTCATCTTTGTTGATCCATTCTCGGGCCGCTGCTTCGGACGCCGCGTTGCCTGCAACGACTTCGGGCTTCACGATTTCTCCGCTGACATAACCCCAAGCATCGTTCTTCGTCAATAATGCACGCACCTGTAGTTTCCACGTATCATAGTTGTCGCGTCCGAGCGCTTCGATACGCACTATACTGTTTGTATTCATCGTGATAAAC
>NW_017273740.1:0-671 GCF_001594065.2 Cyphomyrmex costatus | reverse complement strand
ATTAGAGTGGGGATGCGAACGAGATCCCAATACCCCTGCATATGTTTGATATGTATCACCAGAATCGATTCCGTCTAAAACAGAAAATTTATTATTGTTTAATTCTGCAAAACCATGATCGTGCTTGCGAGAAATATTGGGAAAATTAGCATCACTTCTAATCAAATGAGCGGGTTGGGAGGAGTGAGGGGTGGAAGATCCACCTTGAATGCGAGATTTAGCATCAGCAATGGATATATTCTCAAGAGCCGCAGTTTTAACAATAGCTTTCTGATTAACAATTAGTGGGCAGACGCTATCATTTGCCCAATGACTTCCTTGGCAATTGATGCACTTTGGAGATTCATCCTTCATATGACACGTATATCCTGAATCGGTGTTGCCAGTAGTATTATGTTTGCCTTCGCCGCAAAATAAACATCTGGGAGAGCTCTTGCAGGTTTTGCTTACGTGTCCTATTCTATAACACGAATGACACATCCTTGGCAGAGGAATGTACGGACGAACAGCGTGCCTGACTTTAAATATAAAAATTTCCTGCGGTAACAGTTGTCCTGCAAACTTAACCCGGAGTGTCCTGGAAGGAAGATATTCAACTTTATTATCACGAACGACTCTGCGATTGAGTCTCTGTATATCGATGATTCTGGCCCTGGGGGATTCAATGTCTT
>NW_017273739.1:0-671 GCF_001594065.2 Cyphomyrmex costatus | reverse complement strand
ATATTATTAATATAGCAAACCATACTTAAAACTTACTATCTCTATACTATTGGTATAAAAGAATAGACTTAATTCGACCTATATCATAGGACGTATCTAGGATGTATCTTTTTTTACAAGAAGAATTCATTATGTCACTTTAATTTACGAAGATTGTTAAGATAACAAAATCACTTTATAGAACCGTAAACAGTCGTCGTTATTTTGGAAAATATGCGCGTTTATTTTTTCTGGTTGCCCGATTCATATTTAGGTTAAGTCAAAATTAATAAGAGACTTAGATTTAGTCTAATAATAGGCCAAAGTATCGACGTCGGTTTAGCAGACTTCAGCCGACGTTGGCATTAAGTTGAATTTAGTTTACAGATTTAACGTCGAATTAGCTGACTGAAACCAATGTCAACATCAGGTCAGATTTAGTTTTAAAAAACTAACGTCAGTTTTGCCGACGTTGTCGACGTCGAATTTGGATAGATTCAACGACGTTGACAAAACCGACGACGGCGCGACGTTATTTACAACGACGTTACTTTAACTCAACCAATATACTACTATATATGACGAAAATTTTAATCGTAGCTATAAATGCACCAATTCCATATATAATTTATATGAATTTTGTGTGACATTGCGGTTGTTAGTCAGATAGTTGTACTAATGTGCTGCTTGGG
>NW_017273738.1:0-671 GCF_001594065.2 Cyphomyrmex costatus | reverse complement strand
ATTCGATCAAAACCAAAGAAAACATTATATTTATTTATAAAGTATAAGAAACAGAACAAAACAGTATCATTTGACCCTTTTGAATCTTTGGAAAAAGCATTTAGTTGACAAGAGTGATTTCAATTTTCATTCCGCTTGACACTGTATCTTTGTCTGTGTGTTTGCAAATATTTCCACTATGTTTCTTTTGTGTCATCGTAATGTGAAAACAATTGTAGAAACTTGAAAGGCAAGGATTTAATAACAAGGTATGTAGTACTCTAGTATTAATATAAGTTTTTATTTTTTATTGAATTGAAAAAAAAATATTTGTGTGACTTTTTTTTATAAGAGATGGCTCTGCGATTGTGAACAAATGTGGATCGAGAGACCAGGGTCGTAATCAATACATACTACAATAATGATGATCTTTCTATTCGTAACATTGCCTCAAAACTGAAGATCCCCTAGTCCACTGTTGCATACATCATCAAGCGTTTTCGTGAAATTGGAAATTTGGAACCAAGTGCCAAATGTCGCACGACACTCGAGCGACATTTGATCTGCACGTAGGGCGGTGAGGTGAGGGGGACAGCGGAAGGCGGAGGCGATTCGAAAATCAGCCGAAAGTTACATACACTTTATGTATGTTCACTTTGTACCTTTAATTAATAATATATCAGTTACTTTTC
>NW_017273737.1:0-671 GCF_001594065.2 Cyphomyrmex costatus | reverse complement strand
AGCAATCTTTGCATTTTCTTGTTCTTTCTTAGAGCGCTGCTTTTCCAATGCTTTACCATACATCGCTTTACCATATATCCCTCGCATTTCGGTAAGATAAAATCAACTTGATATGGGTGACCATTTAGAAGCATCATAAAAAAATTAATTCTCAAATTTAGAGGAAAACTTTTTTTCTCACGATTTTATTCTAAAATTGATCCCAATTAGCAATACGTACTTTAACAATCTACCGGTAATTAGGGAAAACTGACCAGCATGATCCTACTTCTATACACGAGTATGTGTAGTGTCACTATTACAATAGATAAAAATCATCTCTTTATCCATTGTAAGTTTAGTGAGACCACCAGCAGCCTTAAGACCATCGTAAACTTATATCTGAGATATTATATAGAGATCTAGGTAATTAATTTTCAACAATACATTCCTTGTTTATTGAAAATTCTCTTTCCATAAATGCTTGATCATGATTCAGAATTCAGAATAAGGACCTTTTCCACAAAAACATACAAATTCTGGAAATTATCCTGACCCTGAAGCAAGTTTCTCCAGAAATGATCCAAATCTGATTTTACCTAACAAACTGCTTGTATAAATTAATTACTTCTTAATAAATATTTTCAGCTCATATAAAATCAAAATTATAAAAGTTAAATATACCTCCCAGG
>NW_017273736.1:0-671 GCF_001594065.2 Cyphomyrmex costatus | reverse complement strand
AGAAATTGATAGATACCGTGATTAGTAAGTTTAAACAAGATCCCCAGACATGGATAGACTGCGGCGCTGCGTTATTGAAAATCGGCATGAAAGAAGAATCACGGCAGATTATGCAACGGGCATTGCAATCTTTGCCTGTGTCTCAGCGTAAGTATACGTACATTATATCGCTTTAGCTTTCATATGCGTGTGTACACACATGCACGCACATACCCAGAGAGAGAGGGGGGGAGGGAGCGGGGGAGTCCCGAAACTGGCAATAAATATTTTGAAGACAGATTTTTCGTAAGATTTTAAGATGAAAAGACTAATACAAAAAGGTCGTGGCTATGATAGTTATCAAATGAGTTTAAAAATTACACGAATGACAGAATTATTAGAATATCGCGTGGTTTGGAACAGGAACGTGGTTAACGTGAAAGTGCTGAATTTTATTTTTATTTATTGGATGTGTGAAGTTCGGAAAAACATTCTTCGTAATTTTTAAATTGTTTCTATTTGAAAACTATCATAATCTCGACATTTTTGTATTACACTTTTTATCTTAAAATATGACGAAAAGAATCTGTCTATATAAAATATTTACCGTCAATTCTGAGACACCCTATATATACAATTTTCAGTATCATAATTTTATAATTTATATGAATAATAAAACTATAGGCTATATT
>NW_017273735.1:0-670 GCF_001594065.2 Cyphomyrmex costatus | reverse complement strand
ATACTTGTATTAATAAGATTACGTAATCTATTCTCTATGCCAATATGACAGTAGAACCCGGGAGAAACATTTATAATTTCATACGGGCATGAATCTGGCGTTTTCAAAAGAGTACGTGAGTCTGCAGGAAAGTTCGGAAACGACACTCGTAGAATTCGCAACAAGTCGTTAATGGCGCATTGACTAAGTAAGTGTCTATATTTAAGAAACCATTGTTTGACAGCATTAAATACAAAATCTTCAGTCATATATGGCAATTGTTCAGACTCTGCGGATATATATGAACAATCAATGTTATCAAGCGTTTCTATGTATTTTACTACAGGTTCTGCAATAATTTGATTTACTACAGGTTCTGCAATAATTTGATTTACTGGAAGTACTAACGTAGACTGATTTTCAGTCTCTGCAAACTGATCATTGTTTTTTTCTGGCATTGATTGTAATGCAGTTATCTGTTGTCTGTTAATGTCTTGTGATCGATTACATTTTCTATTTATTAATTGTCGATTACTTGTTAAAAATTCTATCAGTTCTTTTTTAACAATTCGACGCATGTGTCTTTTTGTCACGAAACACTTTTTTACTTTGGCCATGTTTTACTACGTCCGTGTATTAATTTACTGATCGCGACATTGATTGAGGTTATATATTGCATGCAGTATCTTAA
>NW_017273734.1:0-669 GCF_001594065.2 Cyphomyrmex costatus | reverse complement strand
TATTTATGTATTACTGGAATTTCAGCATGTTTACACTGTTTTGGCACCTCGTATGTAACACTGTGTAAGAAGAAAGGTGTTTCTGAAATAGTATTTATTAAATATATATATATAAAATATTAATGAAGTAGGCATATATAGTCGAATATGTTATGGATTACTAGTTACTACGAGTATAATTATAGTGTATTGTACATGTTATAAATTTTGTAATATATGTATAAGTATTTTTTATTTATTTGGTTTACAATAAGCATTGATAGTTATTATTTAATGTTAACGACTTAGACTAGAACACTCGCTATCTTTTACAACGAATCATAGTCGTTGGGATATTTGGTTAAATTTGAGTTTTTTTTTTATATATAGTATCTTAACATTATGCCTTTATAATTGTTACATAGAGAAATAATAATAATAAGGATAACTAAATAAAAAAATTGGAACGCAATGTGATACAGTGTATTAATAATATATATATATATTTTTTTTTTCCGCGATAAGTTCATAGGATGCCAGGTATGGCTGATACTATCTTCTCGTCGGTGTGCTGAGCGCATCCAGTCGCAATGAGCATCTCTTTTAGACTACTCATCTCGTCCTCACTCTCGCGTTTTAATTCGAGAGTAATAACTGCAGCATGGTTCTGAATAGGCTCTAGGATTCGCA
>NW_017273733.1:0-668 GCF_001594065.2 Cyphomyrmex costatus | reverse complement strand
GGTGCAGCCGTCTTTTCGCCGGAATTTGAGGGGATCATAAAACACAGATTGCCTCCTGAGACATCGGTATTCTCCGCCGAATTGTGGGCCATACTTCAAGCTATCCAACTCTCTGGACACCTCAACATCAAGAAAAGTGTAATTTTCTCGGACTCGAAGAGCGCTCTACAAGCGTTAGGCAGTATCAATACGCATCGCAATTATATAATTTATTATATAAAACAAGCCTATTTGAATGTTATCAGACAGAATGGCGAGATAACACTTTTCTGGGTGCCAGCCCATGTCGGAATACCGGGCAATGAGGCGGCCGATCAAGCGGCCAAGTCAGCTATTTCTGAAGAATTCAGGCTCTCCTTCAAGGTGCCATACGAGGATCTCCTGGCAGAATCTTCTGCGTTAGCTAAACGTCAAGCAGAAGAAAACATGAAACTAATCTCTAACTCTAAGGGTACTCTGTACTACAACAACTTTTATAATGCCTCTTCGAATAAAACATGGTTTCACGATATTCCCATTACGAGAGAGGAAATTGTTATGATTAATCGATTAAGATCAAATCACGTTAACACCAACGAAAGCTTGCATAGAGTGAATATGGTAGAATCTCCGGCCTGTCCTTGCGGAGACCCTCGTCAGTCAATTGATCATCTCTTGTTTCACTGTGA
>NW_017273732.1:0-668 GCF_001594065.2 Cyphomyrmex costatus | reverse complement strand
TTTATTAAAAAACGCGAAATTTGTTTCTTGAAACTAAATTATTTTGTTCAATACGAGCAACTAAATATGTGTAAGATATAACAAAATAATTTGTTACTATTCACTACTCAAACCAACAAAATTAAGAGTTAAATGAAAACATACAGATACTGTAATGCAATATTTTTTTGAAATGTGAATCTTTTTATGTTGAATATAAATACTAATATAAATAATTCTTAAACTAAGAAAAAAATATGGTCAATTTTAATAAATATTTAATTCAATAATGACTAAATATTTATTAAATATAAAAATATTTTATTTGATTCGAATATGTAGTTTTCATGTAACAATCTTTTTTTTTATTGAGTAAATATTTATTTACTATAAGTAAATGTTTAGTTGCAATTAGAGAAATTGTTTTGTATGCATACAATCAACTTGACTTGTGATTATCAAAAACTTTGTTATTCTAACCAAACTTTCATTTGGGACAATAAAGTTTTTATTAATCACAAGTCAAGAAAAATTTTGATTGTACGAATAAAACAATTTCTTTAAAAGTGGCAGTATTAAACTCTAAATATTTATTAAAATTAAATTTCTTCTCAGTGAATTTATTCTTTGTCTTATACAATAAAAATGTTTTAAAAAAATATTAATGTTTAAAAATGTTTGGGATTCCA
>NW_017273731.1:0-668 GCF_001594065.2 Cyphomyrmex costatus | reverse complement strand
AATGCAAGCTTGAGATTGGCTGTCGCAACGAACTTGCAATCGGCTTGCAACTAATGTAGAACCAGCTTAAGCGGATTAGCGGATCGCCAATCATAGTATCATTCTGTTAGATCTGCTTGTAAATTTTGCAAGCAAAATGTTAAGGTAACCAAATGTTAGGGTAAATGTTAAGAAGACCCCCTTTACTTCAAAATTTGATAAAAATATACTCGATCAATGCGTTTTTGCATAAAACGAAAGAATCTGGCAGAAAAAAATGTCGCTCTGTCTCACAAACCGAGATATTTTAGTTGCTGGATTTTATAGTAAAAGCTTTGCTACTTAACAGAACGTAATGTGTTATTTTTACATGAAAACTCTGACCGTCTTTTGACACTTATTCCAGAACTGTAACTTCCTTGCGAAAGACAACAGATAATAGCAAAGCATCTACATCAAGAGCATTTATATCAAATTATGATGAGTTGGATGAAGTACTTTTTATCAACGATAATAACGATGAATCAGAATGTAGTGCAATATCAGAGTCCTCACTTTGCACTCCATCAGTGAATTTAAAAAGTATAATTTATTATTAGTGTTATCATATGTATGTATATGTGTATATATACAAATACTAAAAATATATACGACATATATATATATCATATATATATATATATATATAT
>NW_017273730.1:0-667 GCF_001594065.2 Cyphomyrmex costatus | reverse complement strand
ATCCTTGTTGTCCACCCATGTTAAATAAGGATCGTGACTACACGGGGGGCACTCGGGTGATGTTCCTGAACGCAGCCTGAAGAGTAAAAGGGCGTGAGCATAAAAAGTGAACGCACCCCTGCATTGCTTTCAATTAGAAAATTGCACACATACGTAGACTTCATTATTAGTGCTTAAATATCATGTATAAAAATCAAAAACGAAGGAAAAGATATCTAGACGATGATGTCGATGAGAATAGCCGTGACAGTCGAGTACCGAGACAAACTGTACGAAACCGCTATGTCGCAATGCTTACTGATGATCATACGGCTACAATGGTATTTATATGTAAATAATATTCATTATTGCAATGATTACTTACTTAACTAACGTTAAAAAGATGTTATGTCTAATGCACTAAATTTTTTTTATATAAAGTATTCTTTATTATAAACATTTTATATACTTTTTGTTTCATGTCAAATCGATTTAACCTTATTTGAATACTTTATAAATATTTTTATGTATGGCATGATTTGAAATTACCAAGAATATTTACATGAATATAGTGAATAATTTCTAAAGTAAATTCAAATTTTTTTATGTAAGCATTCAAGTATAAAGAATGAATTTAGAAAATTCTTCATTTAGTTCAGAAGACGTCACATTCATTTCAATACCATTT
>NW_017273729.1:0-665 GCF_001594065.2 Cyphomyrmex costatus | reverse complement strand
CAGTGGAGTCATAACCAGCTGCATAGACATGTAGTGATGGATCATATAAACATACGAATAACAGTGTAACATACATAACATGCGTAACGGCCGAATATATGCGTAATATATGTAGCTACGGATCCAAGGCGCTGCCGCTGGTCGGGATGCATGTCCCAGCTAGGCCTCGAAATCGAAAATGACGCGACGCGAGTACAATGTGCGTTAAATATACGTAGTAAATTGTAAGTATACGCAAATTTATAAGACGTTAATAAACAATTGTGACTAAAACTAATCCTGTAGATAAAATTATTGGAGAATAGTAAAACGCCTATTTAATCAATAGCAAAACGCCTGTTTAAGGTTTTTTTCTACTCCAATAATTTTATCTACGAGTAAGACAATTCGAAGTTTGAAAAGGACTCAATGTCGGAGTCGAAACTAGTTACACTCATTTTAATTTTTAAGTACTCATATTAATTTTTAAATAGTTTTTAAGTATAATTAAGTAATTTCATATATTTATGATTAGATTATCTAATTATACGTTTTTGTAAGTTTACAGTATATTTATTTAAAATTTTTTCTTATTTTTCGCTTTTTTTTATTATAGAAGAATATAATATGTCTGTTAAGCTAGCACCCCCCCCCACAAAAAATCAAAATGGCACCTATGCCAGAAT
>NW_017273728.1:0-665 GCF_001594065.2 Cyphomyrmex costatus | reverse complement strand
AAAAAAACTAAACTTTTAACGGTCTAAGGATGTTTCTTTATATCTCAAAAAAGTTTATTTCAATATTATTAAAACTTTCCTTCAAAAAATTAATAAAAATCATTATTTTTTATGATTCTATCGATCTAGAGGATCTCTTTTTAATATTAATATCAACACTATGAAAATAATTATGTAGACATCGCAATAGTGTTAAATGCACACTGAAATTTTTTAGAATGTATTTGCAATGTAACAAAAGTTTATAATCTCTTTATAAGTTTTCGAAGAAAATTATTACGTTGGAAATTTTAATGTGTATTATGAATGATTGATTATATACAATTGATTTATCTATTTGCGTCATATATTTCTTTGCAGGTAAATTGTATTATACATAAAAACTAATACAAGTTATCAACTTCCAAGGTACAAAGATTACACATTACTTGTTTCTAAACAGAGACTGAGGCTTTTGACTTTTCTGATTGCATGTAGGATCATCCATGGAAGGTGATTTCGAAATATTTTAAAATCAATAACATATCTTAGGTTCTTAATTGAACTAATAAATGAAGATAAAAATAAGATAAATATGTGCATTGAAAAAAATGTCTTAATTTTAAAGAAATATTTCTTTGCGCGAATTCAAAAAAATTATTTCTTTGGATTAATAAAAACTTTTT
>NW_017273727.1:0-664 GCF_001594065.2 Cyphomyrmex costatus | reverse complement strand
TATTTCTGCTTCTCACTCTACTCGTCTTTCTACCCTCACCACTACCATCAGCGGTCCATTCTAAATATCGACGATGTACATATGTATAACATACATACAATGCTTTCTACTTACGACACAAATTGTGACACAGCGTCACTACTACATACGTAGACTGCCGACTTCGCCTTCATGTTAAAGTCACTAGATTTATTTTGGACAACATAAGGCGAGAGAGAGAGTTGCGCTACTGTATATATCTACTGTGTTTATGCTGTGCTTTAACTTTTACCGCGCTTTAAACGTTGTCTTTTCTATAACTTTTTGTGATTCTTATGAGCAGTTTTGTGTACAGAATTTTGAAGGAAACGGATGTCTTACAATTTGGCTCCTCGTGATTTTCATGGTTACGTTCTCGTTTGAGCCTGGATACTCGTCGATTGTTGTTCCGAGTGTAGGAATCATTGTTATACGATTGCTTATCACTTACTGGTTAAAGGTATTTGTTATTATTTTTATAAACTGTAAGTTAAGATTTTGACGGTATTAACCCGAGTAAAAATTTTAATATTAATTTTATGTATAATCATATATGATATTTGTCTCTATATATGATCAAACATGAACATCATGACTACATATGGCCGCTATATATGAGACTATATATGATTGTATATGACTATAT
>NW_017273726.1:0-664 GCF_001594065.2 Cyphomyrmex costatus | reverse complement strand
CATTTATTCTCTCCATATGCATTTAAACTTTCCTCACTCACCCCTCCTCTCCACAAATAGTCTCTTCTGTCTATACTTTTCCTTGTCCATTCTTTCATCTCCTTCTCCCTTTCCTCCTTTCTTCTTTCTAGCATGCATAGTCTCCCAATCTCTCCTCCCTCTCCTTTCTCTATCCTTTTCTCCCATCTTCCCGCTCTCCATCCCGTTTCCACTCTCAACTTACTTCTTTTTAATTCTTCTCTCACTATGTACCCTGGAGTTTCCCGTTCTAGTCCTAACACCCATTTCAGATACTTCTCTTGCATAGCTTCCATCTCTTTCCACTCCTTATACCCCCATATTTCCACTCCATAATATAATATTCCTTTTACTATGCTATCGAAAAGCTTTAACCTCCATCTCACATCTCCCTTAAATTTCCTCTCCCCGTAGCTCCACACCCATCCCATTGCCACTCTCGCTCTTCTTATTCTCTCTCTAATATGTTCCGTTTCTCCCCCACTTCTGGTCATTACGTATCCCAAATACTTGTAGTTTTTTACCTCTTCTATTCTTTCCTTCCCCCACCACCAATATCTTTCCTTTTCCCTTCCACCTCCCTTTTTAAAAACCATAATTTTCGATTTCTCGGTGCTGATATTTAGTTTTTTTTCCTCCAAGTACT
>NW_017273725.1:0-664 GCF_001594065.2 Cyphomyrmex costatus | reverse complement strand
TTATATTTATAATTTTTAAGAAAACTATTTGGCTCTTTTCTCTTATTTTCAACTTAATGGTTTCAAATATATATTTCTTTATTTATTTTATTTCTAACATATATAAAACCATGAATTACTATTGTTGAATAATTGATCTACACATAACGATACTACTCATTATTGAGATCTCACATTATATTTACTCCTTTAATTCAACAGTGACAAAAAGATTAATGTATAATGCTAATGAAAAATAGATATCGATCAAAAATATCAACTGAAAAAGCAAATATCGTCTGATATAAAAAATTTTTGTTATAATGTTTATTAAACACGAAACAATAAATAATATATTTATAACGGCTTGTGCAGCGAAATGACATTTTACTGCAGTTTTAGGTAAATAACTTTTAAACGAGTAAGTGAATCCAAATTAACTTTTATGCATGAATATTACAGTTTTTTGTCTCAATTCGTAATACTACGATCTTATCAAATTTGCAAATAATTACAAAACGTGATTTTATATAAAAATCAAGGCAAACAAAAAAATTAAAAAATTTTTAAATCAGTAAGAGAATTGTACTTAAATTTTACGCAGATATTTTTACACAAACATAATAGATCGATCTCTATATACTTCTTATACTTTTGATAATGTTTTGAAATACGACACATACAT
>NW_017273724.1:0-664 GCF_001594065.2 Cyphomyrmex costatus | reverse complement strand
TATATATATATATTACAACAATTTCTATATACATATTTTATTATAATTGTTTTATTTTATTTATTTTTATCCCTGTAATAAATGTTTTTTTTCTCATTTCGCCTATATAGTAGGTGAGTGTGAGAGAACGCAACATTGGGAAAGTGATTTTGTAGTCTGTAAACCGCTTACAGTTATTTGAAATCAAGTCTAAAAATTTACATTTGAATTTTCAGGGCTATTTTGTGCGATAAAAATGTCCATTAACAAAAAAGTCTTTTTTATATTGTAAATTAGGTCTACCATTATAAGAAAAATTTGTATACTTTGACGAATGACTTATATCTTCTGAATTTTAAATTTGCATTTTGGTGTTGAATTAGAAGCAATATTATGATTTATTCTGGTAATTACATTTACAATTTTAGGTTAAACACTGTATTCCTTATGTTCCGTTCTCTTTACACAACTGAATAATAATTATCAATTATGTTCAATATGTTACTTATCATATTACAGAAATTAAAGAACACCTCTCAATACTTAAACAAGACCACGATGAACTATCGCCAGAACTTGAGAATGCATGGCACAATTCATTTCTTCATAGGCAAGAAGTAATTAAAAGTAAAAAATCAGTTAAAGTTTTTGATGAGTTCAATATATTAAAAAAAAGTTTCGCACC
>NW_017273723.1:0-663 GCF_001594065.2 Cyphomyrmex costatus | reverse complement strand
TTAAAAAATTGTTTTTCAAACGCATTGTGTTATTGTAAAAGATGTGTGTATTATATATGTATTTTTTTATTCGAATAAATATTAGATAAAGATATAATGGTCCTGAACAAATGTATATATCCTTATTAATCAAAAAAAGTTATAAATAATAAGGTAAACAATTTCTGAAAAAAAACCAAAAACATTCCCGGGCAGTTTTTTGTTAAAAACTGCCCGGGAATGTCATACTCGGAGTAGGATTAATTTTAAGGGCTAAAAATCTATTTTATTTCTTTTTTATTTTTTAAATATCGTTTCATGTAATCTTAAGTTAGTATTTTTACAATTTTCGACACAATTACAAAAATTTGTTATTTGAAAATAATTAAATTCCTCTTTCTACAGCAGAATACTGCCATGGAACAGCACCAGTTGTATTAAAATATTCAGTAAACATGTCTCTTATTTCACCAGCTGCAACAGATAAACGATTTCCCCCTTGTTGATTCACACTACGTAATCCTGATTCAGGTATTTCTAAATTTTCTGATCTATATTCAGAGGGAATATAACGTTGCACATTTTTACTCAACAGAAAATTATGAAGACGCACACATGCATATGTTATGATTTCTACTTTTTCTACAGAGAGTGGTATGTGATTTAGAAGAACTCTGAATCTAT
>NW_017273722.1:0-663 GCF_001594065.2 Cyphomyrmex costatus | reverse complement strand
TCAAACGGTTATATTTTTATTTTATGCACTTGGCGTCGCGACGCTACCGCGTCGCTTGATACTGTTGTTGCCGATATTGATGATAACGATGACAATAATGATAACGATAATAATAATGATGATAATGATAGTGATAACATTGATTAATAATTAATGATTATAGATTACATTGTTGATTATAATAATGATATTGCTTATGATATCGATAATATTGATAATATTGAATATAATACTAATATGATTATTAATTATTGATTATTTGTTATTGGTTGATTGTAATATTGACTAATATTTGATAAATATTGACTGATTATTGATTAATTGGTTTTCAGATATTGATTATTGATTGTCGTTATTGATTATTGGTTATATATCAATCATTAATTACTGATTTTAGGTTAATGTTTAATTATTAATCATTGAATACTGTATGATTTTATATTATTGTTTATTGGTCATTAAATATTGGTTATTGTTTATTGATTAATGGTTATTAATTGTATATTGATTATTTATTATTAGTTATTCGATATTAATTATTGTTTGTTAATTTCTGATTATTAATTATTAACTACTAATTTTTTAATATTGTTTGAATTTTTGTTATTGATTATTGTTTATTGATAATAAAAAATTACTGATCATTAATTACTAATTATTGAT
>NW_017273721.1:0-663 GCF_001594065.2 Cyphomyrmex costatus | reverse complement strand
GGGGGGGGGGGGGGGGGAGTGAAAGTAACATCGCGTGGAAAGTTTAACGTTTTTGAACAGGGAAAGGTGTAGAATAGTACTTGATCATACGTACAAATAGTACGTTATTGTTAAATCTTTTTTGGTTAATAACTTCTGAACGAAGGACGAGCGACGGGAATGGTCAATGACCTTGACCTTCTTGAGGGTCGAGGTCAAGGTCAAGGTCACTCGGAAGTCATTTGAGGCTGACTGTGTAAATCGAAATATTTACCAAAAAAATATGTCCAAATTAAAAGTTATAGAGATAAAAGTAAATTAATAAAAAAGAACGATAATGCTGAAAATTGTTGTTTTGTTGTGCTAACAAAATAATTTTGTTGGAAACTAAAAAATGAAAAAATACTGCAGCATTTCCATCGCGCTTAAATTATTTTGATAGTCCCACAAAATTATTTTCAAATTTATAACTAGTTACATAAATTTTTAGATATTTTAACAAAATCGGGTAACTTTCACATTAGGGTTTAAGAGTCTCTAATGGTCGGTATAAAGGTGATTCCTTAAATTTTATTTTTTAATTTTGTTATTATCAAAAAGTTACGAATAACAGAGCTAGAAATTCGAACCCTCAGGGCAAAATTATCAAAATAAAGTTTTTGATAATTTTGCCCTGAGGGTTCG
>NW_017273720.1:0-663 GCF_001594065.2 Cyphomyrmex costatus | reverse complement strand
ATTGCTGATATTTGCAATTATTGGTTTTCGGTATATTCTCCATCGATTCACTAATATACCAAAAGCACTCTCCACAACTCTTCTTGCACGGCTCAATCTATAATTAAATATCTTTTTCTCATTATCAAGTTTTCCACTTCGCGGATATGGCCTCATCATGAATGTCCTTAATGGGAAAGCTTCATCCGCTACTAGAACATATGGTAATTCTGGTCCGTCAATTTCGATCGGTTTAGGATTTGGCAGTTTGAATAAATTAGCTTCGAAGCGTTTCCCAATTTCGCTATTACGAAAAACTCCTCCATCACTTTGTCTTCCTTCCGCACCAATATCGACAATGGTAAAGCAATAGTTTGCATCGCTGATTGCCAGAAGAATAATACTGTGATGGCTTTTATAGTTGTAATATATTGATCCGCTATTTGGAGGAGCCTAAAAGAAAAAAACGTGTATTTATTTATCATAATATACATTATGTATATTATACTATTATACATATAACAATTATATGTATATTATACTATTGTACATAAAACAAATATTTTAACATTTAACGAAGTCTGCTATCTCTCAGATTCTATTTCGTACATATACCTGAATTTGAACATGCTTTCCATCGATGGCTCCTATACAATTTGGAAAGTTCCACAAACGTTCAAAGTC
>NW_017273719.1:0-663 GCF_001594065.2 Cyphomyrmex costatus | reverse complement strand
TGTCCAAACGTCCAACATGTACGTTTTAAATACATTTTTTAAACATTACTGTGCTGTCTGGGTCGGAGGCTATTGTGCAAAGTGTCGATTCTCGTAAGCAGCACCAATTTATATATATACGTAGGCATGTATGTATAGATACACATATAAAGGTATACACACATTTAAAGATCTTCGATTACTTGTTCCCAAGATTTTTACTGGCTTATTTGTCAACAAACAATTTTAAATTAAACTGTATTCTTTGTTCTTGATCTATATATCTAAACTGTGACTAGTGCATTAAAAGTTGTTAAATCATCAATACGTACAAATAAGAGCTAACTAAAGTCAAAGAAGGTGTCACCATAATTTTAAATATTTCATGTTTTATAATTAATTCTAACTTTGGTACAGTTTTCTGTTTATTACTTCCTTATTACTCTTCATGATAGCTGTCAGATTATTATCATTCTATTATATTATTAAGTAGTTATTCTTTTTTACGATTTTAGGTGGAAAAGTAATAGTGTCCAAATATATTTAGAACGTGTAAACTAAGTAAGTAATATAAGAAGCGTTATAGTAAAGTAAAAAATACTCTTGGTGAGTCTAATGTAAGTTTCCACCAATGTAGATTAACTTTAATCTCGGTTTAACTTACTGTTCATTTTTTTTAATTTT
>NW_017273718.1:0-662 GCF_001594065.2 Cyphomyrmex costatus | reverse complement strand
ATATATCACCAAATAACCATTAAGTCTTTTGCAATCCCTACAGTAATCGTTTTATGTGGATATGATTGCGTTACTTATTACACTAACAAATCGATTTAACAGTAATTTTATTAATATTAATAGTAAAATCTCAAATCATAACACAATACTAATATAACATAAAAGCATATAACAAAGTGGTTGCATATAAATTACCCCCACTTTTTCTATTTTTTCTGACTTCTGTGGCGTAAATAATGGTGCTAAGCGACCGTAGTAGGAGTAGTGGTGGTGGGAGTGGTAGTGGTAGTAGCGGCAGTAGTAGTGGTGGTGGTGGTGGTTGTCTTTGGACAGCAACTTTTGTCTTTTTCACAGCAACAGTCTTTTGGAAAGAGAAAGTGTAATAATGGACAATGTTCCAAAAGATCCTCCATAAATCCTGGAGTGGCATTCTGTGGAGATAAAAATATACAATGTGTGCATGCAAATTAACGTTAAATACTTAAAAAAATATATATATTGGGGCATTCCATCCCAAGTGTGCCACTCGAAAACTTTTGGATTTTTGATTTCGCTGAAATTTTGATATATTATAGTACCTATCGCAAGAAGCTACCATGATTTTTTTCAAATTTTTTTATCAACATAGTCATGAGATATGAATTTTTTTCAAAATTCGCAAT
>NW_017273717.1:0-662 GCF_001594065.2 Cyphomyrmex costatus | reverse complement strand
TCAATCATTTGAGATAAGTAGAACTCACTCAGTCGCATTTACGTGCATTAACGCATAACGAAACAAATCATGGAAGGTGATAAGAGTGTAATCTTAAAGCAGCGCAAGCGTCAGCGAGGTAGCATGAAGGCCAAGCTCACGTCATTTCGTTTGTTCTTAGAGACATTTGATGTTAATGAGAGTATTGAAGAACAAAATATAATAAATTTGGAACAACGTTTAGAAAGAATCAAGGAATTGATTACGGATTATGACGCATGTCAATCAGAAATTGAACAATTAACGGCGGACAACGAGTTAGATGAATGTTATTCACAAAGAGCTGAATTTGAAACGGATTTCTACGCGTTAATATCTAAAGCACAAAAGTTGATTAACGAATTAAGACCGGAACAGGCGGTCGTTAAACAAAGCTCGGAAGTAGGTTCGGATAGAGCATCACACAATTCGACTCCATTGCATCGCAAAATCAAATTACCACAATTAAAGCTTCCACAATTTGACGGGTCATACGATAAGTGGCCAACGTTCCATGATATGTTTCATTCAATTATACATGCGGATGATCGCATAGACACAATAGCAAAGTTTCAGTATTTACAAGGTTCATTGACAGGCGAAGCATTAAAGATACTGGAGGGACTTGAGATTTCAAGCATAAA
>NW_017273716.1:0-662 GCF_001594065.2 Cyphomyrmex costatus | reverse complement strand
TGTGAATACTTTTTCATATATAATAATAAATTAAAATAATAAATAGAATTTAAAATTTAAAAAAATGTACGCACCTACGTATTAATCACTTAGCGGAGAAAATTGGGATAATATAATTCTTTATTTTCTTTCAGGTTCTTTTTCTCTAGTTCATTAAATGTCTTTGATGCTTGTTGTATAAGCGAATTTTTCATTTTTAAAAAATATTTTTAGGGATATGTTTATATATTTTCATACTTATAGAAAAATAACTAACTGTCAGTTTTGTTCATCTCTCAATATTTGAGACATAAATATTTGATCTTGGAGTATTGTATGAATACTCTTTGAGTATTGTGAAAATAGAATACAAATGTATTGTATTTATTTTTCAGAAACGATCCATCTATATAACTATAGATAGAGACAATGGTTTATCAAAAATGCTAACAGGTATACTAAAGAAAATTGTTAAGAGTGTTATTGCGTGTCAGTATACATGCCTTAAGCAACAGGGTACTAAACTTATATTTAAGGATACAACGACTTGCCGTTGTATGAAAGGTAATATAATCAGGGCTCGTATTGTAAAATTATATTTTATTATAGAAGGTTCTTCTCTTCGCCATAGCCATTCGGTTACCTACCTTCGTTACTATTCTGTAAAGTAGATAATTTTTTCT
>NW_017273715.1:0-661 GCF_001594065.2 Cyphomyrmex costatus | reverse complement strand
TGAAGTAGTGCACATAGCCGGGCGTGACAATGCGCAGGCAGACGCATTATCAAGGATGATCGGTAAACGAAGAGACGGAGAGACCGACGCGGACGACGACGTGAGGCGAATAGCGCTGATCGCGGATCCAGCGGACGGGACCGACACGGAAACGTGGATACCAATGTTGCAACGAGTGCAACAGAACGACCGTGAACTAGTGAGGATGGCAGAACGACGACCGGACATAGTGTACGAAAGAGATGGTCTATATCGAGTTAAGGATCACGAAGGTGAAGGCGACAGAATCGCATTACCAAGGCGAATCACTTGGTGGGTAATAGAACGAGTGCATAGATTATTAATGCACTTTGGCACCGACAAAGTGATAGCATTCACTGAGCGCATGTTTTGTGGACATGGAATAGCGAGGATCGCGCGAGACGTGGTGGCGTCATGCCATGCGTGCATAGCAACCAAACACTATACACGTGCTACGGAGGGAGCGCAATATTATGAACTACCGGAGTTACCAGGTGGCACGATATCGTTAGATTTATTTGGACCATTACCCAAGACGAAAAACGGAGCAAGATATTTGCTAGTACTGATGGATCAGTTTAGCAAGTATACTAAATTATATACAATGCCTGACCAAACGTTGGATACGATAACGGGGGTA
>NW_017273714.1:0-661 GCF_001594065.2 Cyphomyrmex costatus | reverse complement strand
AACTTAAATTGTTGTGAATATTAACTTTTTTTGCAAGTAAACCATTTTTTTTGTGAATATTGAATTTTTAATTGGTAATAAATCTGGCGTTCTTATATTGATTTATAGGAAACGAATATAGTCATTTCTAATAACGTTTCAGATATCGCAGCCCAGAGATGATTACCAGGAGTTTTTAGAACTATCTTGCATTTTCTTGGGCGGCGAACCTCCAAGAGGGACTAGGTTCAGAGCACCAGGAGCTATGCACCATGCGCGGTGGCTCTCAAAGGCTTTATACTGCTTGAAAATGTACATTTTCCGAAGGCAATTCGCGTTGAAAGTACGCGAAGCAAGAGGTCTCCATGATATTTGTACCTTCATCGTTACCATCTATGTGAACGCGTGGTTCAGTGCGCCTCTTGCTGTGAGAGCTCCTAATCATGATCTGAAGTTGTTGCAAAGTTTGATTGCGTATCGAAACACAAATGCCGATATTGCAGCAGCAGCTTCCTCAAAGCTCGCTTCACATTTGTGGTATTTATCTGAGGTACTCACCGCGCTGGCGTTTTTCGATGACGCCGTCCCTGCCGAAGTAAAATCAAAGATGGTAGTGGCTGCGCGTCGACAAGGGGGAGCAGCGGTGCATATGAACCGAATCGTGTTGAACGACCGAGACTTG
>NW_017273713.1:0-661 GCF_001594065.2 Cyphomyrmex costatus | reverse complement strand
TCATATTCACATCGAATATGACTGAAACAGAAATTGAAGGTAAATGTAAAATTAATTATATCAATGATACGAAATTCACATAAGAAATATAGGATAAGAATAGGAATAGGATTGGAATAGGATTAAGAAAGAAGTACAGGATAGGAATAGGAATATAATAGGAATAGGTTTTCTCCCATTTAATTAGATTAATAATATAATTTCTGAGCCTCTGGCAATTTATATTGCTAAAAGCTTAAAAGTGATATATAGATCTATTAAATCTTGATTATATCTACTAAATTTTTTCTGATATCAATATGCTAATATGTTCTACTGTTATTTTATTAACCTGTGAGTATGTGTGTATATATATATATATATATATGTATGTATTTTAGAAAAACGTGATGTTGCATTTAATTTAATGTCTACTAATGAAAGTATAGATCTATTAGACAGTACACATGATGATAACATGAATGATGATATAAGGATTGTTGAATTACAAGGTATTTATGACATAAATTATATGTTTGAATGCTATTATATGCATTGATATTTCTTCGTGACATGTATGAAACATATCAAAAATTTTTTTTTTCTTTAAAACTGATTATATTACCTGCATTTCTCTAAAATCTGTGGAGTGGAATCTTATACTCAAAAAAGTGAAAATTGA
>NW_017273712.1:0-661 GCF_001594065.2 Cyphomyrmex costatus | reverse complement strand
GGAGTTTCCCGGCATATGGCTTCGAAGTTTATTGTTATATTCACGGGTCCTGCATTCGTCAATAGTGTGGCCTGGTCTCTTACAATAATTGCATGTCTTTGTTACTACTGGTCGTTGCTCAATGCGCGTGTTTGGATATGAATCGTGATTATTATTATTATTATTGCGCGGTCGCATTGTCGGCGGCGAGGAATGTGAATGTCGGATGACTGGTTGTCGCGTTGTGTTGTTGACGCGATAATTATCGGAAGTCGTCCTTTGATATGCTGACGGCGTGTCATACCGCCTCGGATAACTCACGTTAGTGGGGTATTGTGTATCTCGAGCGTTTCTTTCATCAGGTCGGTATCGGGTGTCTCGCCGTTCTGATTCACGCTGTTTATCTAACTCCCGACGCTTCGCAATTGTTTTGGCGGCTGCGAATGCCTGAGTATGACTCATACGTGTATCGGGCCCTATCTGTATCCGATACTCGAGGGGTAGACCGTCAACAAACGAACGAGCGGTGAGGTCATCTATTTGTGATGCGAAATATGGATCGAGATAGTGTTTTTCGCGCCTTTCCATGTCAAGGATTGCGGTTCGCAGGTCCTTTACACGGGAAATATAATCCAACACATGCTCGAATGGTTTTAGGAATACCGTACTTAGTTCACCACGA
>NW_017273711.1:0-660 GCF_001594065.2 Cyphomyrmex costatus | reverse complement strand
AAAAAAACATTTCGATGTTAGTAAGTACAGGAACAGAAAAGAAAATTAAGAGAACAGAAAAAGATATTGACAAAATTAAGTGTCTAATAATGTCACTTTTTCTTTCATCAATCATTTTTTATTCATTATCTATTCATTATTTATATTACAGCAACAACAAATAAATCTCAACGATCTGTTTTCGGGATTGCTGACATTAATGAAAAAATAGAAAACAATAATGTGCTTATGTTAAGTCCATTGGAAAGTGTTAGAAGCTCCTCAAATTCTAATTCAAATGACTTTCTAATTATTGAAAGAGATGGTAAGTTATAATGATTACATTTTTCCAGCTTTAGCTTTTAGCAGCTTAAATGTAAAAGTCATGAATACTGTCATGATAACTTTGGATACATGTCTTTCGATCTTATGTCTTGTTTCCAGGGAATAACATTTTTACACTAATTTTGAGAAAACGGACCTTCGAGCAACAAGTTCCCCACAAGAACATGACATTACCTCTGATTCTTTTAGCGAAGATGACGCTAAAGACTCAGATCATTCTCATGAACAATTCTCATGAACATTTGACAAATATTATCAGATGCAAACGTTGGATTTGACAAGTGCTGTTATACTTCCAACCGTCATTGGAAGGGTTAACTATGAAGGATGCCGTTT
>NW_017273710.1:0-660 GCF_001594065.2 Cyphomyrmex costatus | reverse complement strand
ACTTATTTATTTATTATTTATTTATTTATTATTTATTATTTATTATTTTATTTATTATTTATTTATTTATTTTTTATTTTTATTTCTTATATTTATTTATTTAATTATTTATTTATTATTTATTTCTTTAAGTTTTTAAATTAGGTTTATTTACTTTTAAATGTTCAGCAGCTAGTTCTGTAAGTAAATTCTTCTGTTCCAAATGTTTTACTAAACTTTTTAATGTCGTGATACGAATAATTAATCTATTACGGCATTGCTGCAGAGATTTTATTTTTCTTCGTTGTCGTGCGATAGTATCTTTTGCTATCTTTAAAACTCTTTGCGCTTTTTCCGGTGTACTTAGATGTTGTGCTGTAATATCACCAACATAACGAGGTTCCTGTATAGCCTTTGTAGGTATTTGGAAAGTTGAACAGTAAACGTCTTCATTTCTTGATGATGTAAATAGAGGTGATGTAGATAGACCATCATTTACTACTTTTAACAATGTGTTATCTTTTACAGTAGAATCTGATATTTCAATAATATCAATACAAGGTTGGGATACTTCAGCTTCTGAAGATGTTTGACAGTCCAACTGAGCATTTTCAATACTCTGCGGTATATATTCATTAACTGTCACAGAAGTATCTAGAAAGTCATTAATCGTCAATTAAT
>NW_017273709.1:0-660 GCF_001594065.2 Cyphomyrmex costatus | reverse complement strand
TCCAAATTCATATTCCAAATGAAATGAGATATTTTTCATAACTTGTTGCGCGTAGAACAGAGAATTTATTTGAGGAAATGACTTTCTGTACCACAAATTAACATTTTTGTTAATGTTTACATGAAGGAAATTACACAAAATGATTGAAACTTGAGAAGTAGAAATTGCAGGAGTGGTATAAAAGTATTCCCACTTGAAATTATGTTCAATATCATCGTTTTTCAGTTTTCGCTTTGGCATGTTGGATAAGGCAATGAAATTTTCAGGATGTTTTACAGAAATAGTAAACGTTGTCTTTAGGTGTCGTTCATCCCAACAGGGAAACAATTGTCTAGTTCCAGTCTCTTGGATGTGTGGAACGATTACCCATCTATAGCAATTTAATAAATTACAATTACTTTTAGATAAAATGGTAAAGTAATAATTGCATAATAATACATTTTTAATTATATGTGATATTAAAAAAAATTGATATAAGATTACATACATATAAATGGAGCATTCGGATAATATATACTAATTGAATATATTAAATTAATGATTTTATATAACATAGCATTAAATATATAAATTTTTACCATAGAAATGGCTTCTGAAGAACAATACGGAACAATTACATTATAGACAATATATATTATACAACTATATGCATTCTCAACG
>NW_017273708.1:0-660 GCF_001594065.2 Cyphomyrmex costatus | reverse complement strand
AAGTACGTTAGTACAGCGTCCCTTGAGAGAAGACGTAAATTTTGCGTGGAAGTTATTCGAAATCACGATTTTCTTTTGCAGTGCTAATTTTTCACACGTTATTTGTAGCCTTGACATTTATGTGAGTTACAATGAGTGAAAAGAAAGTGTATGCAAGCCATAAAGGCTCAAAAATATCGTATCAGACGCGGCGACGGAGCAACGTGACGAAACGACGACCGTTGAATAGATATGAAGCGGAGGAAGATTCGGCCGGTGTCAGCGCTTCGGCAAAGAAATTGAAAGTGGATACTGACGATATCGATATACAAAGTGAATTTGGTTACCGAATTATAAACTTTTTTGCCGTTTTTTCTGCCATTTCGGAATGTGTGAAGTGCAAAACGTGCAACTCTGATATACGATTTCTCGAATCAGGTACGCGGGGTTTAGGCTTCAAAATAACCGTCTGTTGCCCGAATTGTCCAAAAGTTGAAATCCCGAGTTGTCCATTCATACGAAATGGATATGAAATTAACCGTAGGATTGTACTAACAATGCGACTATTAGGAGTGGGGCTAGCTGGAATATTGAAATTCTGCGCATTTATGGAATTGCCACGGCCTATATTTCAAAGTTGTTACGACCGTGCAGTAAATATTATTTTCATCGCAACGAAAG
>NW_017273707.1:0-660 GCF_001594065.2 Cyphomyrmex costatus | reverse complement strand
TCCATATGGTGTCGAAAATGCAGTTTTCTGAGCGTCTGAATCTGACATGGGTATTTGATGAAAGCCTGACGCTAGGTCAAATACACTAAAATATTTTGCGCTACCTAACTGGTCAAGGATATCTGTTATATTAGGCAAGGGGTACGCATCCCCTAGAGTTTTCTCGTTTAAAGCCCTAAAGTCTATAACGAGTCTCCAACGTTTGTTTCCTTTAGAGTCGGCTTTCTTTGGCACGATCCAAAGCGGCGAATTGTAAGGCGAGGTTGATTCTTTTATTATGTTTTTATCTAACATGTCTCCTACTTGTCGATTGATTTCTTCTTTATGAATTGGAGGGAAACGATACTGCTTTGTATTGACGGGACGGTCATCCGTAGTAATTATTTTATGTTGGATGGCGTTTGTATGACTTAAATTTTCATGCGCGAGTTGGAAGAGGTCTACATTTCTTTCAATTAGTTGCTCTACGTGCTCTGATTCCTCGGGGTTCAAGTGCTCTAGGCGTAATAATTCTCGAACCTGCTTAATTCTTTCCTCCCGGCTTAGAATATTGACTGTATTAACTGACGTGTCGCGTTCCGTTAAGGTTTTGTGTTCCACTGAAGGTATCGGCCCTTTCCTAGAAAATGACTCGATTTCCTGCAACGCCACATAAGGCAC
>NW_017273706.1:0-659 GCF_001594065.2 Cyphomyrmex costatus | reverse complement strand
ACAACATGTTCGAGCGGTGATCTCATCGGCGTTTTTGCGCATGCGCAAAACACTACATCAATGTCACGTGATCAAATAATAGTATAGAAATGCGAGATTGAGACGCATCGTGTCATTAATCATTCGATAATACAAATGATAACATGGAGCGAGATTTGATAGAGCAAGCTACCTTGCTTGATACCAGAGAAGAGTACGTCGCGTGGGAACAGCGATGTGATGAATTCATCGAATCTCTGGAAGAACAGAGTCGTATCAAACGCCCGCGATTATCAATAGGCAATAGACAATCAGTGATCGCGCGACTCGAGAGTTTGAAGGATTCGGTGCGCGAATTATTCGTGCACGTGGGCGCTGGATATGGACTTCTATGGCGCGAGATCGACGCCGTGTTCGAGAATCGTGTTCTAACCGGTGCGGTGATAAACTCTGGGCATATAGAGCCGCGTCAATTTTTAGAAGACGCTGGTAGTGTAGTGCTCGAGCGTGTGCGAGACGCTATAGAGAGATACGGTAGCGTGAAAGCAGTGTTGCCAAGTGATTTTGAAAGGTTTCCCCTACAACATATCATAAAATCCCCCAAAATCCCCTAACAGCTACAACTAATCCCCTAAATTTTCCCCCAATACGTCGGGCTGCACGAAATTTAAAAAAAAAAA
>NW_017273705.1:0-659 GCF_001594065.2 Cyphomyrmex costatus | reverse complement strand
TTTCTTTCATAAATCTTCGAGCGACGAAAATCCACAGCACCAAAATTGCCCGGAAGGCGCAGAGAGTTGGTGCAAATGGCAGCAGGCAGCAGCTAACGGAGAACTAAACCAATTTCGCCACGATAAGCCACCGTTAACACCAGCAGTTCAGGCAGCCATACGGTCCATCTATGAAGAACTATCTAAAGATGAACTGCTACACAGATGCTTGGGATCTGAAACGCAAAACAACAATGAATCTTTGAATTCATTGATTTGGACCTTTGCTTCGAAACACCTCCATTCAGGGCCCAAAATCGTGGAGATTGCAACATTTTTGGCCACTGCGATCTTCAATGAAGGATTCGAAGCAGTCATTAAGATCATGAATGTAATGGGCTGTCCGATTGGAAATGAAGCGCACAATTACACCCAACGACGCAATGAAGAACGAGTCGCTCGCTCCGAGCGACGCGTGAGCGATGTCGTTCGTCAGACCAGGATGGATGCCAGAAGCGACCATGCAGCACTCAACGATTTTTATGAAGAGCAGGAAGGCGTCCTGTATGGCCCAGGCATCGCAGATTAGTGGTAAGTTACGATTTCATGGCGTGATTCGTACTTGAACTTTCAAACGCGTTTTTCTCGAAACCACTTTTTTTCAACTGGTCGCCATGATA
>NW_017273704.1:0-659 GCF_001594065.2 Cyphomyrmex costatus | reverse complement strand
ATTCTATGTATTATCGCTAGTCAGAATTGACTCCAAAATTGATTAAAATGGCCAATTCATTATTTAGCATCCATTTTTAATAAATATAAGTATCAAAATCGTTCTCAGCAACACTCAAATCCTTTAGAGAACTTTCTTTGCTGATATAAAAATTTTGAAAATTTCCCTTTACCACCGCCAGACGACATGACGCCATATGGCGTCATTCCATGATCGGCCCACATATACTATTACTTAAGAAACATTTATATGGAAAATTTCGAGAAAGTTACACTTTTTCTGCAGGAAAAATGCCGGCTGTCAGAAGGTTAACGAATCGTTAAAAGTGATTTAGAAATTTAGTGTCATTACCGCATCTAAACTTGAGTTTCAATTTGATTGGCAATAACGTTGTCGCGCGAAGTTTGAAACTCAGACACTTGTTCCGTATTACCGATAAATTCATTTATTAATTTGTAAATTATTAACGGACGATAAATTCATTTCTTAATTTAATTTCTTTTAAATTAAGATAAAAATATTAAATTTTTATTTTATGTTATTTTTCAACGTTTTTTATGTTTCTTTTTTAGATTCTCCTCAGCCTCAGAGCAGTGGTTCTTGTCAGACCGAGACTTTGCAATCGTCTACTTCTTCGGGCCTGAAACGGACAGTATCGA
>NW_017273703.1:0-658 GCF_001594065.2 Cyphomyrmex costatus | reverse complement strand
TAGACATGTACATTTACAATCACAGTCCTCTCTGAATTTAGAATTAAAAAACAAAACATAGAATTTTATATATTATTAAGAGTCAAACAAAATTTACTTATTCAACTTAGTTTCTAAATAATTGCATATTTTTTTAATTACTGCTTGATTTTTCGTTACTTTTAACTTATTTTTTTCATCTTCATTGAACAGTTTACATAAACCGACAAATTTTCTTTTTTTATACTCAGTTTCAATCATTTCATAAGTAATACCAGCAACAATAATTTTTTTTCTAACAGCAAGGGACGTACAACTGTTCAATTCTTTTATTGTTACCAACTGTTCACGTATTCGTTTATTGAAGATTTCTTTTTCTTCGATTGCGTTCCAAGTAATACAGTGATTTTTTAAATCTTGATCGAAGATGCTGAATTTGTTTAAAATTTCTCTTAACATTTTGATATCAACAAGTGCATTGTGTGCCCCATCAGTGCTTACTTCTAGAGAAGAAGCAAGATTTTCCAGCTTATTTTTGCCATTCCCTTTTTCTGTATTTTTCTTCGAAATAATTGGTAGTGTATCACAAAACCCTTCAATTATTGATTTAAAACGTTTCGACATATAGGTTTTATTTATAGCTGTCATTAATCTTGAATAATCAAACTTGCAGTTGTGG
>NW_017273702.1:0-658 GCF_001594065.2 Cyphomyrmex costatus | reverse complement strand
ATAGTAATAATAAATAAAAATAAAAAATCCTAATATAATATAAAAATATTGTTATTGTTCATTTCTAATATAATATTTAAATAATAATTACAAAGTGTATGATACTTGCTATTGTAATGCCTTGTTATTTATGGATTAAAGTAATTTTGTATGCAATTAAAAATGGTCAAAGGACAGAAAAAGATAGAAACTGGTTTGCGGATATATTCTAGTTAACATCGTCTTCGTCAAAATCACACTTGAACACACTCTGACTCTCCTCTCAAGCAGAGGCAAAGTGCATCGATTAAGTTTGAATAAAATTGTAAATGGAAAGTGATGTGAGTGTCGATTTGTGTCAAGTGTGTCGACTGTATCTCCTAAAAGGAAAGCAGCCTTAATTGACCGATTAGTCCATTGACCAATCGCATTTGTCATTTCGTTTGACGACAGATGCGATTGGCCAATTCCAATGGACTAATCGGTCGATTAAGTTAATCGGAGTTGATTAAAGTGACCCTAAATGTGTGGTCGAATCATGTGTATTAAGGGTGTATCTACACAATTTGCATAGCCGCATAAACGTATGCACAAAGAAAACTATCCAATCACATTTCTGTCATGAAGTTCTGTGTCCGCGGTAGAACTCGGTCTGAATTCTTGGACCCAGAAATGTATA
>NW_017273701.1:0-658 GCF_001594065.2 Cyphomyrmex costatus | reverse complement strand
TCTTGATGTCTAAAAAGCGTAGAAAATGGAAACCAAAAAGGTGGGATCTCAGAGTCCCGCCGTACCTGAAAGGGTTAACGCGTCAATTTTAGAACAACATATTTATTTTTTATTCGTTAACGCGATCGCATAACAGCAAAAGCTAGACGGAGGCGATTCAAAAATCAACCGAAAGTTGCATTGTTCCCCTCACCGCTCCGCGTGCAGTCGAATGGCATTGTTGTGTGCGCAGAGCGGTGAGGTGAGGGGAACAGCAAAAGCTGGACGAAGGCCAGCTTTGGTGAAGGTGCGAGTGAAAGGTTAGAGAGAATATTAAAAAGTTTTAATATCGAAAGAGATCGAAATACGGCGAAAGAGAAGGTTGGTGAGAGTGGGTAGAGGGGGAGGGGGAGGGGCGGATGGAGGAAGTCCGGTGGGCCGAAGATGGTGGAGGTGCGAGTGAAAGGTGAGAAAAAATGTTAAAAAGTTGTAATAACTAAAAAAGTGAAATATGGCGAAAGAAAGGAGCGGCGAGGGTGGGGGTGGTGGCAAGGGGAGGAGTGGGGGAAGGAGGTCCGGTAGGCCGAAGATGGTGGAGGTGCGAGTGAAAGGTGAAAGAGGATGTCAAAAAGTTGTAATAACGAAAAAGAGTGAATTACAGCGGAAGAGAGGGGTGGTG
>NW_017273700.1:0-657 GCF_001594065.2 Cyphomyrmex costatus | reverse complement strand
GATACGGAATAGAACTGCGGAATAGAGAGTGCGTCATTCAAGGAACCAATCAGTGCTAGAAAGTAAAATGCGGAATAACGCTGATTGGTTGCTTCATCAATGACGCACTCTCTATTCCGCATCGTGTGATTTCAGCCTTAGTGTTATCAGTATTATAATTTTTCAATATTAATGTCTTTTGATTATTATTGAGGCGGTTCACTATGACAAATTAGTTTTCATGTATTATATTAAGATTATAGTTTTAAGTGTGTTTCTGAAGAAAGGTAAAAAATGAGCCGAAATATGTAAACAAGTTTATTTATTTAAAATTTTATGTTTTATACATATAGGTATACATATATTTCCCGCAATAATTATCGCATCCGACTCTTACTGCCCTTTTCTACTAATTTTTTCCGTTGGAACTAACAAATTCTTTCTTGCTTCTCCATATTTTACTGGTTACAAATAAATGTTTTTTTCCATTTATTATCGCTACTTTAGAATAAGGATACATCCTGAAGGAAACATAAATACTAGTTCAATCAAATTTTTAAAGTTGTATAGTATGTCCTCTTAAAATGCTGTTAAATCAATCTATAGGCGCTATAAAGCAATGAAATGATACAAAAAAAATGTATGCAGGCTTTACAACAAACAATGGGGAAAGGAGCG
>NW_017273699.1:0-656 GCF_001594065.2 Cyphomyrmex costatus | reverse complement strand
AAACCTTTTAAATCCAAATACAATAATCTTTTTTGTTTTAGTTCCCGTATGCCATTAACCTTGACTGATTTGACATCTTTCACTCCTGGCATTGTTCTGCTATTAATGTCGCTTTCAAAAAATTCGATAATTTGTTGCACCGTTGGTTCCGGTAATTTCTTTCCAGCTCTTACTGTAGTTTCCGCTAACACCCCTTTCGATGCTTTCAACTGGTTTAGCTTTTCTAACAAATTTTCTAGAGCAACCAAACTCCTTTGCGATTTTCTTAATACTCCAAGAATCTGGGAGAAGTGTTAGAATCGTTAACCTTTGTGGATCAAATAACCCTAAATTCGTAAATTTTTCTTTCAGTCCATCGAGCATTTCTTCAAGTTCAATTTCTCTCTTTGATCTACTCTCTCTTTCATCATCAGGATTTAAACACGGTGTTGAAGAAGTTTCTATTGAATTTATCGACTCATTTTCATTCTCTTCTAAAACTTTATTTTCATTCTCTTCTGTAACTTCATTTTCATTTCTACACGGAATCTTTAAGCTTCTGCAATTGCAACAAATTTTCGAACCGTCTGGAATATTAGGAAATTTAAGTTTCAAACTCTTCGATAAAACACGTAGTCCTTTGCCTTTGTGCTGATCTCGGGCATAAGGATTGCAAC
>NW_017273698.1:0-655 GCF_001594065.2 Cyphomyrmex costatus | reverse complement strand
ACCAGAAGATAAAACACAAAAAGATAATTTAACAAAAATACTGGAAAAGCTGGTAGAATCATCAAAAAGGAAAGAAGAAGGGAAGAATTTAAAACAAATTTCGGAAAAGTTTATGATTGAAAAATTCACCAGTAAACATCCAAATGCGAAACAATGGATAGAAACATTCGAAAAAGAGTGTACAAGATTTGACATTATAGAAGATGAAACAAAGATTGAAATACTACGACTATTTTTAGATAAATCCTGTTCAGACTGGCACTGTGCGACACTAACAAAGTTGACAGTTGAGGCCAGATGGAATGAATGGAAAGATAGATTTTTAGAAACTTTTGCGGATAAAGGATGGAGCACTGCGAAATACGCTTTAGCATTCAGATATAAAGAAGGATCACTTACGGATTACGCAATAAAGAAAGAAAGACTTTTACTAGATATGAATAAAGACATAGATTCAAAAACATTGACAACCCTAATAGCAATTGGATTGCCAGATTTTATTATAAACAAAATAGACAGGGAACAATGCCAAGATTCAACCGCTCTATTTAACGAAGTCAGGAAATATGAAAATCTAATATATAAAAAATCTTATCCACCCAAAAACGAGTCTGGATATAAAAAGAAGAGTGAAGAAAAAAAACCGTGCAGAGTA
>NW_017273697.1:0-654 GCF_001594065.2 Cyphomyrmex costatus | reverse complement strand
AAAAAAAAAAGAATTACAGAATTTGCAATTACATCTTGCGTATTGGCTTTTATGCTCTTATAATTTTTTTATTTGACTTTGTTCAAGGAGCTAAGATATCTATTGTTGAATTGTAATGCATTTTTCATGAAATAAAATAATTCAAAGAAAAAACATTTATAAATTATTCTATTTAATTAATGTAATTGCAAACAAACGTTTTTCAATTTTTATATTTTAATAAATTACAACCGTGAAAATTGTGGAATATAAATATAATGTTATACAAAATAATTTTACCTTCTGGAAACAGTATCAAAGATTTGTTTTAATCCAATAGAAGTTTCACGAGAAAGCTTGAGCATTTCTTCTTTCATTTCAATTTGTTCTTTAACAGACAGTGATCTTGGATGATTATGTTCTTGTAAAACATGGATACTATTGTCATCCTGACATATGACTGCGCCTCGACATTTCGTCGTTCGACGTGTGTTACATCGAAAAATATTATCATAACGACAGTCTACATGGTATACATAATTATCATGTACATAAATAAATGTGTCTTTCCGTCTTCCAGGAATAACTTGCATCTGTAAATGAAAGAGGATGTATAAACATGTATGAACATATTTAATATATGAATGTATACATATATGTATACTTTTTACTCAG
>NW_017273696.1:0-654 GCF_001594065.2 Cyphomyrmex costatus | reverse complement strand
GGGGGACTACATACGCAGTATATAAAATTCACACAATTATAACAAGCACTGTGATCCAGCTTTAACCGTAAATGGCTTTCTTCTTCCAATTTATTATTGAATATTATAATGCATAATGGTTATATATGATATATATACCTTCGGTTACCGTCTTAAGGTCCCAAATAATCTTTAGTTTTTCAGGGTCAGGATTAACCAAGGTAACTAGAACATCATATGCCAAACTAGCTGGGAATCGTCTTCTATTCTCCTCATCTAAACTATACATGGTAGGTTCCGCGAGCGCATTTTTTGTTAGCGCTAATGATTTATCACGTAGAATCCATTCTGACAATACTTGTATCAATTTAGATATATCTGAAAGCACATTGGGGTATTTATGTAACATTATATAGGAAAAACAATAGGAGTAATAATAAGGGCAATGAGCCAAATACTGAACGCAAGAGAAATTTTCAAATTAAGTATAATATAAGTATAATATAAAGTTTAAAATTTAATACAGACGTTTCGACTCCGATCGAGTCATCTTCAATGTAACAAAAATGAATTATAAAATTTCGGTATCGCTAATAAATAAATGTAATGTCAGGAAATTATTCGCATCTTGAAATTGTAGTCCATCAAGTAAAAGTTAATCCAATAACAGTAAAT
>NW_017273695.1:0-653 GCF_001594065.2 Cyphomyrmex costatus | reverse complement strand
ATTGTAGTACTGAAATAAGTAGTGACATATCTGAAAAATATGATCAATTTAAATTTAATGTTCCTGGAAATAGTGCATGTGATGAAACTGAACTGACGGTTGAGCTATCAAGAGGCTCTAAAGGTAGTAATAAAAAAGATTTTTGTGTATTTTGTAAAACGTTGCAAAGTAAAATTGTTCGTCATTTGGAAAACAAACACAGTAGTGAGGATGAAGTGAAAGATTTTATGAGTTTACCAAAAGGATGTGCTGAATGTTTGCATAAAATAACAAATATAAGAAAAGAAGGAAATTTTATTTTTAACACAACAAAAGAGTATAATCGTGGTAGAATAATAACTATGAGAAGACCGATAAAAAGTACGAAACAGAATGGTATTAATTTTGTTAATTGCCCTTACTGTAATGGGTTTTATACGCGAAATAATTTGAGACATCATGCTAAACAATGTAATAACAATGATCAAAAAACAAGTACTTCTAGGAACATTTTACAAAATGCTCGAAGAATTCTTGGTAGATATCATCCAGAAGCAAGTAGAAGAATGAGAATCGAAATATTGCCTGTCTTGCATGAAGATAAAATAACAAAAGCTATTAGATATGACCGTGCAATCATTCTGTATGGAAATAGCATGTGTAAAAGTCAAATT
>NW_017273694.1:0-653 GCF_001594065.2 Cyphomyrmex costatus | reverse complement strand
ACCATATATATCATATATTCCACCATATATATATAATTTCAATTTCTCGTTTTCCTCGATCTTTCAATCCTCTCTTTCAGAGTAGAAACGAGAGAGAACGCACTTTACCAAAATAAGTGCGTTCTTTTCTATATGTGAACTACCTCCACTCCTCAAATTTGGGACAATGCGCAGTCTAGGTATACTACAGTTCTTATTTGAAGACTGTCTTAAGTAATGTCTTAAGACATGAGTGCGGTCCTCTGATTGATTTGTGACATTTTAAGACTTTACTCAAGACGATCTTGAATATAAAAATTGACTATGAATACCGGCCTATGTCTATACGAATGTTTACTTAATTTTCTCAGTTCATTTCTTATTGATAATTCTTACACAAATTTCAGTAATATATGTAGTTGATGATAAATAAAATATGGCAGATAAAAACTTTAAAGCTCCTAAGAAAAAATCATACAAATTAGCTTTAACACCAAATTATAGTAAAGCCTTGGTATCTCCAAGAACGCATCGGTTATGGGAACAATTAAGTGCTTCTTTGAGAAAAAATACAGTACAAACAGATTATGATGGCGATGTAAACATGGTAGGACCATGTTAGTTGGTAAACGCTTTACTTGTAACGTTATTATTGTTTCCGTTACTTATTTCCG
>NW_017273693.1:0-653 GCF_001594065.2 Cyphomyrmex costatus | reverse complement strand
GCCAGTTGATACTGATGAAAATTTCATAAATTTGGAAAAATTTTTAAATATTAAACAAAATTTCGATTACATGGTATAAGTGTAATTCATTTTAATATATCTCTTTTTTGTATATCGTTGTGTATTTATTTCTTTTTAAATCTGTATTTCTTTATAAAATCGTTATGTTAATTATTATTATTTTCTTTCTAAGGTGAATACCTTGGCTATATCAGGTGGTACAACGATTGTACAAATAACGAGAAGGACATTGGAAAGAGTAATAACAAATAATTACGCAAAAAATTTCAATTGGGCAGGAAGAGCACCTAAAAAAGCTTTTAAGACTACAAAATTAAAAGATTTAATTATAGGTTTGTTTTCTTTTCTTTGAAATCAGTTAGCATCCATAACATTTAGCAAATGTGTTTAATTAGTATACATATATGTATATGCATTTATAATTTTGTACTTATATGAAATTACATTTTTAATAACTTTTATATATGATAATTTTTAATAATTTTATATGATAATCTGTATATTTTTCTAACAGCTGCTGTAAGAAACGTTGAACCAAAAGCATCAATAGACAAAATCGAAAATTCTGTAAAAGACTGGTTGAAACTATCATCCGTTCGTGTTGCTTTAGCCGAAATTAGGGCATCAAAGAA
>NW_017273692.1:0-653 GCF_001594065.2 Cyphomyrmex costatus | reverse complement strand
CATTTTCTTTTTTTTCCGAGAGTTCACTGTTGTTAATGGAATATTTAACCTTACATCCTTTAAGTATTGCCTGTATGGAAATGATCGCCGATTCATCGTTTCAATGTAGTTAAAGATTGATCGTCACAGTAGATTTTTAAGATGTTTGTTTCTGATGATAGAATGATCAAGGGCGGAATTACAGTTTTGCGTTATTTAATAAGTAACTGAATGTGTGTGTATATATAAAATCGTATATATAAAAAAATCGTACCTTTATCTTGTCTTGAACTATCACACTTACTCCTGTTAATAATTTTGTAGGTTCAGAACACTTTTATGCATAATTTTATTCTTAATTTCTTCTTTAAGAGTCGTCGCGCGCAAAGACATAGGTTGCTTTCAGCAGACTCTGTTCGACTGTTGCGGAGCGGATTCGTGAGCGTGCAATGCTATTGGTATATTCTTTTAGATCATCCAATAGCAGCAAGTGCTCGCTAATATATTGGTGTATTCTTCTAGATCATCCAATAGCAGCGAGCACTTGCGGATCCACTTCGTAACTGTTAAGTCAATAACAAACACGAAAAAACGCGCGTTTATAATGTGCACGGTAAATTTTCAATACTCATATGTCAGTGTTGAATATTGAAACACAGCCACAGACGCGATCG
>NW_017273691.1:0-652 GCF_001594065.2 Cyphomyrmex costatus | reverse complement strand
ATGGTATCGCCGACCTAACCTTATTGACGTTATTTCGCGACTCTGATTAGAGGGTCTCTACTTACATCATAACATTTTAGCCAATCAGTAGGATGGCAGTCTTTATACTCGTGCTTCAGGTCGCCGTGTATATGTACATATCTAAGATACATTAGCATTTTATCATATTTTATTTTCGTACGTATAGAGACAAAAATACTCTTGAAGAATATTCTTGTCTCTACACGTTGTATAACATACAAATGTTGGACAGTATTGTGTAAAACAAAAACATTTTAAATTTTAAAACATTAAAAAGAAAAAAGTGAGTATTGATTCTAACATCCTCAAAAGAAAACTACTGTCAACATACGAATAGAAGTAACGTTTTTCCTAAGACGGAAATATGAAAAGTGAAAATTGTTACCACTGAAGTTAATGGAAAAAATTTTCACTTTTTACGTTTCCATCCTAAGAAAAATTTTGCAATTGTAAATTAATATTTTTTTTGTTCGAATATTGATTTTGTAAAGTCTTTAATTTTGTTTTGTTAATTTCGATTTCCAATATATTCATTTCTTTTTTATATATTGTAGCATTTCCATTTCGTTTAAAGGCCTCTGTACACGGTCAGTAATACTGTCAGTATCAACGAATACTGACAATATTATTG
>NW_017273690.1:0-652 GCF_001594065.2 Cyphomyrmex costatus | reverse complement strand
TGGTAAAGTTGCTATTATTTTAGAAATTACCATTTTTTCATCAATATTAGTATTAATTGCATTCAATCTAAAAGTTAGATTTTTGATTTTACTAAGATAAGTTGACATATCTGTACCTTTTGTGAAAGAAATATTATAAAATTCCTGTAACAATTTACATCTTTGCTGCTCTGTATCCCTTTCATAAGTATTACATATTTTACTCCACATCTCATAGGATGTTTTACAATTCATTATATTAAGTAATGGTTTTTTATCTAACGTAGAAATTATAATCTTTTGCGCGATTGCATCTTTCTTTTTCCAAGCTCCTGTTATCTCTCCTTCATTCTGTTCTGTCGCTATTTCTAACACTTCATTTGCTTGAAAAAATACTTTTACTTGAAACTTCCAAATCTGAAAGTTATCAACACCGACTAGTTTCTCTACATTATAATAATCTTCTGTTCCTTTAGCCATATTCAGAAACCTTTTTAATTTTAATAATAATCAAATCAAAATTTTATTTGTCTTTAGATTTGTTTCAATTTCGGATTTTAACTTTAAACCTTTTATTACTTTATTTATTTTCTTTACAATTATTACATTTTACTTTGTTTCTTTTACTTTAATATTTACACTTTATTACTTTATTACAATTTATTACCTTTCT
>NW_017273689.1:0-652 GCF_001594065.2 Cyphomyrmex costatus | reverse complement strand
ACTTAGCAGATCCTATCTATATGTTCAAAAAAGATATTAAAAAATTTTCTTAACGTTAACGTTAAACTAAATATACTTTTTACTAAATTGTTAAAAATTGAAAAGAATACGATATAATTTTTAAAGTTAATTTTATTTAACTAATTGATTATTAATATTTATAATCACACATGCATTCATATGATTCATGATACGTTACCTCCGATTAATATTATAGGTTGTGAAGATATCGGCATCGTATATTTCCGTCCTATTAGCGATGTACTAAATATTAAATTGAGCATCGATGTAGTATTATGATGACAGTACCATGACAGTGTTGAGTTATTGCTCAAAATGCTATTGCATAAAATGAAAGTATAAAATCATAAAACGAGTAATAAAAAGATCTTATCGTATCAATCTCAAAGTAATTATTATTATCATTTTTGTAATACTTTAAATAATATTGCAATTATTTCTAATATATGTACACACAATCAACAAAAATCATTTGTTCTTCCATTTCTTCTTCGCATAATCAATTAAAAATTTTATAATGTTCAAGTAATATTAATGCCTAAACATACTTTCCTAAGAGAATAACGTTAGCTTCTTACTTCTTATAATACAATGTTTTTTACAGCTTAAAAGCATTATGCTTGTCGTTTGC
>NW_017273688.1:0-652 GCF_001594065.2 Cyphomyrmex costatus | reverse complement strand
TTTTATTATTAGATACGTGTGCGAGAAAGGAAAGCCGACTGAACGTTTCATGCAGTTTATACCTATTGAAAGTCACAAAGCGACATATATAGAGCAAGTGATTGTGCAAGTATTGCTGGATAAAAGTATTGATATTATGGATTGTCGTGGACAATCTTATGATAATGCCAGCAATATGGCGGGTTGTTATGGAGGAGTACAAGCCAAAATCATTGAACGTAATCCTTTGGCAATTTACGTCCCGTGCGCAGCGCATTCCCTAAATTTAGTGGGCCAAGCAGCTGCAGAGTGTTGTTTGGAGGCAACCAAATTTTTTATGTTCGTGCAACATATTTATACATTTCTAAGTGCATCTACATCTAGGTGGGCAAAAATAAAATCAAAAGTAGAGAATCAACCCGGAATGCTACTTCCAAAAAGTCTGTCCAACACACGATGGTCAGCTAGAGCAGAAGCGTGCCGAGCACTTGTGAACTCGTGGGGAAGTTTGCGAGATGCGCTTGACGATATCGTAGAAGATGCCTCCGAAAAGTCAACCACAAAAGCCGAAGCCGAAGGATTGTTGCAACAATTTGGATCTCTTGAAACTGCTATAATGGTCGTCGTGTGGAGCGACATCTTGGAGCGTTTTGACAAAACAAATAAAAGCCTG
>NW_017273687.1:0-651 GCF_001594065.2 Cyphomyrmex costatus | reverse complement strand
GAAGATATACATTTAAAAAGACTAACAAAAATTTAAAAAAACTACTTTACGTTTCGGCTCCTTGATTGAGTTTTTTTCATAGAAGCGCACACATATTCTTATAGTTAATATTAATGAACTAATCCTAAACGTCCATCTTCACATCTAACCATTGTCCTTGAAGCGATTGACAGATCGTAAGAAAAAAGTCAGCTATAAATTATATTGAAATAACACACATTTGATTTAAATAAATCTATTATAAAATATGTATGTAATAAAGAATTGTAATACTATCAAACCTTTAACGATGGACATCATTATTCTGAACTCTCACAATAAATTAATGCTTTCCAAGATCTAATCGTCAATATATAAAATTCGTAGACGTCAAAATTATAAAACTATTATACATTATTACAAATCAAAAACTATAAGAAAACATTTTTTAATTTATCAGAAATATAGATCTTCTGCAACTAATTTAATATGAATGTGTGTTACCACTGTGAATATTCGTTGGCAACTGAGACAGAATAGTATTTTTTTTTTAATTTTTGTTAGTCTTTTTAAATGTATATCTTCGAGTATTGTATGAAATTGAATTATTATTGCGAAGAATATCACAAGTTGGCGTTTCGTCCCGGTTTCCACTACTGGACTCATCAGTAA
>NW_017273686.1:0-650 GCF_001594065.2 Cyphomyrmex costatus | reverse complement strand
TTATTACGTAGTAAAACTGTAAGCGTTATAGATACTGTCGAAAAAGATTACATTCCTGATGTTAAACTTAACACTAGTAAATTATGTGAAGACCTTAAGAAAAGTAATGTAAATATCTCAGACATTCATTTACTAAATATTGGCAAAACTCCTCATTTGGATATTCAGGTATTAAAATCAGCGAGTTCTTCCTTAGATGAAATTTATAAAGAAGCAGAAGAATTAGGTAAACATCATCGTACTAAAACTCTGTATCAGAAAGTTATAGGATGGTTTTATTATATAATATATACTATTATTGGCTTGGTTATTTCATATGTAATTGCGAAATGTTCATTAATAAGTAAGTGTATTAATATTCTTAGATTATGTTGTGTACCAAAGGAAGGATGCGTTCAATATTTTTATAAATGCTTTAATAACAATAATAGAACTCGTAATTCGCCACCGTTAAATGAACCACGACAGGTAGTTACTTTCTCCGCTGTACCTACGGAAACTATTGAATTTCCACAAAACTACCAAATACCACAATTCGAAAGAAATAGTGAAATACGGCGATCTCGTTCGCGTAATAGCCGACTTTCTAATTTAGCTTAACTTTGTTGTAATACATTTATTATTAAGGTTAATATTAAAAGTATTATTAA
>NW_017273685.1:0-650 GCF_001594065.2 Cyphomyrmex costatus | reverse complement strand
AGGACAGCAGAGTGGTTTTGCCGCATCCACTCGCTCCCAACAATCCGTATCTGTTTAAAAAAAGATTTTGCTTACAAGCTCCATCTTATGTTCGACAATATGCTGAGTGAACGAGATCCTTTTATCTAGATTTACGTATTTCAATATTCATTACAAAGTCATATGATTATCTTTTCGTATATTTTGTGCAAATAGCAAGAATTTAAGAAATCGATAAATGTACGTGGAGAAACAGCTATTTATTAGATGTCTCTTTTGAATAATATCAAAGTTGTGCAGATAATCGAAAATTTTTTGTTAATTTTATTGCTCTTCCTTCTGTTTCGTAGAGCATCTTTTGATCATATTTTTTAGAAAATTTGGAGCGAAAATGAATATGAAGATTATCTGTTGTTTAACAGATTAATTGGCACGTCGAAAATTAATAACAATTACTTACATGGAATTCTTTTGTACGGTCATATTCAAACCGTCCAAAACTAAATCTTTTCCATAACGTTTTACAGCATTTCGAATGATCACGGCTTTCTGCTGTACCATTTTGTAAAATGATGCTTGATCAGTTCAAATAGAACTATTTTTTTCTTAAATGATTTCGAAACAAATGATTACTTCCTGGAAATGTTGACTATTTAAAAACCTGTTAAATT
>NW_017273684.1:0-650 GCF_001594065.2 Cyphomyrmex costatus | reverse complement strand
ATTTTTATAGCATAACACGTGAAACATCGAATATTTCGATTAGATAATAATCGCAGTAATTTATTTCCTATAATCATTTCTGTAGGATTTCTTAACTTTACAATATATGTCTTTTAAACAAGTTTGTAAAAATTCTGTAGAACAAAATTCAATAAAATTTCAATCGGTAATACATAATAACGATCGATATTTACAATACTGATAATTTTAAAATTTCTATAAATATCATCTATAGATGACATTTTTTCCGCTTATAGGCCCCTATTCAAGAGATATTCAGAAAAATAATGTTTCTTTCCTGTCCGCTAACAGATCATTGATATATATATATCAATGATCTGTTAGCGGACAGGAAAGAAACATTATTTTTCTGAATATCTCTTGAATAGGGGCCTATAAGCGGAAAAAATGTCATCTATAGATGATATTTATAGAAATTTTAAAATTATCAGTATTGTAAATATCGATCGTTATTATGTATTACCGATTGAAATTTTATTGAATTTTGTTCTACAGAATTTTTACAAACTTGTTTAAAAGACATATATTGTAAAGTTAAGAAATCCTACAGAAATGATTATAGGAAATAAATTACTGCGATTATTATCTAATCGAAATATTCGATGTTTCACGTGTTATGCTATAAAAAT
>NW_017273683.1:0-649 GCF_001594065.2 Cyphomyrmex costatus | reverse complement strand
GAAAGTCGAGTCCGGTGAGAGCGAGGAGGATAGGAAGGAAAAACGACGGGAGTTACGAGGACACCTCGTCGTAAAGATGAAGGCGCCTCCGCTCGTAGCTGCTCCCTTCGTCCGAGGACGGCGTAACCGTCCAATTGACTCCCGTATATACCGTGGAGGAAGCATGATTCAGCCTGGCCGACTACCACGCTCGCTACCGCCGACGACTCGTGATGCTCGTGACCTGAGAGCCTCCTCTGTATACGACGATCCTCCTTTCGACGATCGATCGTCTCGTGCTACCGATCCACGCCGTTCCGTTCCGCGCTAAGTCGCGCTTAGGGATTTCACGAACTGATATGTCCGGCTCGCCTTTCGATCGTCGTAGATATTGAACATGCTTATCGGATCTCGAGCCGTAGGTAGTCTAGTCTTTGTTAGCAAATAATTTACATCACAATATCGTTCTCAAATACATTTTAGCAAATTTCGAAGAAAAATTGTTAAAAATCGTGTCCTCTTTGTACGTAATATATTGTACATGAATTTTTAGTAATATTTTAGTAATATTTAAAATTTCTTTTTTATATACTGATTATAGTGATGACTTTCAAATAATATATTATACTTCTTTTATCAATTTATGTTGAATATCTTTTAAGATAACGTT
>NW_017273682.1:0-649 GCF_001594065.2 Cyphomyrmex costatus | reverse complement strand
TATATACACACGATCGTAATGACGATGTCGTGCACGACTTTATTATTGTCTCTCTATGTAACATGCTCCCCCCGTTGAGAGGGTAGTGAACAACTATCATATCGTTAATAATTTTAACGCATAGCTCGACTATAATAATACAGTTTAAACATTAGTGACCTTTTGTTTCGCATCGACCTGTGACAATGCTTGGGGCGAACTCTGAATTTGTCGATGATGCTTGGAGCGGTCATCGTGGTGTTTGGCGAACCAAACGGTTTTGAAATATATATGTAGCGAACTACATAGAATACGCAATCTATATTTTTATGAAATGGCAGGTAAGGGACATAAGGATTTGGCAGCTCTTTTCAGCTGTCCAGTTGCCGTCTTAATGGTGGCGGCTCGAGTTATTCCATCCTTGCCGGGATGGATCTCGCACACTCTGCCTAATATCCATTTGTTGCATGGTAACTGCTTGTCCTTGACGATTACAATTGTGCCCACTTCGAGCCTTGGTCCATCCTTGCACCATTTGTTGCGGATTTGTAATTCGTTTAAGTATTCGAGGTTCCAGCGTGACCAGAAGTCTTGGCGGACCTTCGATATGTGTTGCCATGTAGACAAGCGGTTAGCTGGAACAGATGTTACATTACCCTCCGGGAGGGTT
>NW_017273681.1:0-649 GCF_001594065.2 Cyphomyrmex costatus | reverse complement strand
GCTCCTTATTTTTAACTTCTGCGTCTTCTGTTGTTTCGGTGGTTGAGCGTAGCAGGGAACGTTTCCTGACCTTCGTAGCGCAGCTATTCGCGCAGATTGTCTCGTACCGATGACAGGCGCTCCCTTGCATCGAATAGCCTTCGTTTGTCCATCGATCGACGTTGCTCGCCGTTCCTCCACGCTCTCCGTGTCTGAGGATAAGACGGTTCTTATTTTCTTTGGAGGCTTGACTATCTGCGACGACGACGACGACGACGACGACGACGACGACGACGACGACGGAAATCTCATTTTTTTCGATCGTCTTACTCCCATTACTGGGGGACTTTCCTGTTCCGACAGCGTATATGTCGTTCTATTTGTCATTCTTTCTAGAACAACGACGGGTTTGAGATGCCAGTCATGTTCAATTGCAGTCTTTGATGAAGCGAGAGGTGGTTGTCGCGATGGTTCCGCGTGGACTTGAACCTTCGTTGATACTAATTTCCACGTTGTTGTCCTACTCACTTTCCTCATCGATATAATCCTGTTGGGTGATTCGTCGCGTATCGGACGCAACGTCGTCGGTTTCGCTCTTATTTCTACGTATTCTGAGGCTGGTATTATTTCGTCCCAATTTATCTCTGTGGGCCTGACTCGTGGTGTCGGC
>NW_017273680.1:0-649 GCF_001594065.2 Cyphomyrmex costatus | reverse complement strand
AGGTGATTGCTGTGTCGTAGATGGAAAGCACCCATAATGATCCTGCGCATGCGTCACGAACTACACCGAAGGAATGTAATATGACTGTGTCCTGCACTGATTGCGATATTACGAATAGCCGTATTGTATCTGTAAGTAAATGTTAAGAAGACCCCCTTCACCTTAACTTTTGATAAAAAGATACTCAATTGATGTGGTTTTGCATGAAACGAAAGAATCTGGCAGAAAAAAGTATCGTCAACCTCATGAACCGAGATATTAAGCGTTAAAGTTGACAACTATGGAGGAAATCTGTCACAGCTACGAAATTCATTACTTTAAAAATATGATAAATTCACTTTAATGCTTAATATCTCGGTTCGCAAGGCAGGGCGACACTTTTTTCTGCCAGATTCCTTCTTTTCATGCAAAAACTCATCGATTGTACATTTTTATTAAAAATTGTGATGAAGGGAGTCTTCTTAACATTTACCTATTTTTACAATATATGTAATAATTTAAACACCATTTTCAATTACGATGCCAGTAAAGTGTGCCTTTCCAACTTGTTAATACACAAAGTATTGATAACCTGAGTTTTATTCGGTAAGAATTATTAGTTAACTTAAAAGAAGTGAGAAGTACATTTATCAAATTAAAATAATAAAGG
>NW_017273679.1:0-649 GCF_001594065.2 Cyphomyrmex costatus | reverse complement strand
TTTATAAAGATTAATTGCAACAACTGGTATGTCTTTATGCTCCTTTCTTATATTATAATTGATTTTATAGAGCTTTACCAATTTATATTATATATAATTGATAAAGCAGATTCTGTTGTCTACAAATTATTATATTATGTTTATTAATAATTTATTGCTGTTTACAGCTGACTGAATTATAAGGCATTATATCAAGCATTTTTGTGTCTGCAGTAACTAAGCATTTACGTATCTGCAATAAGATGGCAATATTACGTGGATTTTTACAACTGGATACTTTAGGAAATATAAAAGTAGATTCAAATGAATGTATAAACTGCATTATTGAAGGTTACAAATATTTTTCAAAAAACTGTTTAACTTTGCTATATGTAATAATATACAGAGTTCCATTTAATTTTTTTTTATATACAATATATGGTACTTTAAGAAAAAGTATAATTAAACGCATAAGTTTGATACTTTTTGTTTAACAAGAAGTTATTTTGACCGAGTCACAGGTTGAGTTAAATATGACAGAGTTTAATATTATGAATATTTTAAATAAAATGATATACCTATACATTGTGGTCCGTATTCAGAACGTACTTTTATCGATAAAAGCGCGCTTTTATCTCTGAAATTCTATAGTATACGTGACGTAAACTAT
>NW_017273678.1:0-648 GCF_001594065.2 Cyphomyrmex costatus | reverse complement strand
TTTTTTTTGCTGCTTTTCACTTATTGGTGGTTCTTTCTACAACAGTGAAAGCGAAAAATTTAACATGCGCGGCGATATAATGGTACCGGCGGGAAAGCGTCGCTCGCTAGTTGTAATTACAATAGGTTTAGTTACGCGATCATAATCTACGCCATTACGGATTAAATACTGCCTAAAATAAAAATACGTATCGAAACAATATTCACAACTAGAGATCGGTCGCGTTATAACCAATCGCCTGTTACACTTGCAGCACAAAGGAGAAAATTCTCCACAATCTATTTGAAGGAAATGCCTGCAAATTAGCCGGTAGGATCCGCGCTCGCTCACCGGGTGTCGGTATAGGCAATACGCGCAGATTATCTCTGTCCTACTTTTACTCGCATATCCCACCTCGATCGCACACATAGACCGATTAACGCGCTGTAAATATGCCAACGCTGGTGACGGTGCGCGACGTGCGGTTGATGCGATATTTAAGGGTGAGTACATATGTTTGCACATGCCGCTATTTATTTACTTAGTTATATTTTTTTTTTTTTTTTTGCTTTTATTTAATTTTATTTATTAACATATATATATATACGTACGCGATTGGACTAAACTAAATTAAAAAGGTAGAGGCGCGATTCTCACCGTGATTTTTAT
>NW_017273677.1:0-648 GCF_001594065.2 Cyphomyrmex costatus | reverse complement strand
GCACACATCTAATATATATATATATATATATATATATATATACATTATACATACACTTATTCATTACTTTATTTAAATTTCATCTTTCGTATTTTTATTTAAAGCATGGCTTTTATTGTTGTGGAATTCGAGAATAATTTAACAAATGATGAAAACGAAGTAGGAATTGTAAGTAGCAATTGGTTTACTGATGATAAAAAAAAAGAAGTATATTGGCCACCAGTTAAAACACAAGAAAAATATAACAAATTATTAAAACAAATGGTGATGCCAACAAATAAATGGACGTTATGTTCAGTAAAAAAGTTGTTTTTTGAGACTGGTAAGCATAACATGACCTCAATATATGTGCACACAAATTTATCATATTATTAATGAATTTCTGTTTGTAGACGATTTTAATAAAGCTGAAAAGAAATTAAAACAGTGTCAATATTCATCGGATATTGCTTCCGAAATTGAGCAACTTCCAGAAAAAAGACAGCGAAGTAAGCCAAATAGATATATAATAACAAGCTCATCGGATGAAGAAGATGAAGTAGTGAGCAAACTGAAACCTCCTCCTAGACTCAATATTTCTGCAAGTTACAGTCAGAGAGAAGCAACATTCGGTAATAGTATTTTGTCATATTATATTAATTTATATAC
>NW_017273676.1:0-648 GCF_001594065.2 Cyphomyrmex costatus | reverse complement strand
AATGCTCATCGCGCGAAAACTGCCATCTGCCGAACGTTATCACGGGTTCGTAATCATTCGCAGCCGATTCCAAAACCTAACTGATAAAACAGACTTCACGGTAAATGTATATCCCTGAGAACAATAAATGTATAAAGAATAAAATATTATAATAATTAATAAGCGTTAAGGTGATGCTGGAGTGTCCTGTTTTATATCATTACTTAATAGTTAAAGAATCGTTTCTCTTAATTGCATTTACGGATGGAAAAATCCTTCTGCATAATAATTAAAGTATTATCGACAAAAACGGAGGGTGCTAGCTACATTTCAATACGAAAAATGGAAAAAAAATTTACAGTTTTGTTATCAGCTTATCACATAAATGTGTCGAGTCGACTGCAGAAGCTAATAACGAAACTGTAAGTTTTTAATTTTCTTCCGTCTTTCGTATTGAAATGTAGCTAGCACCTTCCGTTTTTGTCGATACTTTAATTATGCAGAAGGATTTTTTCATCCGTAATTGTAATTAATTAAATGAAACGTTAACTACCCAGAGAACAATTTAACGTCATAAAGACGTCCTAAAATTCATGAGACATTTTTGGAAGTATCAGAATGACGTCTATATGACGTCTTAAAGATGTCTTATGCGTCGATATATGACGT
>NW_017273675.1:0-646 GCF_001594065.2 Cyphomyrmex costatus | reverse complement strand
ATATATATTTATTATTAATTTATAAAGTTATATCTTTTAAAAATTGTCAAAAATGATATACCAATTATTTAAAGCACATAGCAATTACGAAATAATAAACACAGTTATATTATTGAAATATGATAACAAAAAATGTAAAATATATAATTGTACAGTTTAAAAAAGTTTGCAAAAAGCAATTACTATAAAATGTTTTAAATAATTTATACTTATTGTTAAACTTACCAAACATCTTTACATACTCCATTAGGATCATGTCTTTGCCCTGGAGGACATTTTCGAGGTCCTTTTATGATGTGTGATTCAGTCATTACCATCGTGATAAAAGTTGATAAAAATGTAATTATTAAATACATAGATAACATGTTTGCACATATATTGCTCATTTTCATATTTTTGAAAAATATCTTGATCGAAATAGAAACAAAAATCAAATATCTGAAATCTTGCAGATGATACTGTCTGATCGCGGAGGATAGAATAACTTTCAACTGTAACACTGCACAAAAGATTCTTTTATATCGTTAAAATCATAAATAGTTTTAACACAAGAGTTTTAAAAATAATATGTTTCACAGAAATGTCACGACTGTGGATCACGTTTTATACTCAATAAAAAAGTTATATTGCGAATATTTAATATTAT
>NW_017273674.1:0-644 GCF_001594065.2 Cyphomyrmex costatus | reverse complement strand
GAAAAAATACGTTAAAGAAGACTATTACCAAAGAGATTATATAACTAGAGTGGCAAAGCCATCGATTGAACAAGGGTGACGATACGGACATCCCATTTTCTGTCTCTTTCTATGTGCTCACGCAGTCTTAACTGGCTGTTCTCCTCTAGTTATATAACCTCTTTGACTATTTCACTCACGTGACGACAATGAGGTTAAATAGGACGGAAATGACGGAAAATGATGGAGGAAAATTATGATAGAAGTTAAATTATATATGAATAATATTAATGTATTATGCATGTAAAATATACAGGGTGTCAGGAAGCTACCACATCACCCATCATGAACAGGTAGAGCAGATTGAACAGAATCGAAAAATCTTTTACCATTTTACAGTTGCAACAATAGTTAACGAGGTCTTTTCATTATTATTTAATCAGAACTTGAGAACAGAAGTTTAAAGCCATTGCATGTAAAAGTTTTAGTCGTAACCGTATATGATTATGAAAAGGGATAAATTAATTGGCTATAGGCAATAAGTCACGTGATCGTCTTTCCGTTGGTTGGTCAATTTTCGATGGGACGAAAACTTATGACTATAAGGATGCGTTCCGAATAAACGTCTGATAAAGTGATAATACTCATAGAATTTTTTCATTTTA
>NW_017273673.1:0-644 GCF_001594065.2 Cyphomyrmex costatus | reverse complement strand
CTTTTTATGATGAAGTCCGTAAATACATCCATCTCAGCATGTTATATAATGTCGTTGATGGTAATTTCTGAAATAATTTCTTACTTCTGTTATGCTGGATTTTATATCTATGATTTTATATAGATAGACAGGAATAGAAGAACAATATATTATTCATATAATAGTTAACTCAAGAACGAAAAGCAAATTTAGATTTTTACATTCGCTTGTTTTGTTATATAAATACCGGCGTGCGAAAAGGATTGTCCGGCCACGTGCAAAAACAATATCTTGCTTCCTCAGAAATACATATGCATGTATAGCTATTTTTATGTATAAGAGTCGATTTAAAAGGGACAAAAGAAGAGAGACAAATGAATTGACATTAGATATGAATCATAGTTTTTTTCCTATATGAGATTATATAGGAAAAAATACATTTTATTAGATACATAGCATCGCATTCGTGTAAAGCTTATTATACAATACACCAAATCGTCTAAAATCGCAAGTGTGGTCGTAACACTGATTCTAATCACAGGACACTTGATTGAATATGCAATGAATCGATTCAATTTGATATTCCTATTGCAGCAAATATGATTATAAATTTCGCTGTGATCTACAGAGAACCATTCACAAGAAATGTAATATATTTTTAATAA
>NW_017273672.1:0-643 GCF_001594065.2 Cyphomyrmex costatus | reverse complement strand
TCAAGCTGCCGCCAGATCGGAAGGCCGGAACTGCCGCCCCATCGGCAAAGAACCCGCTCATATCGGCCGGGCACTGCGCATCGCCAGTAATCCCCCCCTGTCTACAACCATGCAGGATAGTGGCGAGAAGTTTCATGTAAAGATGCAGTACCAGTTTGAGCTAGAAGCCTGATTGGGTGCGCTCGTTCTTCAAGCATCTGAGTGTCGCCCAGAGTACGGACTTATGAGTAATTCAAAATCGCTTTCGTCCCGAAGCGATATTGGCAACCTGACGCAAGCGGGAATCCAATGTTCTTTTCAATGACTTATTCATAAGTCAGTAATCAAGACGACAGTATGCGTGGCGATAAGCTGGAATTTGACGGCTCGATAAGAAAGCTGTTGCTTCCTAAATTACCGACTTATGAGCAAGCGCTGGATGACTCGCTTCGCTCCCCCTTTCCGGTCCGTCCTGCGGACGATCTGCGCGCTGCGCGCTGTTCCGTGTGCACAGTTTTGGAATAAATTCTAGGGAACCTCTAAAAACCTACCCACCTAACACCTAATACGTCATGCTACGCGCCTGCGACGAGGAGCGTAGTGATGATCAGCCTGTTTGCCGGCCAATCGCGAGAAACCAAACGCCAGAGCCTGTCCGATCCGC
>NW_017273671.1:0-643 GCF_001594065.2 Cyphomyrmex costatus | reverse complement strand
GTTTATGATTATAGGGCTTATGACTATGGATGAGGCAATGAAAAGATGGAAATATCTAAGAGATTGTTATGTGCGTTACAAACGGCAAATAAAAGCATATGTGCCAAGTGGATCTGCTGCACAACCGACTAAAAAACAGAAAGTATTCCGCTTTTATGAACTTATGCAATTTGTCGACGATCCATTGGAAAATGCACGGTATATATATTTTTATATATTCTTAATAAATTATTAAGTGATACGTTGTAAAAGAAACTAAAATTTAGTTCATTATATACATAACATTTTAAATATATTCTATAATTATTTAAATTATTTATACAATGTGTAAAAAAAAATATTTTTTATATGCTAACTATAAATATTTAATAATATTCGATATGTAATAATTTTCTAGAACTGTCAGTAATTTATCCGATTGCGATAAAGCTGCTGAAAGTGTACAAGAAGAGGATGATTTTTCGATTGCTTCAACTTCAACATCAGATAGTTCATGTAAAAATACATCATTGTCACGAGCTTCACGACGACCGTCACAAACTTCTACATCTAATACAACTTGTAAGATAATTTTAGCTTTATTACATCTTTTTAAAGAAATGTAACAAAGACTAGTATGTACTCGTAGATGGGAGGGATTCTT
>NW_017273670.1:0-642 GCF_001594065.2 Cyphomyrmex costatus | reverse complement strand
AAAAAAAATTTCACGATTTTTCGACTCTCGTGATAACTTTTCCTATATCAGAAGAAGAATTCGACGACTTTTAACGCTCGCAGGTATCTTTTCTCTGTCGCGAGAAAAGAAAACCCGAAATTTTCAATTTCACCACACACACTTTCCACGCTTGTGCCTTTTCACTCTTCGTACCAACAACGTCGTGAAGCAACGTTGGCCTTTCGTGTCCGATACTCCAGAAATTATTCAAGCGATCTGTGGTTACGTTTAATATTTTCGAACGTTTTCCTTTTATGATCTCTACACCCGTAACAACCTAAAACGACTTAGTCCTGTCACGGTCGCCATTTGGCAAAGCTTTTCTCTATTAACAGCGGTCATTAGTTGTCACCATTTGATAGGTTTACCTTTCCCGTGCATCAGTTCAGTCTCATTTAACTTCTATTTATCGCGCTATGACCGTGTCAACATAGAAAACCCTCCACATTTAACGTGCTCTCGTTGTTATAGCCTTTCGACTCGAGATTGAACCACGGCAGATCCGTTTCTCAACTCTTGTTACCTAACTAATTTCTCAGCCTCCGTCGCTAATACATCTGTGACCGAACACCGGTCTGTTCGACAAGCCCGGATGTTCTTTTGTCTCTATTGTCCGGTCGC
>NW_017273669.1:0-642 GCF_001594065.2 Cyphomyrmex costatus | reverse complement strand
TAGGCATCAGATTTGGCATCCACTGCGCATCGGATCTGCTGGCTGCGCATCTGATTTAAGAGAACGGTATTCTGCGCTCATGTTCTCAAAACGCGCAATTTTTTTAATTTAAAGAAAGATCGTACAGTACCAGTCAAATGGATACCATAATTGATACTCTACGTAACGTTTTACCGATTGTAATTGAAGATTTAGTCGATATGGATAGTGATTCTAGTAATTCTGACAGTTCAGATGAAGAGGTTAAGTATGCAATTCATACACAATTTTATTGTTTTTATTTTATCATATTAAATATAAATATAATAATATGAAAAATATATTTATAGGAGAGGAGGCAGATCGTAAAGATGAAGCATTATATGCAAGTTATTGCTAGAATGGCTCCCGACATTTTCAAAAGTCATTTTCGACTCTCTCGGACATCTTTCGAGGTATTTTACTATAATACAAAATTAGATGCGAATCAAATATTGTTAGCAATATTTTTATTAATCGAAATAGTTTTTATTTTATACATTCGGTGTATTATATATATTTTTAGATTGTGAGACACAATATATTACCTTATTATAAAGTAAGGAAAGTTCGATTTGGTAGTCATGGTATATCCATTGAGAAATCACTGCTATTGACATTATG
>NW_017273668.1:0-642 GCF_001594065.2 Cyphomyrmex costatus | reverse complement strand
TTTTTTTTTTAAATTGTGCAGAAAAAGGTCAGGAATGCAATGGAATTGTTCAGAATGACAGATATAATGTTAAAAAAATTATATTAATGGACGAATGTCGAAAAAAAACACAAAATTTAAACTTCTTTTTTAAAAATGATATTTTGATGAAAAATAAATATTTTGACACGTCCAACCATCGAAATGAAAAGGTGATGAGGTAAACTTTAAGGCCCTTGGGTCACTTTTTTGATTTGCTGAAAAAAATATATTTATTTTGAAGATTGACAATTACCAATTTTTCGTATTTTCGAGAAGACGTAAATAGTCGCATTTTCATGTTTATTTCGCAATATTAATTTTTTTTGACACTTGTACACATTGTTATTGGTAATTTACAATGTAATAAATGTTTGTAGGAAAGGAAAAAAATATTACATAGTATATCACATGTGACTGTATTACTACATACAAATTTAAGGCACGCATTCTACACACGCCTTCGCCGTGTGCTGTTTACACATAGGACTATTACATTTTAGACATTTAAATTGTGTTTTTCTATCGTTTGCACACAATGAGCATCGAACGTATCTTGACAATTTATTGTCTACATTTTCGTCTGCAATATTTGTATCCTCGGGCCTCTTCTCGGTTGGTAAA
>NW_017273667.1:0-641 GCF_001594065.2 Cyphomyrmex costatus | reverse complement strand
CACTCAAACATCAATTAGAATGAGTTAATAGCAGGTAGTATTATTCAAAACATTTTAATGATAATGCCCTGTAAACTCCTAAAACCAACAACAAAAAATAAAATAAATAATTTGACATAATGGTTTTATGTAGCAAAATGATCATTTTTTAACAACAGCTGATTTCGTTTTCTCTGATGAGTTTGATCGGTTAATTATTTCATTGGAACTAAGGTGTAATCCACTAAAGGTATTGTATTATGGTGTACAAATTTGAAATATTATTGAGCATTATTTAAAAAATTATATATTATAATAAGCAATATAAGATTATGCATTATTAAACATTATAGAGCATTAATAGGCGTTACTGGCATTAGTATTAAAAATTAGATCATAGATTAAAAATTAGATTTAATTTACTTGGTTTATATAATTTTGGTTAGCAACTTATATTTTGTTTTAAACTGAGTAATAACATTTATCATTAAACAGAAGTTATCATAGTTGACACTTAATTGATCAAGCTAATCAGAGATGATGAAATCAATCTTAGTAAATCTAAATAAACTTTTACATGAATATCTATTTATTATTGTTTGATTAGCACATTTAATATCTATATATTTTATATAATATGTATATATACAAAATTTAAAATT
>NW_017273665.1:0-640 GCF_001594065.2 Cyphomyrmex costatus | reverse complement strand
ATAATTCCATTGGAATTAACCGTTGGTTAGCTTAACCGACGTTGGTGAAATTGGCCCTAAAATAGACCAAAACGTCTAGACAAATTTAATGTATATTTTGAATAAAAGACGGAATTGTTCGTAATTGTTCGAAATCAAATTAGTATTGTATGTATATTGTTAAACAATAACCAACTCTTTGACTCTATCTGCCTGTATACTAATGTATATTACATAAATATATAGGTTCTTATATATTGATTTTTGAATAAAAGACATTCGCTCATTATAACTAGCGCTGTGATGCTCTTTATTTTGATTTTATGAAAATAAGATCTTTGAGCTTCTTGGACCTTTTTTTGACAATTGAAACGAATAAAATTATTATAGATTGGTTTCATAAAAAAACCATTTCAGGCTCCCTTTCCTTTTTTTCCAACCATCCGTATATATATCACTAATTCAATGCTTTTTTTAAAATGAAAAGTGGAATGGAAGAGAAAGATTGCTCTATTTTGTGGGAAATAAGATGGTTGGAAAAAAAGGAAAGGGTGCCTGAAATGGTTTTATATACAGGGAGGGGCATTTAAAACAGGTTACCTGAATAACTCGCTTGTTTTTAACAATAGAAGAAAAAGTGTCAAACAAAAGTTGCTTGGTT
>NW_017273664.1:0-639 GCF_001594065.2 Cyphomyrmex costatus | reverse complement strand
TTATATATGTGACAAGAAAACATATTCCTTTCACAATTGGCGCAATCTATAATAAGAAGATTTCATTTTATTTTGTGAGGCTTACACACTTGGTGCCTTTTTTTCCTTTTTTTTAAAAAGGTAATTTTGTTGAGATAATATTTATCGTTAAACATGAAGAAAGTAGAATTAAGTATTAACTTGAATGCAATAATAAATTCTTCGAGTGGAATTTTTGTGTTTTTCGATATTAGATCCCATCTTCTGACAACGCTATCAGTTGCTAAATCTAAAGGTATATTAGTAAAAAGGGAAACAACATCAAGTGAAACCAATGAAGAATTAGATTCAAGTTTAACATTTTTTATTTTATTGATCAAATCAATACTATTTTTAATAAAACTTGGTGCTTGGAACCATTAATAATATTGTGCAAATACAATGATAAATAATATAACGGACTATTTATCAATAATCCTCATAAGGTAGTTAACCTTGTGGATCTTAGTCAACCCATATGCTCTTGGAATATTCCCATCAGTAGTGAGTAACTTTTTGTAGGTAATTCCATCCATAAAACTCTTATTTTTCCATCTGACTAGAATATTTTTTAAGTCAGTGGTAAGTTTTTTTGTAGGATCTTTTTTTATCATTTCATAT
>NW_017273663.1:0-639 GCF_001594065.2 Cyphomyrmex costatus | reverse complement strand
GGCGCCGATTATTACGGTCAAATAATACGCGAAAGCATAATAAAAGGACCTCTAAGATCTCCAATTGCTCAATTAACTGAACTCGGCTGGATCATCTCTGGTCCGACTGACTCCGAAGTATATATTGTCGACTATTGCTCTTAGTTTCCATGCGTCAGTTGATTATGAACTCTACCATTTAATTCATAGATTTTGGGAGCTTGACGAAGTCGCTCCATTGAAGGCTTCCGCTCTCTCATTTGAAGAACAAGAATGTGAAGAGCATTTTCTTAACACTTATACGCGTAGCGATGATGGTCGATACACAGTAAGGCTCCCCTTCAAGAAGCCTGGCAACCATCTTGGAGACTCGCGAAAAAAGGCCACTCAAATGATGCTTAGATTATCAAACAAACTCTCAATTGATCCTGAGTATGCGAAATTATATTCCGACTTTATGGAAGAGTATGAACGACTTAATCATATGGAACTCGTTATGGATCATTTTCCCGAACCGCGTCACGCATTTTATCTTCCACATCACGGAGTTAAACGAGAACAAAGCCTTACAACAAAATTACGCGTCGTATTCAATGTTTCAAGCCCCACTACTTCCGGTTTTTCATTAAATGACTTGTTACACACCGGAGCTAAATTGCA
>NW_017273662.1:0-639 GCF_001594065.2 Cyphomyrmex costatus | reverse complement strand
ATATGCATATAAATTATATATATATAGGAAACATTTCTAAAATTATTTTTTAAAATGTCGCGGAGTTACTGAAAATAGATATCTAATAATAATTATGCGTACATCGTATTCAAAATATTATATATAGAATTATAATTTTAGTTGAAGTTAGTCGGATTGTCGAAAATTACATGTATATATATATATACGATTAAAAAAAACTGAAAACATTTCTAGCTAGCATATTCTGCCTAATGGGTGCATTCAATACTACAACCACACATTAAACGCTCAGTGAGTTTTTGCACCTGTGTGGTCTATTTTAGATCTAATAGAATAATATGTCAATCAAACATACAAGAGCTCATTGAGCGGTTGTAGTACTGAATGCACTTAATATCTATTACAATATATTTTTCAGAGATATCATATACTGAGAATAATTCTTAAAAAAATAATCTTCAAAATTAAGCATGGAAAACATTTCATACGTCTTATATACCTACTTAACATCTAAATACTGAAAAATAATCTTTAAAAAACAACATTTCATACGTCTTATATACTGAACATCTAAATATTGAAAATTAATTTTTAAAAAACAACATTTCATACGTCTTATATACTGAACATGTAAATACTGGAAATTAATCTTTAAAA
>NW_017273661.1:0-638 GCF_001594065.2 Cyphomyrmex costatus | reverse complement strand
GTGTATTATGTCTAGTGTACTATCTTAAAAGTATGTACCGTATTCGTGCTTATGGCGCTGTAAACATTATTTGTGCTTTTTTAATATCTGATCGTTATTTAAAGGGTACTCTGTAAAAAATAGATGTTGATTTTAATTCAAAGTTAATTTTAAAAAACATTGAGTATATTTTCTGAGCCATGCAAATGTTAAAATTAACATTCTTATGTTAATGTTAACATTTTTGCGTGTCTAAAAAATCCACTCAACGCCTTTTAGTTAAAATCAACATTTTATTTTAATTAACGGGTTGTTTCAAAACACTAAAATGACAATTAATGCATCTGATTATTGGGTAATTGCGCTGACAATGTATCTATTTAAAAAAAAAAACTTTTGAATAGATTTTTATAGGGTTCCCGAAATCTTTATGTGAAATGATATGTGTAATGACATACTTTGTAATTTATAGAGCTTATGCTTTTTGCATAGTTAATACGTATTATGTGTATTTGGCGTATCCCTTTTACCTTTGTAAAAGTCTTTTTTATAGGATTTCACTTCGTTTAGTAAAAATTAGAAAGCACTATTCTAGCATCGAATTCAGACAGCGATACAAGACTTAAATTAATTATATCGTCGTCCTGTATATAAAATAA
>NW_017273660.1:0-638 GCF_001594065.2 Cyphomyrmex costatus | reverse complement strand
GCAATCAAATTGATATCAAAATAATGATCAAATTTTTTATGGTTTATAAATCTTTCCTTATACCTTTATTAACAGTGTCTAATCTCATTTCATGATTTACGCCTATATTGAAAGTTTCTTTTACTTGCGACGTTTGTTTCTTTTGAGAGCCTTTTTTTTTGTTACAACATTGAGAGGCGATTATTTCAGTCGCATTACCTTCTACAAAACATAATATCTATTAATGTGATATAATATAATATATAATATACATTACCAAAAATATAGATATCCATTAATATAACATGCGTTTAACATTTGCTATTAATGCAAGTTATTAAATTCCAAATTATTTGATAATGCATTCAATATATAACACGTTTTATAATAGTATCTTTATTATAATAATGCTATGAAATTGATTAATTTTTTATGATTTGTAGATCTTTGCTTACCATTTTGAACAGTGTTTGAGCTCACTTCGACATTTATGTCTGACGAATTAGAAGTCTCTTTTACTTGCATTCGTTTTGTTTTGAAGACAATATTTTTTTATGAAGATGGATGGACGGTTGTTTCAGCTGCATTATCTTCTGCAAAATATAATACCTATTAATATTATATACACACTCTCTCTCTCGCTCTCTGTCTGTCTCTTT
>NW_017273659.1:0-638 GCF_001594065.2 Cyphomyrmex costatus | reverse complement strand
GCTGCTACACTGGAGTCGCCTAACTCGTCAATGTTGTCCTTCAGCGGTAACCGAACTATGAATCGACCTTCTGGGTCTCTGACATGCGTCTTTAAGAAGTGCTCTTCACATAATTTTTCTTCTTCAGAGATGGGTGATGATTGCTCTATTTCTTCCATACTCCAAAATTTTTCGAGCTGCTTATACAAGGTTATAGTCATCCCACAATAGGATTTCTTTCTTTGGCACGCGTTAGTCGCTGTTAGGGAACCTGCAACGATCCAGCCCAGAAGAGTTTCTTGAAACACGAGAGATCGGTTTGATCCTCTGATTTGTCCTTGACGCATGAGATCCCAGAATATGGAGGCTCCTATTAGTATATCCACGTCACGAGGAATGTGATACGTTGGATCCGCTAATTCTAAATTATTTGGAATGTCTACTACTGCTTTGTTTATTCTGTATATCGGCAATTGTTCTGTAATCTTGTCAATAATTAAGAAAGGAAGAGTAATCTTAAATTCATTTACGCGCGACTGAATGGTCGTGTGCGCTTGTTGAGCGATTTTTATTGGCATGTTACTTATGCCCCCAACAGACATATTGATCTCCTCCTGCTTTAAGTTTAATTTTTTGCTGAATTCACGCGTGATAAAATT
>NW_017273658.1:0-637 GCF_001594065.2 Cyphomyrmex costatus | reverse complement strand
CATTGTCACTGTTGCCATGGACATTTGACTCTCTTCTTCAGTCTGAGTTTCAATATTAACGTAGGCCTTTTTGTTTATCTCGCCATTTTGTCGGCCTTTCTCCTCGCCCTCCATCTCATTTAAGATTAGAAAATATTTATTTATATTAGGATTCGGCACTGTTGATTCGTGAACAATTTCAACGTGTAATCGTTTTAATTGTTTATATTGTATACAAATTAACAATACGAAAACTGTTCTCATGTGGAACATAATGTACACAAGCGTGACTGTACGACATGTGACTCAGAGCTTGCGCAGTGCTTGCGAGTCGCACTTATGTGCATTAAAGGGATTCTCCAAAATAGTAACTTATCGATGTCGTTATCGATATTACAAGTAAAAGTATATATCGAATCGATAACGTGATCGAACATACATTGCGTCACTTGTGTACAAAGCATGGCTGCATATTATTTATGTTCTGCTATCTTATTAGATTTACACTGATTTTATCAGATTTCATAGTAATTACACATGATTTCATTACAGATTTCATGGTGATTACACATGATTTCCAATGATTACAGGGGATTTCAAAATGATTTCTGCTGATTTCATATGATTTCATCTGATTGCATATGATTTCATATGATTT
>NW_017273657.1:0-637 GCF_001594065.2 Cyphomyrmex costatus | reverse complement strand
AAGCTCCTTGGCAATATAGTTGTGCATTCAGAGGTTTGGTTATAAATGACAAAGAATAATATAATAATAGATAAGTATATTTCAAGAATAATAATAATTTTTTATAATTTTATTTTTGGAAATAAACATACTATTTAATAAACATACTATTTTTATATATAAACATAAAATGTCAAACGAAACTAAAATGTAAAACATAATGTATACATAAAATGTAAAAAAACAAAATAAACTTTTCTTGTTTACAGCTGTAAAGGCTTAAACACAATAGGCATAGGCAACAGGGAATAACGAGCCGTACAATCAGAGCTCTGGGATATAATATCGAACTTATACCTCAAAGCTCTGATTGGACGGCTCGTTATTCCCTGTTGCCTGTGCCTATTGTATTTAAGCCTTAATACATAATACTTGTCGTAACAATTACATTTGTACTGTGTTTAACGTTAATATTTAATAAAACATGTATTTATGTAATAAAAATAAAATTTCTAACCGAACATTAGACAAATCATATTTTATCGAAAGCATGAAAAATCTAGAGAAGCGTTGGAATAAATATATTGAATCAAAAGGAAACTACGTTGATAAGTAAATTAACTTTAAATAATAATACGCTTTTAAAGGAACATTTACA
>NW_017273656.1:0-636 GCF_001594065.2 Cyphomyrmex costatus | reverse complement strand
AAATCAAAAAAATTAATTTAGATTAATTTATAATTTCAATAAGTTTGCACAATAGATAAAGCATAATTAATAATTTAGTATTATTTTATTTTAATTCACTCACAGCATACATATAATATACGTGTTACATATTTTTCATCTGAGAAGATTCAGACGTCACAATTCTTTTAATGACACTAATCGAATCTATAAATATAATAAGACTTTAGATATGTACCTATCTATGAATAAATATTTACACAAACCAGTTATACCAGAAGGTTTGCTGGTTATCGCCGTGTCTTTCTTCATTGTTAATGCCAACGTTTCGTGAACGGTACCGTTCACGAAACGTTGGCATTAACAATGAAGAAAGACACGGCGATAACCAGCAAACCTTCTGGTATAACTGGTTTGTGTAAATATTTATTCATAGATAGGTACATATCTAAAGTCTTATTATATTTATAGATTCGATTAGTGTCATTAAAAGAATTGTGACGTCTGAATCTTCTCAGATGAAAAATATGTAACACGTATATTATATGTATGCTGTGAGTGAATTAAAATAAAATAATACTAAATTATTAATTATGCTTTATCTATTGTGCAAACTTATTGAAATTATAAATTAATCTAAATTAATTTTTTTGATTT
>NW_017273655.1:0-635 GCF_001594065.2 Cyphomyrmex costatus | reverse complement strand
ATAAGTTAACAGATTACGGCTAATATAATCCAACCCTTAAGGATAATGTCTGAAAGACGTCTTAAAGATATTATTTTTAGATCAATTTTAGACTTATGCATTAATCGTCGGTAATGTAGAAATCATTAACTTAATTATTAATTTTTAAATTTTTACGCAAAATAAATACAAATTTTTTTTAATTTCAAATTTATTACATTTTTTACATTCAATATCAAATTAAATATTTTAATTCAATCAAGATAAAGCAATTAACTTTATCTTGATTGGATTCTGATTTACGATCCACAATCCGCCCAGAGAACAATGCACGTCTTCTTTTTGTATAAGTTTTCTTTTCTTGGACAGGAGAGGAACGAATGCTAGGGAAGAATGAGAGGAGATAATCATGATTAGTCAATTCTTGCATTTATTTCTTGTAGTTAGCAACCAATCTGCGAGGCGATATGGCCAGTAACGTAGAAAGTATTTCTTTTTACGCTATTGCTTATATCGCCTTGCTGATTGGTTGCTATGCTTCCGCGGCTTTATGCTAAATTCACACTGGACGCAGCAAGCAACAAGCAGTAGAGCAGCAATCAACCAGCGTGGCGATATTTTTTACGCCACTGTAAATATTGCCACACTGGTTGGTT
>NW_017273654.1:0-635 GCF_001594065.2 Cyphomyrmex costatus | reverse complement strand
CAGTTTCACCGATCATATTTCTAACACGCTCATATAAAGGATTTGTTCTTACATTTATTACTCTTTTACCTATAAATAATATAATAATTATTATAAAGTAATAAAATAATTATTTTATTCAAATAGTTACTTTATCATATTTCAATAAAAAATGTAGATGTACCTCTCTTAGACATTTCAAGTTTGAAATCCATACGATACACGTATTCCTTTTCAGGTTGTCCTAGCAGTATCATAGTTTTTTCCGCTCGTTTATTTGTATCTGGCATATTTTTATCTTGAATAACAGCCCATTCTTCATCTATTTCGAAATCGTTAAAGAATCATCAGTTACTTATAATTTACACTAATTTCAAGATAGATTTCATAAAAATGTTGGAGGTTATAAGTCCATGGACGTATGAAATAGGTTAAGCACAGTCAAGCACACCGACATATATATTAAGGTTGGCACGTGAGTTAATCATTGATTAATTTAATTAAAAATTGTTGAGAAAGGCTCTTAGTTTTATAATGCATTATTTTTATGTGTTTTTTTTTATTATACTCTACTTTTATAACGCGTATATTATTACATGCAGTTCTATATTTATATATAAAATAGAATAAATAACATAAAATAGAATTTAATAATA
>NW_017273653.1:0-634 GCF_001594065.2 Cyphomyrmex costatus | reverse complement strand
TATCTATCCATATTTATCTCGTATTCAAATTTCTGTGGGCAAATACATGGGCAAATATGAAGACTACAAAATGCAGCAAATATATATATAAGAATAAAAATATGTAGCATTTTTATTATCAATTTAATTTCTGACAATTTTTAGAGAATATATCAAATTGTTTTTTTTTTAATAGAGCAATAATTCTCTTAAGAAAAAATTGTTTATTTTGATCCGGTAAATGACCCAGTAAAAACTTTTTCGTGCATAAATATATATAAATTATATAAACATGCACAAACACATAAATATTTATAAATATATCCCAGCAAATATCAAATTACATGCAATGTTCATGTTGTAATTTTCCACTCAACAATATAGCTATAATATAACACACGTGTGTTTATGAAAGATATTCTAAAATGATAGAATGTCGGTAATTTACTTTACTTTAGGATTCCCTTAATAAGCAAAAAAGCAACTCACTTTTTCAGCATATTCTACCACGTCGCGCATATTTCGTGGATATCCGCTTACAAGAAAAACCTTAGCTCCTGGGGACATTTTCATCTCAAGCATGAGTACTTCTGTGACAGTTTTGCTACTAAGTTGTCCAAAATCTTGCATATCTGTATAAAAATAGTTGAAATAT
>NW_017273652.1:0-634 GCF_001594065.2 Cyphomyrmex costatus | reverse complement strand
TTTACTTCGTTCAGAAGACTCTGAAAAACTGAGTTGTGGTCGACCAAAATTAGGCTTATTTTCATCAGATTCCTTTTGTTTTGAATCTTTGCTTTTCATTTCTATTTCTAGTTGAACAGATTTCTGCAGCCAATCATGATTTTTTTTTGCAAATGTATGTTCCGACCTGGCACATTTATTCCATCTTGTTCTCATCTTGAACACCAAATCTTTTATTTTCTCTTTTTCGGCATCTGACAATATGTATTCATAACCTCGTTTTTCGGAAAAAAATTGTTCAATTGTTGAATATACATTTGTCATATCTTCTTTAAGAACATTTTTTATAGCATGAAACAATTGCAGTCTCGTGAATTCTCCTTCAGTTGAAGTATTCGAACCTAAAAAACAAATAGCAGGCTTATATGCGCTGTACATCCGTACATAAGCCGACAATGTCGACAATTTAATACAGATTATGTTGCTTTGTTTTCATGTACTTTTGCTACCCAATTTACCCAATAATTAGTTTTAATCCAAGAAAAAATTCAATAATAATGCTTGCAATATTTACCAAGGTTTTTTCTTTCATTTATTATTATAACTCTTGAAACGATTTATTTTAGAAAAAAATTCATAAATACTCAAGCTGCAG
>NW_017273651.1:0-634 GCF_001594065.2 Cyphomyrmex costatus | reverse complement strand
TAAGCCGTTCCGAAATCCTGTCTTCAAATTTTATTTTAGTATAGGTCGGGACGACATAACATTGTATTTACTGTCTTCGTTTTATTGTTTGGCATTATCTTGTTTCTCCATTCTTTGTGGCCGTCAATTATAAATTGCATGATCCATTTGCGTGCATTTGACATATCTTCTTCGACGAACGCTAAATAGCGACTGCTGCAAATTATAAAAGTCCATACACACAAATGGATCCCGCAATTTCCTCCGATGTCGCCCTGTGAGGATATCTGGCTGGGAATATCGTTTGGACAATACAGTGTCCATTCCGACCATATAAATTTCGGAGTGTCTTTTCGCATATGTAATTTTTCAATAAAGCCACATAGTTTTGTAACGATATCTTTAGATGGCGTACAATGCAATGAATCCAAGTAAACAATACATTTATGTGGAAAAATTACGACAAATAGTGTCCAGTGAGATTGATTGCGTAGTGGTAATAGCCAAATATTGAACGTTCATGCTTTTATGTTCTGTGCCCATTTAATGAACCCAACTCGTCCATCTTGAGATTGGAGCAGAGAATACCAAAATCTAAAAGAATACACTAATAACAGCGAGCGCTCACTCAACTGTTGAGTCTGCTGAACGTAGC
>NW_017273650.1:0-634 GCF_001594065.2 Cyphomyrmex costatus | reverse complement strand
ATCTTGTAAGAATTTTCCGAGCTCAATTAATTCGTTTTTTGCGCCCACGAACGTGGTTCCGTTGTCGGAATATATATGCTGAGGTTTACCGCGACGCGATATGAACCGTCTAATAGCTGCCAAAAATGATTCCGCGGATAAGTCCGATACTACTTCCAAGTGAAGCGCTTTTGTAGAGAGGCAGATGAACAAGCAAATATAACATTTGGATGTTCGACTTCCGCGACCTTTCCTATCTTTAATATGAAATGGACCAGCGTAGTCTACACCGGTATTGTGAAACGTTGGTGAAGGCGAGGCCCGAGGACGCGGTAGCGGACCCATTTGAGCCACAGCCGTTCTGGGATTTGATTTAAAACATGTAATGCAATTTCGAACTACTTTTTTCGCTAAATTCCTACCGCCGAGAGTCCAAAATCGCTCTCGCGTATGAGATAAAAGAAGCTGCGGTCCGCCATGCATTAAATTTATGTGTTCTTGCTCAAATATGAGTAACGTTAATCGATTCTTGGAGCTCAAGAGAATGGGGAATCCTTTGTCGATTTCAAAATCAGCGTTTCTTAAACGACCTCCTACGCGTATTATGGAGTTGTCATCCAAGTAAGGATTTAATGCGGCCATTCTCCCTTTTTTT
>NW_017273649.1:0-633 GCF_001594065.2 Cyphomyrmex costatus | reverse complement strand
TTGTCAACAGAATGTAGTAGAAGATATGGTGCAATGCATTTTATGCAAAAGATGGGCACATGAATCATGTGCACATATATCAAAAAAAGAATTACGTTTCATATGTGATTTTTGCACACAAGATTAAGTATTTCTTTATCTATTTTTTGTAAGCTATTTCCTTGATTGATAACATTTCTTCTTATAATTTTTCGTCTATTTCATTTAATATTACGTACAAATATAGGTATAATAGTTAAAAAGCATTAAAAGTTATGTTAAAATGAAAGTTCCAGTGCAATGTTTTGTACAAACGAAAGGCACATGAATCATGTGCACATATATCAAAAAAAGAATTACGTTTTATATGTGATTTTTGTACACAAGATTAAATATTTTTTTATCTATTTTTTGTAAGCTATTTTCTTGATTGATAACATTTCTTCTTATAATTTTTCGTCTAATTCATTTAATATTACGTACAAATATAAGTATATAGTCAAAAAGCATTAAAAGTTATGTTAAAATGAAAGTTACAGTGCAATGTTTTGTACAAAAGAAGGGCACATGAACTACATGTGCTTATATTTTAAAAGAATTTGAGTTTAAATGTAATTTTTCAATACAAAAAGTTTAGTTTTTAATTTATTTTCT
>NW_017273648.1:0-633 GCF_001594065.2 Cyphomyrmex costatus | reverse complement strand
AAAGCCTCTAGGACTTTACACAAATGTACTCAACAATTTTATACACTTTAGAATTAAGTGATCGACACCTCGGCTCCTCGACCAATTAGGATACGACATCACGAACCGCCATTTCGTGCAACTGACCAAAGTGCAAAAACGTAAACTTAATTAATTATTAGCTCTTCAACGACAATCTCCACAACCCATTTAAATCCTCCTTATACTTATGAATGATATATTATCCTAATACTTACCTTTTTTCGACCACCTATAAATATGATCCTCGCATGAATAACAAATAATAAACCAACTCCCTACTTTAATACTTAGACATACTGACAAACTCTCCTTTACCGACATAGAATAAATACCTTTCCTTTTTACCACATCATACGACATACGCTAGAAAGCCTAACGCCTACGCAAAGTTATACAAACCCTTTCTTATGAGCTACCCTTATCATTTAACATAGAGAAACACATCCTATAATATTATCCAACCATTTTACAGCATGAATTAACAGTCTAAAAGTTATAAAACTAATCATGAACATTTATACATTTAAATCACCCCTTTAACATATCAGGAACTAATAGATCTTATATTCAGAGCAACCCTTATAAAAATACCTACCTTTTTATTATATTGAT
>NW_017273647.1:0-632 GCF_001594065.2 Cyphomyrmex costatus | reverse complement strand
AATCGATTAATTTCTAAATGGTAAGATTCTTAGAAATATGAATAAAATGCGAGTGTGTTACTAGATATAGAAATAAAGAGAGATACCGTTTAACATCCTTCAATTAAGAGATGATGAATTCGAAGCCACACACAAGAAAATGTAAAGAATTCTAGTAAACTTTACGAAATTGGCAAATCCATAAGAACAGGTGTTTATACGTATATTTAAAATTTACTTTACTTTTTTTGGTATATATATAAATGAGTGATCAGCGTATAGCCATACTGTAAACATAAGGTACTTTTCACATTTCGCAAAATCAATTTTGAGAGATGTATTTACAGTCTTAATTGAGAATAGTAAGATTTACTTTACTGTAAGATAATAATTTTATTACTTGAATAGATTTAATATTATTATTAATGTACTTTTTATAATTGTAATATACTTTCTATTTTTCATCTCTGATACTTTTACTTTTAGGCAAGTAAAGTTTGTCATAAATTTGAAAAAATAACCAGAGTTATTTTACGAGAGCCTCTCATAAAATAAAAGTTACTCAATCATTCTTTTTCGTGCAGTGATAAATCTACAAAGTAAAAATATATCAAGCGCGAAATTTTAATAATAATTTTTGGTCAGTTTTATAG
>NW_017273646.1:0-632 GCF_001594065.2 Cyphomyrmex costatus | reverse complement strand
GTGGAGAACACAGGATACGGGGAGGATGAAAGAAGCCGTAGCCTCGTCGTGACCGAAGTCAGGAGGAAAGCCAAGCAAGTGAGTTTAGGCTCTTTCACTGCCTAAACTCTCTAAAACTATCGAGACGGTCTTACTCTAATTTATTCCAAAATCTTCGTTGTTTTATTTCTTATTAATTAATTAAGGTACCGTATTGATTCAATTCGCATTTTCCTGGTTTCTAAATATTTTAGTGTAAATGACTTCGCTATCGATTCTTTCGAGACGATAACAAGATATCTACCTATATATCGCGAATTATCTTATTGAAATTATATAACGGTGTTTCGCAATCTTCTTTAATGGGTACACGTGATGTCAATTTTTCCTTTAATGAAGACATGGACGTCGTAATAATTCGTGTTACGAGCGATTGAAATTATAGGGTATTCCTCGCAAATTACATTTCGTCGAGAAAAGATAATAAAATTACAATCTTAAATTAATTTCAAGAGAGTTTTGCTTGGACACACAGGGCCGTGTTTCAGCTTTCGGTAAATTTACGCGTTAAGTAAGTCTGGCAATCCACGCAAGTGATTGAGTAATCTCGCTGTACTTACCTAACGTGTAAAATTTACCAAAAGATCAAACAA
>NW_017273645.1:0-632 GCF_001594065.2 Cyphomyrmex costatus | reverse complement strand
GCTGTGTTGCATGATTTATCATTAATTTTTAATGATAATTTGAAAGAAGAAGGAGTCGACGATATAAACGATGAAGTTCCTGTGCCTCAGGCTCATTGGCAGCCTGGAGACGGCCTTATCATGCGAAATGTTCTAATTGAAAGACTTTTTAGATAGAACTAATCACTACAGTAGAAGTGAGCATGATAGCCGCATATTCCAGAACTAACGCATACATATACGGTACAGAGAACGCAGATTAAATGGAATGGATCTTTATTACAAGAATAACATCAGAAATATGTTACATGCGGTGCACGAATAAGATCTACACTAGCACAAACAAAGTAAAGCTTGTATAGGAAAGATGTACAAAGTCAAATACTCTTGAATTACCTACAGATGCAACTGATGTAGATGTTTGTGGTTATATCATTAAGTGAGTTTGAATTTCATTAATTTTCCTAATTTATGTTAAATGTATAATTTTCTATATTATATATATCATTACATTTTATCGTATAGGTATTGTATCGCTATTCATCTTGGTGAACCTATCGATAAATTCCATTTACTTGTATTTATGACTGAAAGACTGTTTGCTTTCGCAAATAACAAATGCGCCGTTGAAGGTGTGGATGCTGTGATGATGC
>NW_017273644.1:0-632 GCF_001594065.2 Cyphomyrmex costatus | reverse complement strand
AATGTAGAGATATATAAAAAAAACCAATAGTTTACGAGATATTTACACATTCTTTTGGTACATATTGATGACATGAAAATTGAAATGTTTATTAACTCGTGAACTATTGTCTTTTTGATAATGGTACCTTAATGTTTTTGTGAACAGAATAATGAAATGAATCAATTGGTGTAAAGAAAATAGTTGCTATACAAAAATAAAACACATAGTTGCTATACAAAGATATGTATGAAAAATGGATAATTTAGAAATTCTTTACACCAATTGGTTCATTTCATTATTCTGTTCACAAAAGCATTATTAAGTCTCTACCTTGAACCTTGATACTTTTATGTACAGAATGATTAGAGGAATCATATAATAAAAAAAATTCATATAATTCCATTTAGGAAAATGAAGTTGACCTTGAAATCTCCGAAGTGTCTTCACTTAAAAAAAATTATAACCAGCATATATTATAATCTTCTTAATACCGTACAACTTTTGTAATTACAACTACCGTGTCTCCAGATATTTTCATATTACTGTATTTTCTACAAAAATAATTTTAAATTTAATTTTTTATGTTAACACAATTTTTTATATATATATCTGAGTGAGTAAAATTGATTTTATTAGTTTTTACTTTATTT
>NW_017273643.1:0-632 GCF_001594065.2 Cyphomyrmex costatus | reverse complement strand
TAAATAGGCTAATGAGAGTAAAATCGCTGTTAGTAATGCGAAATTATAAAAAATATATATTTAGATATTAACAATTAAAAAATATCATATATAAAATTACTAAACGTTTCGGCTTACATCCGAGCCATCTTCAGTAGTAAATTCGCGAAAAAGCCATGGATAAGTAGGAAAGTGGTCACTCTCACCGTCAAACAAACAAATCCACATGGTTCGTAGGTCATGTGCAATTGACTAGACGAAAATCTAAGTAAAAATTGAAATTAATAACTATGATTGAAAAAAAAATGAAAATGAACACTCACCGACGAATCCATGATTACAAGATCAAATTGTATTACAAGAATAATTGACCATCATCAAACAAACAATAAATTAATATAAAAGATAGTCAAGTGATAAAAATCCGAAGATAACATTGTGGTGGTCAAGTTTTAAATGTAATAACTGTAAATAGGAGAACTCTATGAGGAGCAACGATGTATCGATGTATCGAAATTACGCGACATTCATACTCAACGGAACGCGACACGTCGCATCTACTACATTTTAATATTTTCCACAATAAAGTTTTAATAATAAACAAAATGATGTCAAAGCAATTAAAGAGTCAGTAAGTTGGTATTGTAAGATAT
>NW_017273642.1:0-631 GCF_001594065.2 Cyphomyrmex costatus | reverse complement strand
TAGGTAATCGTTTTAATTTTGATAGGTTCAATTTTTGTAGTTTTCATTTACTTTTCGTGGTTATTATATATTAAGAGTCCTTCAAATCTTCAATTCATTTATTACCAATTTTATTTACTATTAAAATATGAATTATACACCGCAATAAAAAAATTCGACGATCACTCGACATCTTCACGTACACCTATCAAACTCAACACACTTCGATTCATTAAATATATTTCTGTAACTATCACTGTCACTCTATTCGCACTTACGCTCTCTCGCTCGCTCTCTCAACCTCTCGTTATCTCTCTCACTTTTTCGCTCTCCTTCTCGCAATCTCGCTCTCTCAATTGCACTTACGCTCTCTTGTTCGCTCTCTCACTCTCTCGTTTGCTCTCTCGCTCTCTTACTTATTTTATACTTCATACTTAAAATATGTGTATTTTACATACTTTATACTTAAATAGAAAACAGGATGTATATTTTTTTTCCTCATGCGTGCACGTAATATGCCCTATACTGCAACGCTTTTGCGTGCGGTAAATAGCCAATAACTCAAGCAGTTGAGTTATTTCCCTAACCCCACGCAAAAGCGTTGCGTTATGAAAAATAACGCAACGCAGTGGTAGCACTGGTCAAATAACAA
>NW_017273641.1:0-631 GCF_001594065.2 Cyphomyrmex costatus | reverse complement strand
AATAATTCTATCTATCTTTGAGATTAAATTTCTGAAATGCATGAATGATCGGTTTAATGTACAAATGTACAGAGTAAGTAAGACGCTGTAAAATTATATTTATTTTGATTAAACATTTTTAACGAATATAACATTTATGTTTTCTTAATATGTTAAAACTCATATATTAATAATCCTTTTAACTGTTACCAAAGCCTTATCGAAAATTTTTTCTAATTTTATTTATTTCCAATAAAATTTTCACTACAGTTTTTCTTTAAAATTTTAAATAATGTTTGATGAAAGTCATCTCGGAATCGTAAATAAAGGGAAACATGATGAATACCTTCAATATCTGTTATTTTAATTTAAAACGAGACTGAGTAACGCAGACACGTAATGTCAATTATTCAGAATTTTTGATCTATTGTATTTCATATTGCACATTCATATATTGAAGTTGATATGCTTTTTGTGGATTAACTTGCAATTATTGCAGATATACTTTATTTCTGATTATTCAACTGTTTATATAATTTACTTGTACGAAAATTATACTCATCACAATTTTGCCAGATATCAAAATCCGCGTTTGTTTTAAAAGTCGAGTTTTCATCTCTCTCTCTCTCTCTCTCTCTCTCTCTCTCTCTCT
>NW_017273640.1:0-631 GCF_001594065.2 Cyphomyrmex costatus | reverse complement strand
TCCAAGCCATTGCATCCGGTAAAGAAATCGATATTAAGGCATTTGATGAATTTGCAAAAAAAACTCGCAAAACTTCTTATTGAAAATTATTCGTGGTATTATATCCCGGTTAACGTTCATAAGATTTGATTCATGGCGCAGAAATAATAAAACACTATCAACTTCCGATAGGACAATTATTCGAAGAAGTGATCGAAGCGAGACATAAGCCTATATATCGTCAGAATAATACCCGGAAAGATAATAGAACAATAACGAGGACATCCTAACATGAGTTACTTTGAAAAGCATAATGTACGTTTCGTCTTTAAGTTCTTAATCAATCTAATATTTTGCGTTGTTCGGCAACTTATGTTAATTGACAATGATCTTACTTGTCCTCTTATTTCGATTGGGCGCCAGATACAAGAGAGCGTGCCACTCTTCGCATCATTACTATGATAATTTACTCGGACAAAAGAAATCGGTAACTCAAACAGATTATCGCGATGGATGGTAACGGATAGGTCAGCCACGGAATTGGCAAAGAGGAGTGATTCGTGGTGTGCGAGAAGAATGTCGGAGAACGAGATAGAGAGAGACTGAAATAATTCAGCAGCAATTAACAAGAATAACAGGTATCTAATATATT
>NW_017273639.1:0-630 GCF_001594065.2 Cyphomyrmex costatus | reverse complement strand
CGCGTTAATTGACTCTTTATAGTCGCTCGACGTCTAACCAATGCTGTCATATCTTCTGCCATGATCTCTTATGTGACTCTTACTCACCTTAAATGTGTTACTTACAGATTTTTGAATGCTATATCTATATTCTATACCCACTAAAGTGCTTAATGTACTTTTTGTTGTGCATATAACTTGCTTGTAGTTGAATATGCCTGCTGTAACCTAAGACAATGCTTCCCTTTTATCTCTAATGTGAACGAATAGTACTCGTATCCGTCTCGAAGGACCAAATATGTTTACGCCTTAGTCAGTTGGGTCAAATCTCTGTTGAGAATAATAAAATGCTAGTGTATTCACTGAACTCTTTATTCTAACAAAACTCTTCTTACAACAACCTTCGTTCGTCGCTTTTACATACAATACTCTCACGCCTTCTTCTCCTTCTTGACCTAACCATTCCTACTGCTTTTCGCGCCTTCCGCTTCATTACGCCACCTCACGACAACAATCACAAACATTACGAAACAGTGTCCTACAGACGGATTGCTAAGATAATTGCAAGATCTTCTTAATCGACTGCTCCAATCAAGTAATTTACTCGAAAGCACCGCAGAGGATGCATTGGACGATTAACACGATGTTTTA
>NW_017273638.1:0-630 GCF_001594065.2 Cyphomyrmex costatus | reverse complement strand
ATAGACAAACAAAAACAAACGCTTCGAGATGTTGATGAAATGCCGGAAGAATTGAAGTATTACTTTCACCAGGGCAATATTCCAGTAGAGAATAATCCGATAGAATACTGGTTATCACATAGCAATAAAAATCTGCAGGATTTAGCAATTAAATATTTTTCGGTGATTGGAACTTCTGTACCATCTGAACGTGTTTTTTCCCGTGCAGGGCGAATAATGTCCGACGACCGAAATAAACTATCTGGTGACCATCTTGACAAAATACTATTTTTAACAAGCTTAGAAAAAGAAGATTGGAAATTATAAAAAATATAAGATATTTTGTTACACAGATTTTAGTTCTAATGTATTTTATATATTTTAATATCAATACTATAAAAAATTATTGTTGTAAATTCTCCTGTTAGAATTATTAAAATAAAACAAATAAATATTATAACAATGTAACAGAAAAAATAAATAAATAACAATGTAATATAAACAAATAAACATTATAATAAATAAAAAAATAAAATCTAATATATGTATGTATGCGATTTAATATGTATGTAAGTTGGGGAAAATATCGATAATATCGATAGTATCGACGCAAGAGAGTCGATATTTTTTATGTATCGATACTAAGGGTCT
>NW_017273637.1:0-630 GCF_001594065.2 Cyphomyrmex costatus | reverse complement strand
CTTGTTTGTAGTTGCCGTAGAGGCAATACGGCCAGATCACGTCTTAATTTGATTCATATGGCTCAGTCAAAGCCGGCAACGTTTTTTCAAAAAATATGCAATCGCCGAATCGGCGTTGTTCGAACGGTTCTTCGGAACTGGTGAGGCTGGTCGTGGTAATGTTGGTGGATGTTGTTTTCGGTTTGGTGACCGCTCCTGGGATACTAGAGAGGGGAGAGTTTGGCCTTGCGTAGTGGTGCTTCGGTGGAGGAGCATGTTGATGTTGTTGGGAAGTTTCTTGATGGTGGTCATGGTGGTGGTGTTCATTCAGACGAGTCTCTTGTTGATCGTATTGCTGAAAGGGTTGTGATGATTTTGAAAAAATATAATAATTGTTTCTTCAAAAACAAAACAGAAATTTATATGATAGTAATTTATATGATACGTAAATAAAACATAATGATGTAATGATATGTTAAGATACTTTATAAAAATAAGATTAAAATAAATAAGGTTAAAATTAACATAATATAAAAATAAGAAAACTGTAGTATAAAATAAATTAGTTTAAAAATGTTATACAAAATATTCATTTTTTGTTATGTCAATTAAATTAAACAATAAATATTTATCCACGTAATGAATTTAATT
>NW_017273636.1:0-630 GCF_001594065.2 Cyphomyrmex costatus | reverse complement strand
AATATTGCTAAGCAATATAACGTTCCTGAAGAAATATATTTAGAAGAAGAAGATTTTCCTGAAGAAGGAATTGAGGCAGAAAATGCAAATATGCGTGCAAGAGGACATGCGACACGTGAAGCAATAATTGAAAGATATTTTGCATAACTAAATTAGTTTATAATATTAATTCTTTTATTTAAGACAAAAATAAATTTTTCTTTACATTACGAATAAATTTTATAAACAAAACAAAATAAACTTTTCTACATTATTCGTATTGCACAAAACCTGTAAATTTAAAACTTATAAATTAAATTATGTTAATATTTTTTATATTAGAAATCCGTTCAGTGTCTGTAAACTTAATTTTATTTCTTTTAATTCTGTTAGGATATTTTTTGCATCTTTAGTTGTTTTCTTCTAATTCTTAATTCTTTTTTCTTTAATTCTAATTTAGCTTCTTGAATTTCTAGCATATTGTATGATAATTGATGCACAGACTTGCCTGCTGTTAAAAAATTTTAATTTAAAAAAAAAATTATAATTACATACATAATAGGCTTTCCATTCAAAATTACCTTTTCATGTATTCTTTTCCTGTACTACTGTTTGATTCTTTCTACTATGTTGCCTTATATTAACATTTGT
>NW_017273635.1:0-630 GCF_001594065.2 Cyphomyrmex costatus | reverse complement strand
TTTCGACTCAGTATAGTCTGTTCTACCCACCCGTGAAATATTATGCGGTTATTCTCAGCCACCATGATAAAATATAAAAAGAAAAAAATATTATAAAAAAATATGTTCTTTTGGTAATTGGCGCAATTTAAAGATTTCATTTCATTTTTTTTGTTGAAATATATGCATATGTACTACAGAGATGTAATTTATAATTTATAATATTTTGTAAAAATTACAAAATGACTGTTTTCTATACATGACGTCGTCTGGCGTCGGCGTCATCGTTGTAGTTTGGCGTTGTAGTTCATAACTTTAAATTAAATAATTAATTTTTTAATTTATTTATTTTATCAACAATTTTATTTAATCAACAAGATTAGGTTTTGTTATATTTGAGTTATGGTAGACTCAAGGCTTGGCGACAAGATCAGTTGCATCTTGTGCAGCATTTATATCTAACGTTTTTGGTATAATTAACAAACATCAAACAAGTTCCGCTATAGCCAATTGTTGTCGGGAGCTCTGTAATATAAAAATGTATATATATCTTATGAAAGAAAAAGAAACTTAAAAAAATTCAGAATATTGATGATACCAAGTTTTCTAGATATATTGAAAGTGCAGCTTCCACGCAACCTCCTCCTGCGA
>NW_017273634.1:0-629 GCF_001594065.2 Cyphomyrmex costatus | reverse complement strand
ATATATATTATATAACTTTCACTGAATTTTTCGAGAAATTTCTTGTTATAATGTTTTGATATATGAATTTCCGATTACTCTATGTACAGTTTGTATGTATTCTGTATTATTGGACTTACACAGCATTTTCTTTATTACAATGCAGTTTTTCGTGAAGTATTAAACCGTTTCTTCCTGATACCGCAAGTGGTTGAATGCTGTGCTTTTCTCCTAATAAATCTGTTAGCTCACTATAATGAAAGAGAATATTATTAGTATTTATATACATTCAATTACATTAATTTTTTATTTTGTATATTATTTTATGAATACCTACGCTTCATATTTGCAAGTTTTTCTTGCTCTGCCCGTCATTTTATTATTGCTGATCATATTTTTGTAAGAACGTTCCAATGATTTAATTTTATTTTCAACTTGTAATGGAGTTACAGAATAACCATTCTGTCTCATTTCTTTTGCAATTTGTTTCCATAATAGTTTGTAAGTTTTTATTTTCCTTGTACTTACAAGCTCTTTCTGGCGTTTATATATATCCAACAACAATTTTGTTGATGCATCATTCCAATACCATGATGAAGTTGTATTTATGGCATTTTGATCATTTTGATCATTTTGATCATTTTGATCAT
>NW_017273633.1:0-629 GCF_001594065.2 Cyphomyrmex costatus | reverse complement strand
ATTAAATTATGGTAAATGCCAGTTTCTAAAACGAAGTCTTGAATACTTAGGTTACAATTTATCGGAAGAAGGAATTAAGCTTAGTTTTCGTCATACTCAAGCGATTAGCGATTTTCGTGCACCGAGAAATATGCATGAATTACAAATATTTTTAGGGTTGACGAATTATTTCCGAAAATTTATAGTTAACTACGCGAGTTTGATTAAACCATTATATAATTTACTTAAAAAAGGTGTAGATTTTGACTTTACATATGAATGTATCGCAGCATTCCAAGAGTTAAAAAAGAAATTAACAGAATATCCAGTATTAAGACTGTACAGTCCGACAGCAGAAACTCAGTTGCATACGGACGCGAGCGTAAATGGCTTCGGTGGTATCCTGTTACAAAAACAAAAATCAGGAGTGTGGTCCCCGATAGCATATTTTAGTCAGTCTACAAACAGCGCGGAAGCTAATTATCATAGCTACGAATTGGAGATGCTAGCTATTGTTAAATCGGTACAGCGGTTTCATGTATACTTATACGGAATAGAGTTTACTATAGTCACAGATTGTAATGCATTAGTTTATGCGATTAATAAAGCGAATCTCAATCCACGAATAGCTCGCTGGACATTACAGTTAC
>NW_017273632.1:0-629 GCF_001594065.2 Cyphomyrmex costatus | reverse complement strand
AGTAATACACCACTTGAAAGTAGGATAAGCCTTATCAGCTAAAATAAATTCTCCACGTGGAAAATATTTTTCTGGATTTTGACGCATTGAATGATAAATATAAGAATTTCTAAAAATTCTAGCATCATGTACTGAACTAGGATAACCTGCAAAACAATCTATGAATTTTAAATTAGCATCGCATATTGCCTGTAGCGTTATGGCATGTTGCATTTTGCGATTTCTGTATGTTTCAGCATCCTGTGATGGTGCTTTAATTGGTACATATGTTCCATCGAGAGCACCTATAACACCATCAATTCCAGCCATAGCTTTAAATTTTTCTTTTATCATTGGAAACTCTTGTTCTGTTGGCCAATGAATCATATGAGGTGTGCCAACTCATTTAAAGCTTTCGTAACTCGAACAAAGCAGGAAAATAATGAAGATTTGCTTAAATCAAATCTTTCGCAGATTGACCTGTTGACATGAAAGAACATTAACTTGATAAATATATTAATAGTAGCTTATACACGATTAATTCAAATACTTTTTGAACATTTTACAGTGAAATTTTCTATCTTAATCAAAGAGTTGTTCAAAAGTGAAATTTATTTTCGATGAAAATCGATGCTATATATAGTATATAA
>NW_017273631.1:0-629 GCF_001594065.2 Cyphomyrmex costatus | reverse complement strand
AATAATCGCATTAATTCGACTTTCTAAAATTTTGAAGAAATTGATCGGTCTATCCCACCTAATTATCACGATAGTCATACGTCCGCTATGAAATAAACTGGGACAGACTACCGTGGCGCGCAACAATAGATCTCTTAACAGGAGCATTCGGCTCGCCTAAAACTATAGATCAATATCGCGGAGAATTAAGCACTATATTTTTAAAACCGCATGAGCATGTGCTAGATTATATTTCGCGCGTAAAAGATTTACGCACTGCTATACTAGATGCAGAGAGGCGGGAGAAACGATATCTCGACCCGTATTTTGTTTCGCAGATAGATAGTCTTACTACCCGTTCATTTATAGACGGCTTACCGTTCGACTATCGGATTCAAATGGGATCAGAGTCACGCATGACTCATACAGACGCCTTTGCTGTTGCAAAAACGATTTTCAAACGCCGAGAGTTAGATAAACAACGCGAATCCGATAGGCGCGAAATCCGATACCGCAACGAGCCGAATCGAAATAACCAGATACTTAATACTAAGAGGCCTATCGCGCCGCCGTTCTACCAAATGCCTTCACAGCGAGATTACCGCGAACAAAACTACGCACCGCCGGTTTATCAGAGACAGCCACAACAA
>NW_017273630.1:0-629 GCF_001594065.2 Cyphomyrmex costatus | reverse complement strand
GGTGGGAATCTGAACACGCCGCAACGTGCTCGTTGAAGTGAGCAAGAGCTATAGTAGGAGCATATTGAAGCATGTTGGAGCGTGCGACGCGAACAAACCTTATGGGGGTCAGAAATCTAATAGGGGGAAGAAAGAGGAGGGATTTTACAACGTAAAACGCACACCGTGCCTGAGTTGAAAGGCTCTGATACATGTAACTGATTTTTATTTTAAAATTGAAATTGATTTTGCTTGTATATATGTAAATTAAAAAATTTAATTTTGAATATTTCTAATAAAAAAATTGTAATGGTTGTATAGATATACATTATGATAGCTCATGAGTCGTAGTCTTATTTAACATAGATTCTTAGCAAACACCAAATTACATGTAACGAAATTGTTAATTGCAATTTTCTACTCAACAATATAACTGTAATGTAATGTACATATAATTTTATATATAATTATATAAAAAAAGATTATATAGAAAATTATATAAAATTACATTTTTAATTTAATTTGTAATTTTATATAATTATGTATAAAATATTTTTTCACAGGATTTCATTATAATTATATTGTTGAACAATATCAATTAAAGAAGACTCTCGAAAATTTCAAATAACAAGAATAGTAAGGCTAATGAG
>NW_017273629.1:0-628 GCF_001594065.2 Cyphomyrmex costatus | reverse complement strand
TTCAAATTTGGCCATTTAACTCGGGAACACCCTGTATAAACTCAGCAGCAATTGGCCGTTTTCAGATTTTTTAAATATGGATTTCACATCTTGCAATAATAGAATAAATATAATATTTAATATTCACTACAAATTATTAAAAAATTCTTTATAAAACAATTTATTATTTACATATTCATTATCAGTTGCATATTGCTTTATTTCTACCGCATTATTTGTTGAGAATTTAACTAAAAGCAAAGTATAATACATTAACAGAAAATTAATATAAAAATAAAATAAAGATGGAAATCTCTCGATGCCTTTAACGTTTTAGCTAGATCTTTAAGTGCGAAAAGATTTTTCGGCTCGCAGTTTAAAGAACTGCATAAGTACTATATAAAGTCACACAGAATTTACAATACAAGCATTTGATCCAGCTCGACCATTTGACTTACAATTAAACGTATTGATTTCCATTAGTTGTATTCTCACATGTATGATCCTATAATATTTAATAAAATAAAAGTTAAAATTTTTTTAATTTATAAATAAAACTAAATATAGATATCGTTGATTTTATATTTACTAAATGTAAATTATTATAAGCAAACGATCAAGATTAATAACATTTTTACTATTATATCCT
>NW_017273628.1:0-628 GCF_001594065.2 Cyphomyrmex costatus | reverse complement strand
GATTTTCCACTGTCATGCTAAGCCTAAAAGTTCTGGAAGCAGCCCGACGTTTCGCTACCGCCTCATCACATTCACTATCCCACCAAGGGGGCGGAGTCTTGCGTCCCTTAACCTTGACAGTTCTAGGCATCCTTTGCTTCTCGGGGAGGTATTCTAGTGCTTCCTCTACAACATGATTATGCAGTTGTACATATCTGTCTATCGGAGATGGACACAAGTCAGAAGAACTAATCTTATTAAATACACGCTCTAAAGAACGAGTGAGATCTAAAAGTTGGTATTTGTTTAGCTTGATTTTATATAGAAAACGCTTGTGACTCTGCAAGGTGCTGCCAATGATAGTGTAGACCGGGTAATGATCACTTCCCATAGGATCTCCCTCTGTAAAGGAGTGTGAGATTAATGCCAGTGCTGGAGAAGCTATAGATAGGTCTATGACAGATTTCCGTCGACCCAAGGGCTGAATGAGAGTAGGAGAATCCTCGTTTAAAACCAGATAATTAACTCTTTCCATTTCATCACAAAAAATTCGGCCTATTGCGTCTGTTTGGTCACAATACCACAAGGGGTGGTGAGCGTTTATGTCCCCGACCAATAGAGCGTGGTTGAAAGATAAGCTGAAGTCCAA
>NW_017273627.1:0-627 GCF_001594065.2 Cyphomyrmex costatus | reverse complement strand
CTGTTCTTAAGTCCTTCATTTTAAAAAGCTCTGTTTGTATAAATTTATTTAAACTTTTAAAATTTAGAATGAACCGATACTCCCCATTAGGTTTGGGAATTAAAAAATAAGGTGATAAGTATTGATCTTACCTTTTTATACATTTTTCAATAACACCCTGTACTAGATTATGTATTGCTTGAAATAATAAATCTAGCTCCTTGATAGATCTAGATGGCTCTTTAAATTTGAAAAAACTGATAGACTGGCTTATTAAAAGGTATCTTATATCCTTTTACACATTGCAAAATGAATTTATCATTTGTTAGCTTTTGCCAGTTATCAATATAATTACTTAGACGACCCGCTATGGGACTTACTAATTCGTCTTTTTCTCGTTCGCTGTCGTTGACTTGGTGGTCGAATCCTGCGTACGGTTCTAATACTGCGTCTTCTTCTTGAAGAACAGTCGTTTCGGCTGATTCTGTTGTCGATATGAGTGAGTATTCTTTTAGAATCTTGGCCCTTTTTTCCATAACACCTATTTGTTTTCCAAAAGAAATTCCTCTAATTTAGTTTTTTCCAGAGCTGTCTTTAATTTTAGTTTTAACCCTGGTAATATAAATGCTCTTCTACAAACTGTCTGTT
>NW_017273626.1:0-627 GCF_001594065.2 Cyphomyrmex costatus | reverse complement strand
AATTTAAGGAGTTATTTACATTGTTCAACGTAACAGTAATTTAAGAATATTTTTATTGTTAACTACGCTAGGCTGAAAACAATGCGTTACGAGCAAGATTCGTTTTTTAATTTTATTGAAATTTGTTTTGGTTTATATTATGTTAACATTTTGAAGGAATGGATTAAGTTTAGGAGATTAATGTACATTAACATTAATCGTTTGAATTTTATTAATAAATGTTTAGATAGAGAAATAATACCACCACATTTGTTTAGAATTTACAAATTTAAACTGAATTTGAGACCACAATTTTCTACGCATATTAGATATAAAAAAATGATGAATGATTATATGATTAGAGTGATGAAAATAGAACGCAGAGATGCTTATATGATGATAGATTTGTCAAAGAGGAAATCTTTCCATCTTGTACGATTGGTTTCTGCAGGTTTACCGATTGGTGTTTTGAACAGATTTTTTGATTCTCAAAACAAAAAAATTTACAGACATTTTATTATTGATAAAAAAAGAATGATTAATAAAATAAGATGGCTAATTCGGAAAGATTTTACAAGAAGGGAAAATAATATGAAACATATTCAATATTATTATGATAATTCAATTCAACTTTCACAAAATAATAAT
>NW_017273625.1:0-627 GCF_001594065.2 Cyphomyrmex costatus | reverse complement strand
TCTTTACTTTCAGAATTGCTTAGCCGACCGACGCCTCAAGCAATTCACTCTTTCTCTTCATGAATTATTCATTTCTTCTTTTTCCCGAATTATTTAGGTATTATAACACCTTAAGTAGTTCTCTTCTTCTACTCTCACTCACTCACTCACTCGCTCGCTCGCTCACTCACTCCTCTTGAATCTTTCTTTTCCTGCCTAAATTTCCTTAACGAGAGAAATGGATATGAATAGATGGTATGGCGAAATAAGCATCGCGCGGGACGGAGGAAGCGGGCGAGGATTGAAAGATTAAGGGCAAATAACTTCCCCATAATAACACAAGTTCCGACCAGAACAAGTATAACGAAGGGAGCCTGTCGTCAAACGCAAGATTTAACCAAAATACACACATTCAGAGACCAGTCCTCTCACTCTATCCCAGTAATTGATTTAACTCTCAATGATTCTCCCGAACTATTCGATCCCATAATAGAATACTCTCCTTTCGAGTCTCCAATTGCTCCGAAAGATCAAGCAACCTTCGGAGAAATTTATGAATCTCTCATTCACCGATTAGAATCTTCTACACCCGCTCCCTTGACTGATAACACCACCAGCACAATACCTGTCGTTGATTTGACAGATTAT
>NW_017273624.1:0-626 GCF_001594065.2 Cyphomyrmex costatus | reverse complement strand
CCGTGTATTTTTCGATATTTTGGAAGACATTGTGATTGTTCAATGTTCTTACATAAATTATTCTAAAGTGAAATTTATATTATTAAATATTAACTTTATATTATTACATCAACTTTAACACTTATATGATTAAATTATAAATGTCGTGTAATCATAAACAATAATATATATATCAAAATTCGGTGTTTATTTCTTCTTCTATAGCGCTTAATGCTGAACATGAAATAACTGGCACTGAAACAAATTGCAAGGTACGAATATCCGAAATAAATTTAATATCTTATAAAAAACTTACCCGATATATCTGTTTCTCTTATATCAGCGTAACGACGTTGGGATGAATACGCTGGGATTGTTGCTCGACAACGTAGATTTAAGTAATTTAGTTTTCCAAGCATGGATGGAGTCAATTTAACTTTTAGTTTTGCTGTAGCAAACATTGACTTAGTATTTGCTAAGGAAGTATGCGGAAGATGGGTAACCGAGCCAATATCGGTCTAAATTATACGATTCAAACGGTTGTTACCTTTACGAGGCGCTCTCTATTTCCGATTCTTAATGGCAAAACAATCTTGAGAGGTGCTGACAGCGTGTACATCAGCACCCTTACAAGCATAGCCGTCGAT
>NW_017273622.1:0-626 GCF_001594065.2 Cyphomyrmex costatus | reverse complement strand
TATTTCCTCGATTGGATCAAACCTCCATAATATGCGTTGCAATTTACATTGCTTCGGATCTACCTTAATCTGCCTATACATTTTTGTCACGTCGGCAGAGACGGCATGAACGTGTTGGCGAAAGCGCGTCAAAATATTGAATAAGTCTTGTTGGATTGTGGGTCCCACCATCTGGACATCATTTAATGACAGTCCGGAGCTGGTTTTTGCGGACGCATCAAAAACGACTCGCAATTTCGTGGTGTCACTGTCTGGCTTGAGAACGGCATGATGTGGTACATAATATGTTCTGTAGTCGTCCTCTGGTTCTTGTGAACTGGCGGGTACATGCTTCATATGTCCGAGGTCTATATATTCCTGCATGAAAGAATCGTATTGGAGTTTTAACTCTGGCTGCTTTGATAACCTTCTCTCTAATGTGATGAGTCTGCGCCTTGCGGCGTCGTAGGAGTCGCCTAGTTGCATATGATTTCCTTTCAGAGGGAGCTGCACGATGAATCTTCCATCTTCTGCTCGCAAGTGTGTTTCGCTGAAGTGTTTCTCACTTATTTGCTCTTCTGTTGTCAGGTGTTGAGTCGGCGGTAACTCCTCGAGTTGCCAGAATTTTCCTACTTGTTGTTGCAAGT
>NW_017273621.1:0-625 GCF_001594065.2 Cyphomyrmex costatus | reverse complement strand
TTTTTAGTCCTCAGGCCGCGAAATGCATTTTCGCGTCCCGTATAGAGATCGCGAAATACTAAATGTAAGGCTTAGGCCGCGAAATATAAAAACGTGTAAAAGAAAGAGATGGACAAGCTTGTCCTAAACCTTACATTTAGTATGTCGCGATCTCTATACGGGACGCTAAAATTCATTTTCACGGCCTGAGGACTAAAAAATAGTATATGTTACCGCGGACGCAAATGTATCATTCTCGCTCGTGCGACTTAATTTAATTTAAGTAAAATAGTACAAGTTCCTATTTTTTAAAGTAAAATATGATTATATATTTGTTTTGTTTTTCCCAGTAGTAAGCGTTTCAAATTTTTATTAAAAAGCATCATTTCTAATTCATTTTTATAATAATTTGTTTAATTGTTTAATTTTATATACATTCTATGTTATATATTTTAATAAATAAATTTTTGTATATGAATTCTGAATACTTATGTCAGTGATTTTATTTTACCCTATTATACATAAAAAAAAGATTAATTCAAGTTTTTTACAGTTTTCGCCTACAATCGATAGTACTATCGATATATCGATATTTTATTTTAAAAAATATCGAATAATCGATAGTAACCACTATCGATAATATTCC
>NW_017273620.1:0-623 GCF_001594065.2 Cyphomyrmex costatus | reverse complement strand
ATTTCGATGTTAGTAAGTACAGGAACAGAAAAGAAAATTAAGAGAACAGAAAAAGGTATTGACAAAATTAAGTGTCTAATAATCACTTTTTCTTTCATCAATCATTTTTTATTCATTATCTGTTCGTTATTTATATCACAGCAACAACAAATAAATCTCAACGATCTGTTCTCGGAATTGCTGACATTAATGAAAAAGTAGAAAACAATAATGTGCTTATGTTAAGTCCATTGGAAAGTGTTAGAAGCCCCTCAAATTCTAATTCAAATGATGACTTTCTAATTACTAAAAAAGGTGGTAAGTTGTAATGATAACATTTTTCCAACTTTAGTTTTTAGCAGCTTAAATATAAAAAAATACTGTCATGATAACTTTGGATACATGTCTTTTGATCTTATGTCTTATTGTTTCCAGAGAATAATATTTACACTAATTTTGAGAAAACGGACCTTCTAGCAACAAGTTCCCCACGAGAACATGACATTACCTCTGATTCTTTTGAAGATGATGCTAAAGACTCACAATCAGATCATTCTCATGAACAATTTTTTAGTGATGGTGAGATACTGTTTTGTTAATAACTCTTTGAATTTTATCCATAACATTTTTAAGTTAGTAATAAT
>NW_017273619.1:0-623 GCF_001594065.2 Cyphomyrmex costatus | reverse complement strand
GATCCATAAACCTTTGAAAAGTTTGAGCTGCGTTTCAAAGTCCGAATGTCATGTACGGAAATTAGAAAAGTCGGAAAGGTGTGATAATTGCAGTTTTAGGATTATCCAATTTGCTAACCGGAATTTACTAACACGCACGTACTAGACCTATTGTAGAAAATATGGTTTTGACATGCAGAAAATGTGTGCTGTCCTGTAAGAAGAGAATTGAATAACGGTTCGGGACAGTTACCTCGTTGAATTTGCGATAATCTCCACACAGACGCTAGTCGCTGTTCTTCTGCACAAGATGTAAAGAACTAGCCAGAGGACTATTGGAAGGCCTACATAAGCCTTGTTGCACCATATATTCAAATTTCAGTTTAGCTGCTTTGAGTTTTTCTGGACAAAATCACCTGCCTTTGACTGACACGGGGGGACCGGTTGTTTCGATTACATGTTCCACCCCGTGAGCAGTTTGTTGGTGTGTGATCGACGTCCTGGTAATTTCAGGAAACTTGCTTAAGATCTCTCTATATGAGCAGTCTTCAGCCAACGTTGTTATGCGAGGAGTGTTTCGGCTGGCTAGTTGAGCAGAAACTTTTAGAGACGTGTTGCTATTAAACACTTATTCCGTATGTCCG
>NW_017273618.1:0-623 GCF_001594065.2 Cyphomyrmex costatus | reverse complement strand
ACTACAACCAGACAAATGTGAATTTTTAAAAAGAGAAGTAGTTTACCTTGGACACATTATAACCGAACATGGAGTTCAACCTGACCCCGCTAAAATAGCAGCTGTTAAAAATATTCCTACACCAAAGACTCGAAAAAATATTAAACAATTCCTTGGATTAGTAGGATACTATCGAAGATTTAATGAAAATTTCTCAAAGATTGCCAAGCCTCTATCTGATCTAACTAAACAGACTGTAGCATTTCAATGGACAGATCGACAGCAACAAGCATTTGAAAAATTAAAAGAAATACTTTTACTCCGAACCTATATTACAATATCCGAATTATAACGAACCATTTATTATCACCACTGACGCATCTGGTTACGCAATTGGCGCTATATTAAATCAAGGTATTGTTGGAAACGATTTACCTATTGCTTACGCATCTAGAGTACTCAACAACGCAGAAACACGTTACTCACCGACAGAACGAGAATTATTAGCGCTCATATACGCAGTAAAACACTTTAGACCTTATGTCTGTGGAAAGAAATTTACATTGATCATAGATCACAAGCCTCTCGTATGGTTAAACTCAGTCGCAGATCCGACTTCACGATTAATGCGATGGAGATTGAAA
>NW_017273617.1:0-623 GCF_001594065.2 Cyphomyrmex costatus | reverse complement strand
TATAGGTGTTGTTCCCTTGTTTTACACCTTCACCGATAATACTCTCATCACGGCTTAAAATTACACGATCATTTTCAAAGTGCACTCCAGTTCCTTTTGACGTTGCACATCCGACTGAGAATAAGTTTTTCCGAATGTCCGGCACATATAAGACATCTTCCATGCGTCCTTCCAGCCAGACGCCATTCACAAGTCGGTGTATTTTTATTGTTCCCGAACCGCACACTTTGCACTGCGTGTCGTCACCAAGCGAGATGCATTCGCCGTTTTCACTCGGTCGATAATTTTCAAACCAGTCAAATCGAAAAGTCACGTGACGCGACGCACCGCTATCGGTAAGCCACACATCGTCCACACTCCTTTGCATGAGTTTCTTAGTTTCTTCCGCGGACGGCGCTGTACCAACTTCTCTGTCATTGGAGAAAGGGATATGTTGCATATTCCCTATGTTTGTCACATTTCTGGCGCTCGCAACAAACGCCACATTCGCGTCATTTTGACTGCTGCTTTTCTTCTCACTTGACTTCTTCTTCTTTTTTGTACACTCGCGAGCGTAATGTCCAAGCTTCTTGCAGTAGAAGCATTCGACGTTCTTTTTGTCTTGTGGATTTGCCTTCTTCCGA
>NW_017273616.1:0-623 GCF_001594065.2 Cyphomyrmex costatus | reverse complement strand
CCTCCCCGTGATACATTTCGAATATTACTAATACCGGCGGCAACATTTTTAGCGGAGATATGTAAATTTGAATTTGGTTCTTTTTAATGCAGGTTTTAAGTGACTTTAATTTTGTTCAATAACTGCTCGCGAACTTAAAGATAAAATAACTTTCACAAATTAGAAATTCTTTTAATAAAAAAAAATCTTATTACCGCTCGATTTAGACCGTGTTTTCTTTATACTTTCATAATAATGTATTATTAATTGTCTAAAGCTTTAAATAAATTAAATTTGCCTTTCTCTCTCTTCTCTATTTTATTTTAAGAAGGTATTTTACTAACAAAAATCAATAAATATTCATCTGCTTAAAACGAAATACATGTGAATCTAGGTGTAAAACGAATATTTTATTTTGACTTTTATTAGTCTATTATTAGTTTATTATTGGTCTTGTTTCCTTTATATTAGGTTAATGTCAGACTTGCTATTCGTTTCAATACCTTTACATCTCTATTTTAATGATATACTTGTAGAAAATGCGTTCGTATTTATCAACCTTTGACAGTAATAGCAGATATGAATAAAAAATGATACGAATAAAATGTTAACAAGATTATACATGATCTAACAATAAAGTTCCA
>NW_017273615.1:0-623 GCF_001594065.2 Cyphomyrmex costatus | reverse complement strand
TCGTTGACCGCTCGCAGCGTTGTAGCAACGAATCTCTGCCACGCTATTATTTAAATTAATTAATTAAACGATATCGGAAGCACGTTTTTAAAATAAATAAAAATCTTCCTACATCAATTAAAAATATTTTGCCGCAAATTCTCAAATAATCCCACCACGAATTGCTGCGGCCACACGCTCTCCGACAATAAATTAGAGCAGACAGTAGCGGCGCAACATATCTCCTTATAATTCACCGCTATGGATAGTACCGAAAAAAGCAGATTCTAAAGGAAACAAGCGTTGAAGGCTTGTCATAGATTACAGAGCGCTTAATGAGAAAACATTAGGAGACGCGTACCCTCTGCCTAACATTACCGACATTTTGGACCAGTTAGGTAGCGCGAAATATTTCAGCGTTTTTGACCTGGCCTCCGGTTTCCACCAAATTCCAATGGCGAAAGACGATGCGCCGAAAACCGCGTTCTCCACTCCATACGGTCATTACGAGTTCGAACGCATGCCGTTCGGGCTCAAGAATGCACCTGCGTCATTTCAAAGGCTTATGTCGTGTCGTATTGGTCAGCTCTGGTTTATTATATCGAGCGTATGACCGCAACGGCTATTAGGTGGGATTGTTTAAT
>NW_017273614.1:0-622 GCF_001594065.2 Cyphomyrmex costatus | reverse complement strand
CATTTACAATGAGAAGATTTAAAAAATGAAAAATTTATGAAAAATTTAATAAAATGAGGTAAAAAAAAGAAAAAAGTAAATAAAATGATTTTAACAAAAAAATAACATGTTATAATAATTATTTGTAATTAAATTATTTAATCATTAGGAAAATTAATATATATTTAAATGTTAAAAATATAAAATATTTATAAAAAATCTTTGAATAACAAAATTTCATTAAAGTTAATTTAATTAATCATTAGAGGATTGAAAAAATTCCATGGGACTTAAATATAATTTTAAAATTTCAAATTAATAATAAATAATTTAAAATTTATAATCATGCACACTTAAAGAAAAATTAAAAAATTATATAGATAATAAAATATTTTAATATATATATAAAATATTAATATATATATATATATATATATATATATAAATATAAAAATATGAAATTTATTAAAATTTAATATATAAAAAATTTAATTTGTATTTAAAAATTTGTTTTATAAATATAATATAAATAATAATTTTAATATAATTTTAGTTTAAATAATTAAATTTATGAAAGTAGAAAAATAATATTTAAAATAATTAAATTTATGAAAATAAATTTAGTAATTTATAAAAATAAAAA
>NW_017273613.1:0-622 GCF_001594065.2 Cyphomyrmex costatus | reverse complement strand
TCTCGATCTGATATCCGGAATAAAGCGTAACTCGCCTCGCAAATGTCTATATATATAGAAATACTCGTCGAATTATATTCTCGAGTAATAATATATAATATATTTTATTATATTTTCAAAATGAAAAAAGTGTCTATTTTTTATATTTAAAAAAAGTATGACAATGTTAAATTTATTAATTAAAAATTGTTGCTCACAGCGCGCGCGAGCGCGTTGAAAACAGTAATTTTCAATTAATAAATTTAACATTGTCATGCTATGTACTTTTTAAGATATCTACAATACATTTTTCAAGATATCTAAAAGATATCTATTAGATGTCTTTTTGAAGCATTTAAAACATCTTCGCCGGATATCTAAAAGATATTTTTTAGATATGATTTCGGACATCTTCGCCGGATATCTAAAAGATATCTTTAAGATATATATCTCTAGATGTATAAAAGACATCTCTAAACGTTGCATAAGACATCTTTTAGATCCCTAAAAGATGTCTACGTAAAAAATGAAAGATATCTCAAGATAAGGCAAGATTATATCTTTTAGAAATATAAAAGATATACCCCCGTATTCATAGTCAGACCTTATACTTAAGGCTTCCTTAAATTTATCTTTAGATACT
>NW_017273612.1:0-622 GCF_001594065.2 Cyphomyrmex costatus | reverse complement strand
ATTGGCGGTGCAGCGGCGTCCAGCCGAGTGTTCTGGTTAGGACGATGGGTGCATCGTTACATCGTAGTAAGCGAATAATTGAAAAATTTATTATGTGTTAGGTTTTTTTAAATAATTGTAATTTTATACTAAAGATGATTATATTAATACCGAAACGTTTATATAGATTTTATGATATTGATATGAATAAATTATTTACTTTATAATAAATTATCACAAATATGATATGAATAAATTATTTACTTTATAATAAATTATCACAAATAAGAACCTGTGTGTGGTATTATGTTTCTATTTTATGAAATTATTGTTTTTAAAAAAACTAAATTTGCTTCATTTCAAGCTAATTTTTAACACACAAAAACGAAATATTTTATAACGAAACTTGATATCCTAAGATTTTGAGGATCGCTCTTCACAATGGAGTCGTCAGAATTTCATTTCGACCATATGGAAATTAAATATAGCGGTCGGAACAAATTTCGAATAATAACAATTTTTCTAATTTTTGACAAGTACAGTCGGGGACTAAAAAGGTTGCAACGCTTTTTTATACATAGTTTTCGGAACGCAGTAAAATTGTCAGAATGTGAGCCACTGCTTTCGTAGCGGTTAGGTAGCT
>NW_017273611.1:0-622 GCF_001594065.2 Cyphomyrmex costatus | reverse complement strand
CTATTATACTGTGTATTATACCAGATTTATTTAATGTTTATGTATACATCTGCTACTGTGTACGACTAATTTCTTAGGAGACAAGAAAAAATACGTGATTATTCTTTGTAATGCATGTGCATAGTGGTCGCCTATTTCAATCGCCTATCGTTTCCTTTCGTTATAATAGGCCATCTTGTGTATACGCATTTGCACTTGTTTCAACAAAGCTCCTTTTATGAGATTTTCGGCTAGAAGATGTGTGAAACAATAAGAGAGTTACTCAATCAGTGGTGTGTTGATGAAGAAATAATTAAAGAATTTGAAAGTAAGTATATATATATATATATAGGTATGTAGAAAGAGTATTTATCATTTATTTATATATACATAGATATATTTATATACAGTCACTAATAACAAATATTTGCAACAGATGAGTTCTATGGCATATTTTTACAATATTCATGGTTAAATTATTAGTGATCTCTTGTATGTTCTAGTTATATCCTTGCGGTTGTATTAAAGCTATATGTAATATTTTTTATTAAGTTTCTTGTATAATGCTATACATATATAATGTTATATAATGCTCTCTCTCTCTCTCTCTGTGTGTGTGTGTGTGTGTGTGTGTGTGTGTGTG
>NW_017273610.1:0-621 GCF_001594065.2 Cyphomyrmex costatus | reverse complement strand
GCCGATGACGTCACTAGCAAGTACGAAAAGGCACGCACACAACAATAGGCACTCGGTCTACCTTTAATGAAAGCCACGGCACACGAAGGATGGAATGCGGATTTACAAAAATTGCATTCAACCTTATCGACGACGGATTTTTTACACTTAGCACAGATCGAGCGGCAAGGTGCGCTTGACGAAGCCGAATTCTTCGGCTTAGTTGTATGCATTAGATGAGCATACCTTATGAGCAGTTGACAGGTGCTGGAGAACACATGCAGAGATCAACAAGTAGATGTATTAATGCGGTTGGTTGATACGCTAGAGATGTCATGTGACATTGGTGACCTGCGCACTTGCCGATCTTGCCGAAAAATGTCGTCGATAAACCCACGTGCAAATTTGTGGTTCTCAATAAAAGGCACACAGCAGACCTGAACACGTAGATTCGAAGTTAAAGGTGCAACAGACGTGCAGGTCCCCTTGTTATGCGCCTTCCATTCCTGGTTTTCCTCAAAAAAGTTAATTTTTGTGTGAGAACTGGAGTGACAAGCAGGAGCAAAAATAAATGTGTCTGAACACTCACCAGTCCCCAGAGAGAGAGAGAGAGAGAGAGAGAGAGAGAGAGAGAGAGAGAGA
>NW_017273609.1:0-621 GCF_001594065.2 Cyphomyrmex costatus | reverse complement strand
TATATACTATATATATATATATGTGTGTGTGTGTGTGTATATATAAATTATAGATTGATGTTTTGCTTAGAATTATGATAAAAAAATATTTATGATAATAAACAAAGACTTTACGTTTAAATCAATGATGATACATTGGGAGCATAAAAATCAACGCTAGATAGTTTATTATTAATTAAAATATTTAATATACAAAGTTCTAATTCTATTGTTAAAATGTGGACATCATGCGTAAAGTATATGTGTAAGGGCAGCTCGGAATTTTTTTTATAAATCTAATTAAATATGAAAGGTCCTATATTCCGTCACAGCAGAATCTTAGTGCTTACATATTAATCTTATGTAAATTTATGTACAATTAACATTGGATTTTTCATGTTTAATTAGATCTATTGGCACCATCTCAATTTATATCATATTTATTTATAAAATTATAAACTCAGTTATTTTATTTAGCGCACGCATATTCAGAAACTGTTTACACTTCTCACATTGGGTGTGTTTAGTAGCGCAATCGCTCATTGAGCTATTAAGTAGCAATCAGTCATGACTGGTTTTTATTTTTAGATCCATCATTTAAATACATTTACATAATGAAATTGTTATTCAGCTGCTTAGTAA
>NW_017273608.1:0-621 GCF_001594065.2 Cyphomyrmex costatus | reverse complement strand
ACTATACAGCAGTATTTATGATATCCACTATGTTTGTTGTTAATGGAGCAGTTTCTTTTTGCGTGCTTTTCTCACTATTCTTATTATTACTAATATCGTTTATTATTGATGGAACAGTTTCTTTGCTTTCTTCACTATTCTTATTGTTACTTATATCATGACTATTTTCATTATATTCTTTGGAGATACTCTTTTTCAAATACTTTAGATCTCGCAATACATAACTGGATAATTCCTTCATTTGCTTTAGATCTGGAAATAATAAAATCTGTCTATATTCTATTACAATAATAAAGACGAAAAATTAAGAATATTTAAAAAATCTATTTAATAACCAAAAATATGTGCTATTACTGTTGGAAAAGATTAAATCTTTATTTGTTATCTTCTTATTATGTGAATATATATAACAAGATTAATTCTAATAAGGGGGAGGGGTAGAAAGCAAAAATTATAATATAATAAATACAAAAATTTTTTTGATAAGCGGTATTCTTACCTTCATTTACACATCGAAGTACTCTTAATCGAGAATTGTCAAGTCGCAATCTTTTATTTTCTTCCTCTAATATTTGTATTTTAGTAATTAATCGGTCCTTTGACTGCTTATGAAGTTGGTAT
>NW_017273607.1:0-621 GCF_001594065.2 Cyphomyrmex costatus | reverse complement strand
TATATTTATTAAATATATCACTTTACGTATGCAACGACTTGTAGATGGCTGACTGATAACAAAATTGTAATGATTTCCAACAGGCGTCTGATAACTGCCATTAGCGAGAAAATTTATTGTTACTAAAACTTGTATTTCTGGGGATAAACCATATATACGTTCTCGCTCTAAATGAGGTCTTAATATGTTTGTGAAATCCATTGCAAGTTCTTGATTAATTCTAAAGTACATAAGAAAGACATCATGGGGTAATTCATAAGGATTCTGTGCATCTCGTAATAACCTTCTTTCTATTCCATTAATAATTCTCCTCGCTCTTTCTTGAAGAATAAGCAAATCCCATGCCAAATAAGCTTCTGTCATTATTAGCTATAAAGTAAATGAAATCTAAATGCCTGGTCTAACTATAAAGTAAAAAAAATCTAAATACATGAATTAAGAAACTTTATTTAAAAAATGTTAAAAACACAACAAAGAAAGAAGTTCAAAGCTAATGAGAATACAGTGTAGAGAGCGTAAATGTTAAAGTCAGAAACTTAATACTCCAAAAATATGTCATTTTTATTCTAACGTTTCAATTCTCTATGGAATTTTCTTCAGCAAAGCAGATACATAAACGTA
>NW_017273606.1:0-621 GCF_001594065.2 Cyphomyrmex costatus | reverse complement strand
TTTTTTTTGTTACCATTACTATATCTTTTTTCTCAATGTAGTAGTGCCCCAGGCATTAATAATAAAGAAAGACACGGCGATAACCCGCAAACCTTCTGGTGTAATTGAAGAAAATACCCTTGAAAGCCTCACAAACGTAATACATTACATTGTAATATTGTTGCAATATTGCATCGCAATATTTCTAAAGGCGGACATTTTTATATATTATAATATTCGTTATTATAATGATGCATTACATGAGCCTATTCGTGCCCCGAGTAGCACATAAATAAGGGGCTACGCAGCATAAAAGGAACAATGAATAGAGAATAAGAATTTCAACCTATCAAAAATCATATACTGTGGAATAAACAGTACGTGTATATTCCATAGTACACGATTTCTGGTAGATTAAAATTCTTATTCTCTGTTCTCTGTTTCCTGTTCCTTTTATTCTGCCTAGCCTTAAGAATTTCAGTTCCTCGCCATGATAGAAGGAAAGCCAACAGAATAGTGAGATGCAAAACATGAATGAATCTCTGTCTTTCTCTTACGCATGCATATTGTGAGTAATGGAGAAGAATATAAATTCTTCGTCGTTATATTCAAGCATATAAAATCAATAGTTCATTTGCAGAA
>NW_017273605.1:0-621 GCF_001594065.2 Cyphomyrmex costatus | reverse complement strand
ACGCCGTTAAATTAACTATCCTGTTGGGTTTTGGTGTTTGATAATGGTGTATGGCTGTTGCTGCTGAGGTTGAGGTGTTGTTGAGGGCGGAGTTCGAGGCTGTGTTGCCGTTTCTGGATGAGCGGTCGGCGCGGCTGGTGCTGGCGGGGCGGGCGCGGTCGTTGGGTCATGGCGGGATCGCGGCGGTCGCGCGGGCTGCGGGGGTCTCACGTACCCGGGTCCGTGATGGGGTCGCGGAACTGGAGTCGGGTCGCCAGATCGAGGGCAAGATCCGTCGACCCGGCGCTGGCCGCCCGTCGGCGAGGATGAAAGACCCGGGCCTGGTGCCGGCACTTTTGGGTCTGGTCGAGCCGACCCGGCGGGGCGATCCGGAATCACCGCTGTGTTGGACGACGTTGTCGACTGAGAAACTGGCCGCGGAACTGACCCAGGCGGGGCATCGGGTCAGCGCGGACACCGTCGCTCAACTGTTGAAGGCGGAGGGGTTCAGTTTGCAGGCCAATGCGAAGCAGGTCGAGGGGAACCAGCACCCGGATAGGGACGCCCAGTTCTCCTACCTCAACGACCAGGCCGCCATGCACCAGGCCGCGGGAGATCCGGTGATCAGCGTGGACACGAAAA
>NW_017273604.1:0-620 GCF_001594065.2 Cyphomyrmex costatus | reverse complement strand
GCTGTATGTATGAATGTACACATACATTTAAAGTTGTAATATTTTGTTCTTTATTTATCTGCTGTTTTTTTCCTGATATAATTGAAGAAACAGATATCTCTTTCTTAGACGGAGAAATAAACGTTTGTGGTTCTGGAGTACATTCAGTTTGATGTGATATTTCAGATGACAACGATTCTAATGAAGAAACGAATGTTTCTTTACGTATTCTTTTTGCATTCATTACTGATAAAGATTCTTGCTGAAATGTTGATATTTCTGAAGGTATCTACAAAATTCATAAAATATCTATATTTATCTAAAATAATTACTCTATAATAGATCACAGTAAACTGTTTGCAGTATGCTTAATTGAGATACAGAACTTGTTGATATAATATATATGACAGCAGAATACGGAATAATTGACAGCACTGTGCATATATAAGACTCAAATAAAAATAATAAAATAATGAAGACGCACACACATATGACAAATATAAACAATTGTATCAACATATCTTACATGTGGAATTGCATCTGCTTTTAATTTTACACACACTAATGATGATTTGTCAAAATCTTTGGAATGAAAATGCATGGAGCATATGACTGCATTTTGTTTTACAGAATTTTCCGGA
>NW_017273603.1:0-620 GCF_001594065.2 Cyphomyrmex costatus | reverse complement strand
TATAGAGGATCATAAGTGCGTGAAATATTTTCAGCGCCCGGCGTTGCATCGCGATAAAGCAATTTGCCAGCCGGCGTCCTGAGAGAATCTAGATTGCATTCCGATGCGTCGCGGCTTGCAACGCCATACTCTCGCATTACGAGCGCATCTCGAACGAGCGAGAACGCCTGGTGACGCCGGGTATTTGTTCAGGCATTCCGGTAGGAAATTCTAGGCGACTAAGAGATTATTCGCGGCACCCGTTGCGTGAATATATAATAGCGCGATGTGTTTATGTATCCAGCTATGACAGGCACTTCCGTTTCCGTCGAGCGCTCTTGACTTCGTTCCGTCTCTGAACGCGTAAATGTGTTTACGTATACACAAACGTATATTATACACGTATACCGATACACATCACGCCGCGTCGTCCGTCATTGCTAAGTGCATCGCGCGTAACATCGATGCGGTGTGCCCATCACCGACGGATTTCCCCAAGATATTTCAAGAAATCGAACCGTGTCGATCGATAGCTCTCGCCATTCAGGGGGGAGGGAAAGGGAGAACTCTTGTACGAGATTCGACGAACTTCCGAAGAGGAAAGTTTAACTGGAAAACTAAGTAGCCTTATACAGTCTGTG
>NW_017273602.1:0-618 GCF_001594065.2 Cyphomyrmex costatus | reverse complement strand
TATATATATATATAAGAATATGTTATACATATAACTTCGTTAAAACTCATCGTATCGAGATGTTTAAAAAAGCATTTTATAGCTTGTAATCTCTACTTTTTAGACTTGTACTTCAAAAAACGGTCTTATAACTGTGATATTTCATGCAGTTGCACAATCATAAATAAAAGTATGTCACTCCTAAAAATTTTTTACAAAAATTTGCCAAGTAAAAATTGTCCACAAATGCGGTTTACAGCTTTTGGAATAGTGAATCTTTACCTTCAATTTGTTTTTTTGTTGAGGTTTGTACGATTTTTTTTGACCGAGTTATTTAACGTTTAAGTAAAAAGGTTATTTTTACTTTTTTTTGCAAAAAACGTTAAATTAAACGTTAAATAACTTTTTTCTTTGCCTGGCAAGCAAAAGTAAAGTAGTGAAATAGTTTATTCCATGTTCTCACGGTGGAATTAGATTTTAAACCGTGGCAAAGTCACTTATTGTAAATTGTCACGGTGAAAAAGGATTTTCAACTATAGTGTTATTTGCACTTTGATGCTTTGATCCCTGCGATTGTTCAAAAACGATTTTGGTTCCCAGAATTCTCAATTACTCTCCCCAACGCTTCCCTAAAATCAC
>NW_017273601.1:0-618 GCF_001594065.2 Cyphomyrmex costatus | reverse complement strand
AAAAAAAAAAACAAAAAATTTATAATCTTCTTTTATTCTGTTTTAGGACAATTAATTAGTGTAGCGTAACAATTTTTATATTATACCATATATATAGTTACAGTATTTCGATTTTTTTTTTTAAAGTGGATATAAATTAAGGCTTGGCACTCTATGAATGGTCATTGTGGATCTATGTTTTTTACTTTTTAGTAAGAGATATTACGTATAAAAGTTACATTGAGACTTTATGCACAACTAATAAAAACATGATATTAAACACATTGAATTCAAACACTTTTAGCTTACCCAGCAAGAATGGGATTATTATGACTAGCGTCTGCATGTTGATAGATACTTCCAATTAAGACACATCCGTTTAATATTACTCTTTTGTCACTTGTGACTCTATATCGCAGAACATGTTCATCAATTCACCTTCATGTAGAAAATATCACTTTAAGTCTGTTTGTAGTTACGAATGTACAATATCATTCCAACGGTGACTCTGATGGTCTCTTTAACATAAACAATAATCTAGTGATGTTTACATGTTCCCGTAAAATTATTCTTTTTGTCATCCTTTTTTCGTATCCCTTCAAAGATGCATCTGAAATCTTATCGCTGGCTTTCTATTAG
>NW_017273600.1:0-618 GCF_001594065.2 Cyphomyrmex costatus | reverse complement strand
TTTTTTTTAGTAAATAGTATAAAAAAATTAAATACAGTAAGAAATGTATTTTTTGTAGAGCAAATGGATAAAAATTTATTGAGCCTTGGAAAAATTACAGTAACAAATAAAGTGATTTTAGAAGGAAACACTTCCAACATACACAATAAAATCAATAACGAATTGATAGCGATTGCTTATAAAGAAAATAATATCTACAAGATGTACAGTTTTATTGAATTTAAAAAATCGTTTGTATCAGAACAAGTAATTTGTAATATGACTGAAAAGGAAAAATATCACAAGATGCTAGGTCATGTCAACTTTAATTACCTAAATATTCTAAGTAAAAATGGGTTATTAAATGGTATACCAGATGAACTGGAAAATGATTTTTTAAAATGCAGCACGTGTATACAAAATAAAATGCAAAATTTAAGTTTTGATAATGATAGACATAACGCTAAAGATTTACTTGACATAGTACATTGTGATATAAATGGTCCACACACAGTAGGTTATAATGGAGATAAATATTTTTTATGTTTTATTGATGGTTATAGTAAAGTAGTGAAAGTGTATACAATAAAAGCCAAAAGCGACTTCTATAATTGTTTAGTAGAATATGTAAATTTAATG
>NW_017273599.1:0-618 GCF_001594065.2 Cyphomyrmex costatus | reverse complement strand
ATTACAACGCCAATGATCCATTTTTGTAAAGAATGAAATTATATATTGCAATTTTTTGAAATCATTGTAACTAATACTATTGATTTGGTAAAAATTCAAAAATGATTCGGTTCATTTTGATTCAGGATAACCATCGTGTGACTTTTTTTAAGAGATCATAAAGAGTTAATTATTAGAAATATTACCTCTTTCCCAGACTTTGATAGTGAATTATACACTTCGGGATTTGTGTGTTCTCCAACACTTTTAAAACATTTATAATCTTCTACTAAAACTTTTTCTATTTCACCTGCTCTTCTTCTATTATAAACTTGCATAGAAATGAGTGTTACTTTTAATAATTCCAACCATGTACTATATTTGTAAGATTTAATAAGCTCATTGTACAATATATTTCTTTTTTCTTTCAAATAGTTGTACAATTTTTGTATATCATCCATACTTGGTAATTCAATTATACTATGTCTTTTATTTTGTATTACAGTTTCCTCTGCAATTTTATTTATTGTTGTTCCATAATCTTCTTGTAAAAGTTTCATGAAATTCTCTACATTTCTTATACCTTCATTATCATCTCTTTTTATATATTCAGTTTGTAGTAAGTTTCCCATTTTTTTT
>NW_017273598.1:0-618 GCF_001594065.2 Cyphomyrmex costatus | reverse complement strand
AAAAAAAAATTCAAACAACAAAACATCCCTTACAACAAATTTGTAATAGACTAAAAGAAGAAGATGAAGTAGAAACACAGGACAAGAAGATTTATCCAATTTTATATGAAAAACGTACAATACAAATTACGGATACAGGCCATTTCATATACTATAAAAAAGTAGATACTGGAAAATATGAACTTACCACAAAAAATAAAAATAATTGTATTATGATAAGAGACAATTCTGTACTATGTATAGAAAGTATTTTCCAAAATAGCAATACTCTGGAAATCTTTGTAAGTGGAAGGAAGTTCACAGAAACAACAATATTTTTTAATTCACCCTGCTCTTCAAAATTATTTAATATACAACGCATGCGAAATATTTCTAACACTATATATACTGTCAACATTAATGATATTGAAGCAAAATGCTTAAAATTTCCATACAAGGATGATTTCATTATCATGCCTTTAATTCATACACAATAAACAAAATATCTGCAATGTAAGCGTACTCTTACGTTTTGCATTTACATTTTATAATAATTTTGTCCATTTCAATTACAAATAAAATGTATTATGTTTCAGTTACTTTGGTCTGTTGTCGAATTTACTGATGATTTGGAACAAT
>NW_017273597.1:0-618 GCF_001594065.2 Cyphomyrmex costatus | reverse complement strand
GTCGCTGCTATTGGATAATCTGAATCTAAAAGAATGCACCAATAGCAATCATTGGTAGAACTACTGCGCACTCAATACATGAGTTGATTAAGTGTTAAATTTAAAGCCATTGGCCATAAATCAATATAAATATATATAATATTTAAGTATTAAATCTTAAAAATATATGTTTAATAAAAATATAGGAACGAGTTATAAACTCGAAATTTTCAATATAATTTATTATACTCTGTTTTTGGTAAAATAACATACAATATAATACATTTGTCATTTTATCAATTAAGATGTTTCATTTTGACATTCAGATTAGAGTAATGTACGATAAAGGCTTTAATGTGCACTGAATGCACATCAGTTTTGTCAACAAAAAAAGCTCTAAGGTGAAAGCACCTAAAATGTATTTATAGTAAAATTATTATTACATGTGTTTATAATAAAAAAATTATTACATGTATCACATTGAGGAGAGTTTAGAAAGACTATTGTTTTATGCTGAAACGAAACGTGTATTTATTTTTTTGTCAATACAACACTTTGTATAACTGACACAAGTGTAAGATAATATTTTAATGTCATCTAAAGCATAATAGACGATAGATGACATTAAAATCTCTTTCT
>NW_017273596.1:0-618 GCF_001594065.2 Cyphomyrmex costatus | reverse complement strand
GGCTGCCACCACTACTGTCGCTTCCCCGCTCCGTCACCGCCGTCGCCGCCGCTGGGCACAAATTAAATAGCCATGCCGTTTACTCTTACTACCCCTATATTACATGTACGCCGGCCGCGCGCTGCTCCGTTTTTCATGCGTCGTTGAACCGAACGTCTCTTTTAAAGACTTTAATGGTTACTACTTAAATCTCATGCACACGTGATCCCCTTCCTTTTCGCTAGAAGATGGGAATCGCGGAGATGGAGCACGTTAAAAATTAAAACATTTCGATACGAATCAGAAGGAAAAGAAGCGTCGATGTCGGTTTTCTTCACTTCGCAAAGATGTAATTGTCCTTTTGTCGAGACGCAAGAAACCTATGATCTGTGCGTAAGCGCATCTCGCTTTGATATACGAGCTCAGAACAAAGAGTAGTCGAGCAGCCGTAGAATGATCGCTTCTAATTTTCGTTGCGAATCAAAAATCAATGTTTTTCCATTCACGCGATATCGATCGCGTTGCAATCGATTTCATTCAACGGGAAAAACCCAAAATGCATAGAGAAGCCAATCTTTTATACGTATATACATATATATATATACATATAATTTAATTTAAAATATATTATAAAATCTA
>NW_017273595.1:0-618 GCF_001594065.2 Cyphomyrmex costatus | reverse complement strand
GGAGCGCGCAGGTGCTTACTGGGCACGGTGATTTCCGGGCGCGCCTCGCGTCGCTCGGTCTCGCGGCCGGGGGTGGGTGTGCCTGTGGCGGCGGCGAAGAAACCGTGGCGCACTTCATTCTCGAGTGCCCCATTTATGAAGCGCAGAGGGTCGCTCTGCGTGATATGGTTAGGAATGTCGACTGGACTTGGCCTGAAGTGGCGCCAGTCTTAGTGTCAACAGAAGAGGCCTTTTCCGTGTTAGTCGACTTCTGTAGGGAGTCCCTTTGGTTAAAGGGCTTCGAAAGTGCGGTTAGAGAATAAGTAGGTAACCTGCGAGCGTAATTTTAGATACAAGCGTGCGTATCAAGCAAAATAAAAATGTTCTGGGCCATTCACCTCTGCGTGTCGGAGCGTAGAGGCATGGGAACGCAGCCCCGTAACCTTCACGGGGGAACTGCGCGTCCGAATGGTTAGGTTTCAGATTAAATATGGGAATAGGTAGGGCTTTTCCAACCCTATATCTAATAGAGCCGGTGCCACACAACTATGTGGACGATATCGGCCTCATCCCTTCCTCTACCCATTCTAATCCAACAGGGTTAGGGCGACTGTCCAGGATCGGGACATGTGTGAGCGT
>NW_017273594.1:0-617 GCF_001594065.2 Cyphomyrmex costatus | reverse complement strand
GAATACTGCCAGAAGGTTCTTCAGAGATCCTGAGACTACTTCGAGCATTACTGGCATTAATGAACAATTGATTAGAAGATTCGGTATAATTCTTCAAGCACTTGCTTGTGGGGAAAAAATAGATGCTAATAAATTTGGCAAATATGCTTCAGAGACTGCACAAATTTATGTGGAATTATACGGTTGGTATTATATGCCAGCATCAGTTCATAAAATTTTAATACACGGAAAAAGTATTATCGAATCACTTATAATTCCAATAGGAGACTTGTTCGAAGAAGCCCAAGAGGCACGCAATAAAGATTTTAAGCACTTCAGACAATTTAATACCAGAAAACATAACAGATTCGTAACAAACGAGGACATTATCAATAAACTTCTGATCTCGTCAGATCCTTATATAAGTAGTCTTCGTACAGAATGGAAGCATTCTTTCACTCCAATAGATGTGGAAGCTGAAAATTTGTTGCTTTATGAATAAATAAAAATAATTAATAAAAAAAGTTAAATAAAAAATAAATTGAATAAAGGCCAAATGACGGTCAAGCAAGATCTAGGTTGCTACAATAATGTGTGAATTTATATACCACGTATGTAGTCTTCTTTAATCGCGCGCC
>NW_017273593.1:0-617 GCF_001594065.2 Cyphomyrmex costatus | reverse complement strand
ATATATAAAATTTCATAACATATTTAATTCTCAATTTATAACTACAAATAAGCCATAATTGCTATAATATTTCTTTTGTCTTATTCAAGTAAATATTTTTTAAATCAAACTTTTTTCTGAGTACACATATATCTGTATGTTTACAACATCAATCAAATTGTTATATACAGAAAAATTTATTATAATTTTTTTATTGTATAATATTAATATAATTGGTAATTATGTAATTAGTTAATAAAGTGAACTTATTTTTTAAATTAACTATGAAGTATTTATATTTTTCAGATAAGCGCAAAAAAAAACTGAAAACTCTACCTCCGTCAGACTATGATAATACAAACAAGAAAACATCTGAACAATTAGGTAAAATATTAATTTATTCTCCACTTTGCCTTCATGTAAAACTTTTTACGTGCATATATATGTTGCATTATAAGTCATAACAAAATAAAATTATAAACAAATACAAGTAGTTGTATTAGAAGGGTATTAAACCATAATGCTGGTGTAAGTAGTAAAATTATTACAATTTAATAAATGATAATTTTAGACGTTTCAACCGATCGTTAAGTTATATGCAATTGTTCACATATTTTATTGTAAATTAACTGCTACAT
>NW_017273592.1:0-616 GCF_001594065.2 Cyphomyrmex costatus | reverse complement strand
ACTTGAATTTTTGTGTAGAGATTGCTCTTACAGTTACAAAGTAAAAAAATAAAAATTAAAAAAACACCTTTTCCGGTGTAACGGGCTTAATTATTCGACTAGGAAGTTGAAACTTGCTGAAAATGTTTACTCTTCAGTATAGAAAAGAATAGACCTTGAGCCATTGAAATACCTTTTGGGGCATTTTGGACCATCTTAGCCTGCTAGAGCCTTTAACAACATTTTAGTACTTACTGAAATTTGCTTTAAGTATTTTTTATTTCAATAAAATATTTCATTATCTTCTAAATTTTTTTCAGAATTGCGAAGAAGTCAATCAAAGCAAATAGGAACAATGAAAACTGAGATTTCAAAATATTTGACCTTAAATGCAAACAAGTAAAATAAGAAAAGTTAATATATTATTTGTCATTAAACTTTCATCATTTTTAGTTTTAAGTTACAAAAATGTCGAGTTCTTTTATTTACTATTTACAGATCAATCATCATCAGAGAAGAAATATAAATCTTACCCAACATGCAGCTGTACAGGTAATGTTAGAAAACTTCATATATATGAAACAACCTAATTTCCGCGCGGATCAGCTCGTCGCAAATTTCGCTAGTCGCGAAAAAG
>NW_017273591.1:0-616 GCF_001594065.2 Cyphomyrmex costatus | reverse complement strand
TGAAACGATCCATCGGATCGAAATCGTAATATCGATCGGACCGGAAGTGGCCGACGATGCGGAACCGCGCAGGAGGCGACAGCGGACGAGAGTGATCCGTGAAACGAACGGATAACGCGTCGAGATACCGAGGTATCGGAGCGAATGTGAAGTCGCGAGCGCGAGGTGAAAATAGTAAGAGAAAGAGCGGACACGTACGAGAGTGAGTGTGTGTGGGTATAGGTGTAGACGCGAAGGAGCGCGGATGGATGAACGCGAGGGGCGATGTGCAGCGAGTAGACGCGAGGCTGCAGACTCCCGTCGAAAGCCAGCCAGAGCCAGAGTATCGAGCAAAGGTCGCAAGCACGAGCGACGGGCAATTAGTTAGAGTAAATGCATGATACCACGTAGGTGGGGAAAACGATTATACCGCGGGTATAAATACCGATGGAAAAAGGAAACGGACACACACACACACACACGTATGCCGAATATAGCGCGAAGGTCGCATGAGTGGAGGCGAGTCGCGAGAATAGACATGGTGCGGGAATCGCCCGTGTTGAAGATGATAGTACGAATAGAGGGGAGAAGCGCGAGCGGCGCATGCGCGAAAAGGGAGTCGCACGGCGAGAGCGCG
>NW_017273590.1:0-615 GCF_001594065.2 Cyphomyrmex costatus | reverse complement strand
ATATATGAAAATGGCTCAATCTAGAAGTCGAAAAATGTAACATTATAGATTATATTATTCAAGTTTATGGACTATAACATATTATACATTTTGATTTCTCTTACGTTACGATTTTCATAATTGACTCTCATATGCCCTTTCTATTCCTTATATAGATAACAAAAGCAAAGTTTGTAGCAGTATTGAAACACTTTGCATTTACTTGCAGATGTTGTTCGCTTAAATAAAAGTACAACAGATTGTAGCGAATACGAGATTGTTGGAATTATAAAGTCATGGCTTGTTAGAAGCAAGGAACGTTTTTATAATAATAAGATTTTAGAGAACGGTTTATCGAAGAAGGCACAAACTGCATCCAACGAAACTCAACAGAATGAGACATCAAATGAATCGAATGAAGAACAAATTGTAGAGTAACTTTCTATACGTTCCCCTTTTACCTTTTTTTCATTTAATTTTTGTCATCTTTCTTTAGAAGAAAGGATTCGCATGTTTTATATAGAAAAATAACCGCGATCAAATTGCTCCGTTTTGAGATATGATGTATGATTATTTAAGGACGTTCTCCGAAAAATCCATTTTCTTTAGATTTTTCTGAAACTTACAGAAAAAGCT
>NW_017273589.1:0-614 GCF_001594065.2 Cyphomyrmex costatus | reverse complement strand
GCGGGCACATGCACTGTCACTATGTTAACGAAAATCATTAATCTCGATGAGAGGCGTACCAGGAAGAAACGAGGGGCGGCTTTGTGGTTCCCGAAAGCCGCTGCAGCCCCGCTCCGTAGGCGGCCGGAGTTTGTCTCAAAACTCGCGGCGGCCCTTTTCAGGTAGGCCCCCGAGACACTCGAACTCCATACTGAGATCCGAGTACAATTAACGGACTATCATGGAGGCGTCTCCAGGACGAAACGAGGGGCGGCTTTGTGTTTTCGAAAGCCGCTGCAGCCCCGCTCCGTAGGCGGCAGGAGTTTGTCACAAAACTCACAGCGGCTATCCCAGAGAGGCCCCCAAACCAACGCGTTTTCTCAAAACTACAGCCCTCCGAAGAATCCAAGTCACTCACAACAATTATTGACGGCACAGACGATCACAATACGCTTAGGCACTTCACAATCTATGAGTAATTATATAGCGAAAGAAAGGGTAACAAAATTAAATAAAAGAAATTTCGAAACAAAAACAACTATATTTATTATTTTACTTACACTATTTGTGTATATATTTATATCTTTACAAAAGAAAGGAAAAGAAAACGCGAAACAAAGCAATTAACAAAAAAA
>NW_017273588.1:0-613 GCF_001594065.2 Cyphomyrmex costatus | reverse complement strand
AGCAGCGGATGAAGTGACGAGGTTGTGCCGTTTCCCCAAAAGTACGGTCACAATATATATATACATATACTTAGATATTATATAAACATCAAAGTTAAAATATCATAAATATATTTTCATATTTAAAGTTACTGTAACATGCTGAGTAGGGTAAAAGACCATATTACTGACAGTGTATATATTACTGTCAATCAAAATTAAAATGCACTTTGAGGTAAAGAAAATATATCTTATATTGTTTTATTAATTTTTAATAAAAAATTTGTAATATATCTAATTATTATTACAACAGTTAACTGAAAATAAAAACCAATTCTTTAATAACAAATAAAACTTAAAGTTAGAGAAACGCATATTTCTGCTGAATTATGTCCATTTTAATAATGAAGTGGATAATAAGTAGTTGCAAAGATGAGCGATTGTAAGAAAATTTGATCAGTAAGTCAAACAAAAACCTTTTTTTTTATAAAATAATGTTGAAATAATAAGAAAAAAATTAAATATTGAATAAATTTATTAATTTGTATAATGTATTCGTTAATGGGCGCGTTCAGCGGACTCAACAGTTGAGTGAGCGCTCACTATTATTGGTGCGTTCTTCTAGATTAAAAAT
>NW_017273587.1:0-612 GCF_001594065.2 Cyphomyrmex costatus | reverse complement strand
GGCGCGGCGCCACAGTCGACAAAATCAAAGAATTGATCATTTCTGGAGAAATTTGCTTTAGGGTCAGGATAATTTCCAGAATTTTAATTTTTGTGAAAAAGGTCCTTATTTTGAGTCATGGTCAACCATTTGAGGAAAGAGGATTTTCAATAAACGAGGAATATATTATTGAAAATTAATTACCTAGGTCTCTAATATCTCAGAGACAAGTTTACGATAGCTGCTGGTGGTCTTACTAAACTTAAATAGATAAAAAGATGATTTTATCTTACCGAAATGCGAGGGATATGTGTGGTAAAGCATTGAAAAAGCAGTGAAAAAGAACAAGAAAATGCAAAGATTGCTAAAAAAAAGATCTTTGTTTACAAAATGCAAAGATTGCTAAAAAAAGATCTTTATTTGCAAAAATTTCAGAATTGTAGACTAAGTAGGCAAAACTTTTGACATTGAAAACTAATGAACTACATAAATGCTCTTGATGAAGAAATAATGTCACTGACATTATTAACATTCGATTAAGAGACTTGTACAATTTTTATGTTAACGTGTAGTATTTAAGTTTTCTTTAAGGATTTGAAATTTTAGTTTTTATGTTAAAAAGCTAACGTAAAC
>NW_017273586.1:0-612 GCF_001594065.2 Cyphomyrmex costatus | reverse complement strand
TCCACACTAAGCCCGCTCTTGTTCAATATTGCATTATGCAAACTTAATACTTGCATAAAGGAGGGCGTTAAATTTCTGCAGTATGCAGATGACATAGTGTTATTCATTGCGGACCGCAATCCAACAGCTGCAACAAACAAGCTACAAAGGGTCTTGAGTGATGTCTCATCATTTTTGGAAGGTAAGGGCCTCAACCTCTCTCCATCTAAATCAAATTGGATGGTTTTCTCTGCTCAGAGGAATATACCTATCCCTGACCGGTCTCTTTATATCGACTCATGTTTAATACCTAGGGTAAAGAAAGTCAGATTTTTAGGAGTAATTTTGGATTGCCGCATGAAAGGCACTTACCACTTTGAGTATCTCATTAAAAAAGGGAAAGCGCTGATCAACATAATTCTAGCTCTAATTGCAGTATGGTGGGGCTCTCACCCTCAATGCCTGCTTACTATCTATAGAGCAGTTTTCAGAGCAGCTGTGGAATATGCTTGCTCCATTTTTTCGAGGAAAGGTAATGCTGGAATATTATTACAGCTGGAAAGACAGCAATATAAAGCCATCAGAGCTTCTATGGGATATCGTGTGTCTACACCTATCAACGTAATGCTTTGC
>NW_017273585.1:0-612 GCF_001594065.2 Cyphomyrmex costatus | reverse complement strand
TCACAAGTTTCCGAAATGATCTTTGATACTGCTGTCACACTAACATAGTATTGATATGATATAAATATCATACTATCTCCACTTGCTAAATATCTACAGGAAATAAAAATTGGAAATATATTAATTATACAAACACATAAAATATATCTCGAATATACATATACCTCAAACATATACATAATCGTTGTCCTGCTTCAATTGGTTCACGAATAGCGAACTGCCGAGTAATCCTTGGAGCCACTAATTGCAACAATTCTTCAAGTTGTGTAGCATTCATTCGAAAATAATTTCGAAAGCGTAAATCTTCTAACCTTAATATAGGTAAACCCGTATAATAAAATCCATATCGTTGACGTTGTCGAAAAAATTTGGTTGTCCAAGTACGTTTTTTTTTATAACATCGTTTATCCTTTGAAATTTTTGTTACCCAGACTACAACTGCACCAACAGTTGCCATGATCGCAATGTTTCGTCTTAACATTTCTCTATTATATTTTTGAATTATGTGCTTACATTCTCTATGCCATCGATATAATTTTTGAGTTTTCAATAAAGGAGAAATGTAAGATTCATTAAGCGCAACATGCTCTACATTTGTATCTTTTTCAAAAT
>NW_017273584.1:0-612 GCF_001594065.2 Cyphomyrmex costatus | reverse complement strand
TGTTTTGACTATATGAAATATAGTAACCCGAACATTAAATTATGATCATAATGACCATAATATGTATTCATTTAACTACATTGTATGATTATTTTGCACATAAATCGTATTTGAATATAGTAAATTATATTATAAAATGTTGTAACAACAAACATAATTAAAAGTATGTACAATTATACATATTTTAGTAAACCGTACTCATATCAATAATAATATTATACCTCCTACATATGGTAATATCTACTATGTGTTTAAGGCTCCAACATGGTACGTATAGAAAAGTTATTTCAACCATAATTAAAAGTAAGAGGAACCATAAAACTTAATAGTAAATAATACTCATATTAATAACGATATTTGACCTTTTATGTATAATTACATGTACTATCCTTACATGGTTCCAATATTACAAATTGAAAAGATTTGTCCAACCATATAAATAGTTTAATTAACAATTTTTTTTGCGTAATTTTACTATAATAATATAATTGAAGCAACTTTGTAATAATTAACAATACAATAATAAAATTATGTTATTGTACTGTTTATGATTGAGAGTCCGTTATTTACATATTTATAAATATAATTGTTTTATATATATATATATATATA
>NW_017273583.1:0-611 GCF_001594065.2 Cyphomyrmex costatus | reverse complement strand
TGTGTGTGTGTGTGTGTGTGTGTGTACATACACAGTGTATTTCATTTTTATCACCCCAACCAAATATTTCGAAAAATGTGGAAGATACGAAAAAATGTTTCAGATAAAAGTTGTGTAGTTTCGACATAAGACAGTGCCATTAATTTAACATTGAATAATTGGATGAATGCTTCATAAAAATCACTTTCTTTTTCTTAAATGAAACGTCCCATTTTTTATTTTATTTTCTTGTAGATTACTTCGAAAGCTTTCCAAAACACTATAATAAAATATTTTTTCGTTAAATACTTTTCGAGTTATAAGGCTTGAAAGTTACCGTAACGCTGTCATTAACATTAGCTAAGGTATTCAGCGGACGGTTAAAACTTCTTGAAAGTTTTTCTGGATCATGGTCTGGATTACTACACCTAATATTTATCAATGAAGGTTGTAACTATTATTTTCATTTTTGCATAAAAAATTCACCTTAAATAAAAATGAATTTATATAAAAATTCATTTTACACACACACATAAAAATGAATTTTCATCCAAAATAACATGCAAGATGCTTTATCCGTCCATTGAACATCTTGGATAATGTTAATGTCAGCGGTACTGTAACTTTTAAAC
>NW_017273582.1:0-611 GCF_001594065.2 Cyphomyrmex costatus | reverse complement strand
CCTTCCCGCCGCATGGGGGCCTCCTGCGGCCAGGAGCACCCAGCCGCAGGCACCCCCGCGTGAGGGAGCACCCTCGTCGTCAGTTTATGTCCCCCATTCCCCAGAGACCGTCCCCGCCCAAGCGGACAGGGCGCGGGCTCCACGGAATGAGGGACAAGGGCCCACGATCCGCCCACACCTCCCCAGGGCATAGAATCACTATCCCCCTATCGGTGCCTGGCCACCGGGCGTTTGAAGTCGGAGTCTCCTTCTCCTACCGGCACATTGGGGACAAGCCCTACCAACGGACAAGTCCCCCAGAGAGAGGACCGCAAACCCTGCGCGTTCTCCTCTCTCCTTGGAGTGCCGGACCCACTTGCAGATCGTGCCCCCAGTGATCCCCTCGATGCCAAGACAAGTCCTGGCACGGGTCCGGCCATGACCAGGGCCACGATCCGCAAGAGCTCGGGTCCGTGGGTTCGCTAAACCCAAAGAGGGTTGTCCCCCGGAAGCCTCCGGCAAAGACCGGAGGCCCCCAGGCGACCGCCCACCCCCTGCGGGCTCGGACGTTCCACCTGTCACATCCCAATTTCCACGAAAAAAATTTGAAATTTATTGTAAAAATTTTACTT
>NW_017273581.1:0-611 GCF_001594065.2 Cyphomyrmex costatus | reverse complement strand
CTTGTTTTACCTTTTCAACAAAATTATTAGCCTCTACTTTTAGTTTCTTTACATCTTGTGTTAAATCTACCATACGCTTGGTGTGCAAAATCTTTGTACATACAGGATTTTTTAATTGCATATAATTTCTGCAAAGAGTATGTAGCGTAGAAATGAAAAAATGAACATGGAAGTGTGAATAACACGTAATTGTTGAAAAAATTAAGAAAAAAATCTAAAAAATATAAAACCATCGAAACATGGAAAAATTATAAAAAATAATAAAAAACAAAATGGAAATAGGCTGTCGTAACCTTCTCGTCGGTTATTCCTGGATTCGGCAAAGAGCGGGAGAAAATAGTTCGAATTCATTGCAGAAATCCGACATCGTCTGGTTTTGGAAATTTAATACTTAAGTCACTATTACTATTAATGTTATTATTATTATCACTGTATACATTATTATTGTTATTATTATGACATTATTATTGTAAAAAGCTCTCATTATAATAACTAGTGCGATATTGATGCGTATTGGACTGTATTCGTTGAACGGTATTTTGTGCCCCCAACGCGATACGAATACGTATGGAGCGCGTATAACGAGACGTTTTCGTTCATATCTCAAAAAT
>NW_017273580.1:0-611 GCF_001594065.2 Cyphomyrmex costatus | reverse complement strand
AAGTATCTATGTTACATTGATAATATATATTATTAATTAATCTATTATTCTCCTGTGTACGTTTGGAAATTAACCATTCATACTTTTTATTAAATTTATTATATTGTATAAGATAGTATCTATTTAGGTTAACCAATTGAGTATGAAAGAATTTATTATAAATTGGTGTAGGTATGTTATTGTAAATGTATTTATTAAGACTATTAATATTATTTTTAGTAATTTTGCGTTTATAGTATGCATCATTAATTTCCAATTTACATAAAGTTCTAATACAACTGTTAATTTTAGATTTGGCTCTAACATTATATTTATTTTTATGAAATTGTATCTTGTACAAATTATTTCTATTTAAATGTTGTGGAAAGATAGATGTTTCAAGACATTTTTTTAGAAATTCAATTCTTAAAGATATATTAATTAATTCTTTGTTCATCATGATCCAATATTTCAAATTCTTAACTATGTAATAACCAAACGCTAATCTTATATCATTAAAAAATGATAAATATAATTCATTTGAGCGCATTTTTCAGGCCGCGCAATATGAAATATAAATAAAATTAAAATATTCAGAACGACTCGTAAGATTAAATCTAATAAGAGGTGTA
>NW_017273579.1:0-611 GCF_001594065.2 Cyphomyrmex costatus | reverse complement strand
AATTATATTCATTTGCACGTTCAAGTAACTGCTTTCTTCACTTGAACATGCCCATTGAGTGCACCTCGCATTTTGATCGTTTACTATTCTCATAAAGATGCCTTTTGCTGACGTTCGACGCTCATTTTCAGCATCAAAAAGACTCAGTTCACACCAACACTGAACGAGTTTCATGGGTTGCACTGAATTTAAATAGTTGATCTGAAAATACTTTAGTTACTTTTGAAGAATAATTATTATATATAGTATGAGATTGTATATATATTTTAATATTACCTTGAATACACTGTAAAAATAAAATGTTAATTTTAACTCAAAGACGTTTAGTGGATTTTCTAAGCATGCAAAAATGTTATAACATTAACACAAAAATGTTAATTTTAACATTTTTGCTTGTCTAAAAAAATCCACTCAACGTCTTTGAGATAAAATTAACATTTTATTATTTTTTACAGTGTACCCTTCGCAGCAGTACCTTTATCGACAAAGAGAGTAATAACTTTATTACTTTCGTCAATAATGATCTAGGGAAATCTGTGCGCTATCACCATTATTGATACGCGTATTGATTGATTGAAACGAAACGGTTCTCTATGTAGTCTATGCTCATT
>NW_017273578.1:0-610 GCF_001594065.2 Cyphomyrmex costatus | reverse complement strand
TTTCCCTATGTGTTGAAAAAACTTAAGAATCTTGTTTGCACTTTGGTGAGGAATATTTATTTCAGCAATTAATGCGGCATATCTAATTTCCGCTTCTTTTATACGTTTATCAAATGGTAAAGATTCACTGTCACTTTCTATATTCCAATCTTCATTTGATTGTTTTATTTCACTACTTTCATATTTTTGTATATGTGCTTTTGTTTCGGCGTGCCGATAGATTTGCGGTAATCCACAACAAGCAAAAGACTTATCACAAATTATACAATAAAATAAACTGTCATCACCTGGCATTTCGCGTAACCAATGTTTAAATTCGTCAATATGTAACCATTTTAATTGAAATACTCGTTTAGATTTTTTTACTAAATTATCTTCATTATTATCATTATTATCACATGATTTTTTAATATTATTTTTATGATATGTAGAGTCCGCATGCTTCAAAAGATTTTGCGATTGACACGAAAATGTTTTATTGCATATACTACAATAATAAACACTATTATCAGACGGTACTCTACATATCCAAGATTTGTAACGATCATCAGTTAGCCAGGCTTCTACAAAGCTTCGCTTACATTTTTTTGACGGTTTGTCACTCATTATA
>NW_017273577.1:0-610 GCF_001594065.2 Cyphomyrmex costatus | reverse complement strand
GTTATAGGCGTTTAATTCCTTCATTGTTTGTAGACAATTTACGGTCGGTACAAAAATTAGTTATTTGAGATGTGCCAACGGGTACAATGTTTCAATTACGAACACTGCAAGAGATAAAGAATGTTGCATTGTTCGCTGTATAGCGGATTTACTCATCACGAGAAATGATGTGATCACTTATATGAAAGTGGGTATTAGTCCAAAAGCATTTTTCATGGTGGTACCCGTTCGTCAAGTAATTTGCAATTTTTTAAATAAAATCTATACATTCTATCCGAACAGTTTTATGCTAGCTATGATATGTTTATGCATTATGTAAATAGCCTTGAAACGTGATAAATACATACAACGTGCATACAAAAATATGAAAAAATGATGCTTTCTCCAATTTTATCAAACATATTTATAAATAATTATATAATATTATTTTCTATTTAAATTTTCAAAGTATGTCTTTAAATATTAATAAAATTTGGAAAAACTTTAATTCCTTCATCAACTCTAATTTACCATAATTTAGCTTAACAGCTTCCATAAGTAAACATTTGTCATAGAAATCAACATCAATCGAGACATCAACACTTAACATTATTCCTATACATTTTTACAC
>NW_017273576.1:0-609 GCF_001594065.2 Cyphomyrmex costatus | reverse complement strand
TGGCCTTGACGATTGCCGTTGGATCGGCTACACGGCCAATTATAATCAACAAGAAGAAGAAGATGGTCGCTCTCAGGCTTCTCTCTGGTGCTAGTTATTATATATTGTGAAGGCAGATAAAATTAATACTTTTTTACTGCGGACTTATTTGACTGTGTTGAAAAATGGTTTATTTCGTAAAGCAATTAAACAAAAATTTTTATATTTTAAATAACAAGTTATTCTCTGCTCTAAAACAAACGAAAACTGCGAAATGTGCAAGATATATATACAATACAAGTAGCTGACAAATTTAATTTGATTAACAAAAATTTTGTAATATTATTCCATTTAACAAAACCATTGATGAGTAATTAAATTCATTTTAATTCTAATAATAATTAATAACATTGAAAATGACCCGATCGGAGTCGAAACGTATAACGGATAACTAAATTATGTATTTCTGCAAGAATACATAATTTTACACGCAACAGAAAAAATACGTAATAAATTTTGATACAATTTGTCAGTGTCTCTTCTTATTTCAGACGCGCGCACGCGTTGAATGTTACCGATTCAGCGTCGATAAGTCAAGTCGCTACTAAGACTTAGCGAATTAATGAGCTC
>NW_017273575.1:0-608 GCF_001594065.2 Cyphomyrmex costatus | reverse complement strand
TTTCCTGAAACATATAATGTAAGAATACTTAACTAAGAAGTTTTATGTAACTGTAAGGCTAATTCTACATTGTGCTTCTTGTTTCCTGTTTCTTGTTGTTTGTCTTTTGCCTTCTAGATCGAAAAGGTAAGAGACAAACAGCAAAAAACAGGAAACAAAAAGCACATTGCAGAATTAACCTTAGAGGCATCATATAATTTCCAGCAAAAATTTAATGCTCTAATTTAGTGGAATTACATAAAAAAATATGATTTTATAAGACATTAAAAGATCTTACCGTGAGCCGTAATAAGACATAATTATTAAGTATAGCTGGAAACACAATAGGCACTAGAGAACCTCTAGTAGAGAGTACACAGTCAAAAGCCGGCAACGCTTTCCAAAAATATGATGCAATCGCGAAAATGGCGTTGCCCAAACGGACACCGGGCGCATGCGTTTACGACGCCGTCACGCCGCAATAACGCGTGTCAGGACGAACGAACCATGATGTAAGAATACAAGGTGTATCATTCCCGTGGATGCGCACTCGTCCAAAATAATGACCGCTCTTTAGACTAATCAGACGTTGACCACAAATACTAAAAAGCAATGGTCAATCTTTGATT
>NW_017273574.1:0-608 GCF_001594065.2 Cyphomyrmex costatus | reverse complement strand
GCGGCCAAATTGTCATCGAAGTTTCAGGGACCTTTTAAAGTTGTTGGCGTTCTATCGCCTGTTGTATATGGAGGCACTCCCGCAGCCCCGCGGGATTCCCGAGAGGAACCGCGGCCGGGGAGAGAAGAGGAGCCGCAGCCGCGGAGAGCGGGCTGACCGTTCCCAGGACGACGTTAGGGGGTGCTGGAATTGCGGGGGAGGTGGCCACCGCTATTCCGAGTGCCCCCGACCGCGCAAAAGTGCGGAGTTTTGTTTTGGATGCGGGCGGGCGGGAGAAACGCTGCGAACGTGTCCACGTTATCGCAGCGACTGGGAGGACATCGGCCCGTACCACCCGGGTAAGGGCCATCTCGGAAGACGTGCCTCCTAGGGGGAGTTTTGTTGCCGGGCCGTGTGCCAAAAACTTGTAAAATAATAAAAAAAATCATATTTTCTTTTCAAATAATCCTTTTCTTTCTTTATTAAAGCGATTTCCAAGGGGCTCCTAATAGAACCTGGCCGGGAGGAGCTTTTTTCTTTTGTTTCCTTTTTCTTTGTATTGTGCTAAATTTGTAACCGTACTTTTGAGTGTCGGCACAACTTCGTCGCGTCCTCCAAAAGAAATCTAA
>NW_017273573.1:0-608 GCF_001594065.2 Cyphomyrmex costatus | reverse complement strand
TTTTTTGTAATTTTTTCGTAACTCTTGTACAAACAGCAATGAACATCTATAAACAAATTACAAATTCTTGTCTGCAAAAAATTTTTATTATGAAAATCCTTTAACTTATACATATGATCTAAAAGTCCTTTTTTGCTTTGTTTCTCATTTGAATATCAAGGAGTCTTTGTGAAACAACTTATATATAATAATAACATGTAATAATTACATATAATGCTTTAATAATAATAATATAATGCTTTATACACATAATTAATTATTATATGATGAATATCATATACAGGGTGTCCCGAAATTTGCGACTCAAAATACTATAGCAATAAAGTATTCGAAGATGTAAATAAAATAATTATTTGTAAAGTTTTCTTTTGGAATTACAAGTTTTTATTTCATTAACAATTAAAATAAGGATTACGTAAAAGTTTCTAATATAAACGAAAAGGCACTTTTCTTAAAAATTAGCAGCTAGTAGCAGCTGAAACTAGTCAAATTAGTTACTTGAATATCTCCTGAAGATACTGCAATGTTCAAATTGTTGGGGATTATTGGGGAATTTTTTAATAGTCTTTCAGAAGTTTTACTTATTAAATTTTCGGAGACTGAGGGAC
>NW_017273572.1:0-607 GCF_001594065.2 Cyphomyrmex costatus | reverse complement strand
CATAAATATATATATATATTTATAAATTATGATTTTAGTAACGCAATAAACTTTCTCACTTCAATTTCAAAGAAATTGAGAAAAAGTGGTGTTTATCTACATACGTTTCTTCGGATTCAGTGCAAGATGCATTTAGATATTCCTCTTCCCATAATTCGGCTTCATCTTTTCCAAAAATAAAGTCCTTTTTAACTTTACATTTAAATTTCTTCCAATTAGATTGAGGAGCACTCGATGGATCATTCCTCAATGTCAAAGATTGGTTTGACGGCCAAAATACATAATCGTCTTTGACCCACTGATGTGGGACGTACGAATACTCCATTTTCGTTACGTTCCCATGTTTTTTTATTATAGCCACAATTGTAAAGTGGTTACTCATTTCGGTAATTATACAGAATACCGTCCCCGCCTTCGATTTTGATGAAATTAGACTTCTACACGTTTTTACACGAAACGGAAGAATCTGGCAGAAAAAGGAATCGCTCTGCTCTACGAACCGAGTTTATTTAGTTTATTTATAACCGAAATTATTTAGCGTTAAAGTTGACGACTATGTAGGTTAGGAAATGTAATTGCTATGTTAACATATAACCTCTTTAATTAT
>NW_017273571.1:0-607 GCF_001594065.2 Cyphomyrmex costatus | reverse complement strand
ACTTGGCGTCGCGACGCTACCGCGTCGCTTGATTTAACGGTTCTTTAACTTTTTCAAGTCATCCGAAGAACATGATTTGACAAACCCTTCAAAATAAGTCTTTCTTTCAGCTATGAACTACTCTCTGGTGATGAATCTCTTCTTGTCGACGTCTCTTTACATGGAGATAGAAAATTTATCTTTAATAGCGTTTACAGGCGTTTGTACATTAATGTTAGTTATAGTGGGAATTTAATATCATCTTCTTTTTTGGTTTCTTCCTCTAGAGTCTAGAGAGACAGATTGAGAGGTAGTACGAGCGGTACGTTCATCTGTGTACAGAGAGAGCTCGTTGTTTCTGGCAATCTTGAAGATTCGAAATTATTGACATGCAATGGCGGTGTGTTAGAGATCTGAACGACTTTCAAAAGTCGAATTGTAGATATCAACACTTCTATTTCAAAGTCAAGAGTATTTATTATTCTAATATATGATTTATAACAATAACTTTTATATACTAAAAATTACATTGAACATTTCGGAGAAGAGAATTCGTTTTTTCATCAGCCATGGCATTAAACACTATATTTCTACTTTACTCCAGGTTACAACATCATAAAATAGCACG
>NW_017273570.1:0-607 GCF_001594065.2 Cyphomyrmex costatus | reverse complement strand
CACTTCGAATAGAGGTGGTCCCCTTGCCCGCAGTTCCAACAGCCACTGGCGCTCGGGCTGACGACGCTGCTTCTCCGTTCCTCTTGGAGCCTCCCCCGCGGGCGGCCGCGCTCGCCGTCCGCGAGGTCCGACCGAAGTGTCTCCTCTCTGCGACGCCTGGAGCAGCACCTCCCGCTGTCGCGACTCCGGCTCCTTCCTGGTTTTCGGTGGGGCCTTTCGGGAGGGTCGGTTTGAGTGGCCCTCTCGCTTTTACGGGGCTCGCATTGTAGGCCCACGTCCTCTGTCCGCGGCCAATCATGCACCACCGCTCCCCGAGTGGTGTATTGGGCCTCATACGCCCGGCGGCATAGGTCCCCGAGGTCTTCGAGAAACCCCGAGTATCCCTCCATGATTTTGAGGAGGGGCGAATAGCGCTCCTCAAACTCCCTCCTTCGCTCTTCCATTTTTTTTCTTCTTTCGACAGCCTAAGGTTGGGGCAAGGAAGGAAAACCATTTAGGGTATCTAATCCCATTCATTTAATCCGGGGCGATATATGGTTTTAAGTCCCGGACGTGGACCCTTCCTGCAGCAGTTCCATCAAGAGCGACAAGTTCATACACTAATGAC
>NW_017273568.1:0-606 GCF_001594065.2 Cyphomyrmex costatus | reverse complement strand
TATGTAAGTATATAAATAATTAGTTGTACCGTTTATATATATATCTTCAACGTAAATTTGGAAAAGGTACTAAAATGAAATACTTTTTTAAATTCTTTTAATAAAATGCATATTTTGATGGAGAAGAGAGAACATAAGAATACGATTATTATTAATTAATTTTTTTGTCACATTCGTTTTTTTTCACGAAGCAAGTTTTTTGCTTCAATAAAAATCACTGTCGCTGTTAAAACGACAATACGTTGCGTGAAAAAGCTCATGGCCTTTGAAAGATGATACATCGAGATACATGTACATGTTGCGTAAACGACACACGTGGTAGGAAATATTAAATGGAAACGAAGTGGTCATCGCTTGTTCATCAATGGTGCAGAAACGTTTTACTGAAGCAAATAGTCTAAAATCGCATAAAAGGGTTCGTTTGTTCTGTTCTCTTTCTCTCTTTGTTCTCTTTTTTTAACGCCGTGGGCTATCATCCTTTAAGCTACTATGTACTGTTTTATTTGATGCGTCTGTCACATCGATTTTTTAACTGGCGGCCAGTGGAGACAGACGATAAACGAGAGAGAGAGAGAGAGAGAGAGAGAGAGAGAGAGAGAGAGAGAG
>NW_017273567.1:0-606 GCF_001594065.2 Cyphomyrmex costatus | reverse complement strand
ACTTTTAGAGAGAACTAACTGATACATTTACAGATCATCACTTTTCTTCGTAAATAATAAATATTGTTAATTCTAATATTCAAAAAATTTTACATATAATTTTGCAAGAAGAATTTCTTTGAGTTTATAAATACATGTATTATGTAAAAATATTTTTTGTATTTGAAACATGTTAACTGTAGTGTGAAAATCTTTTTTATATGCTATAATTACGATTTTTGTACAACTTTAAGTACATTTTAGGTGCTACACGTTAGTGGACAAATTGATATAATGTGTCATGAATTTAAAAATATTTCTATAGAAAGTACTTCTTTTCATGCATCTACCGTATCTTTATTTAAAATGTTGATCGATAGACATAATAAAATTGTTTTATTTTCTAAAAACCTTGAAAAACTTGTCTCCTTTATTGAATTGGTAGAAGTTGTTTGGACGACGATACTTTTTTGCTGTCTAGGTTTTTTTATCATAATTGTAAGTTCTGCAATAAAAGTACATTAATTGATATTTTCTATATAAAAAAGAATTACATATATATATTATTCTTTTCTATTTTATTGTTTATCAAATTAGACTATTCACGACAAAATGGATATTTTCTTG
>NW_017273566.1:0-606 GCF_001594065.2 Cyphomyrmex costatus | reverse complement strand
CCAAATCGTATAGTTGGAAGTTACAAACTGAGCTACTACTGTGGCGCCGGCGCCACAGCACTTGAAAATATGGCGGATTCACGGGTGAAGGAAGTACTGAACACTCTCCAGTGTGAAAGCTTAATTGCAATTTTCCAAGGTAATCTTTATTATTTTATGTTAATATATCTATTTTATAGCTGTATGATAGCTATAAAAGGAAACATATATATCAGAAGTTACGAGACATGCGTATCACACGGTAGTTCGGTAGTGTTTCCACATTATAAGAATATGCACGCACGTGCACGCCGCGATATGGGCCGTGTATGACCGATCTCGCGCTATTGCACGTGCGTGCATGCTCTTAATAACGTGGAAATACTACCAAACTACTGTATCATCCGCATATCCCGTATCTCCTGATATACATATATGAGTATGCTTCTTCAACCGGTGTAAATATACACATTTACGCGAGGCGTCGAATTTTCCATATCGTGATTATTGGATCGATTGAACCGATTTACAAGTTCTATCCCAGCGAAAAATAATAATAGAATCGACGTCAAATCAACGTCGATTCCATTGTCATTTTCTGCTGAGATATGTTTTGTTTATACGCGA
>NW_017273565.1:0-606 GCF_001594065.2 Cyphomyrmex costatus | reverse complement strand
AACTTTTCTATTCTTTCATTTTCCCTCTGATCTAACTCTATCTCTTCTATTTTTATCAAATTTACTATCCTTAGTGTTTCTTCGTTGTTTGTTTCTGGCTCCAGCACAGGATTTCTGCTCAGGCAGTCTGCTTCTATGTTACTTTTTCCGGGAACATACTTAATCGTGAAGTCATATTGGGATAGGTAATATGTTAAGTCGCCCAATTCCTCATCTGTTCTCGCTTTTATGTTCATTCTTTCTAGTGGTTTGTGGTCAGAATATACCTCGAAGTGTCTCCCTATTAGCGAGTGTTGCCAGTACTTCACCGCTTCCTTAATAGCCAGACACTCTAAATAGATTGCCTTTTTCCTTCTCTGCGCCTCATTTAATTTTTTCGAAAAATAAGCGACAGGTTTTTCGTTGCCATTATCTTGTGTTTGTTTCAACACTGCGCCTATACCTTCCAGCGACGCATCTGTGTATATTTTTATAGGCAGGTCTCTATCGAAAATTTCCAGCACTGGTTGAGAACATAATAGTTGTTTGATCTTCGTAAATGCTTTTTCACATTCATCTGTCCATATAAATTTTTCGTTTTTCCGCAATAGTTTATGTAGAGGATCT
>NW_017273564.1:0-606 GCF_001594065.2 Cyphomyrmex costatus | reverse complement strand
CACTGCCGAAGCGCTCACGTCACTGCGCGATCGGATGCCGTCACGCGAAATCGACGTCCTCGTTAGCACCCTCATCGTGTCATCGCGCGCCGGAGGGTCACTCGTGTCTTCGCTTAGGCGTATCGCAGAAACCTTGGAAGAGCGAAAGCAAACTCGCAGGGAAATCTTGAGTATGCTCGCCGAAGCAAGATCGACTTTGTTCCTCATCCCTGCGATTGGCTTAGGTTCGTTGTTTATGGTTCGCACAGTCGATCCCACTGCTATCGACCGGATGCTCACAGATACCGTCGGCCAACTGATCTTCGCTGGAGCTGGAATCTCCTACGCTATCGGAGGCTTCCTCTTCTATCGCGTTACCAAGGTCGAAGCATGAATGGAGTATTCAGCCTTCTTCCCTTAATGGTGACAATCTCGTTGTGTTTCGTGATTGTGGGTGTGCGCATGTTACTGACAGACCCCCTTAAACGGATTGATGTCGAAGATCTACAGGTAATCAACAAGCGGGGTCTTCGACGATTACGAAAGGGCCGAGATCCCAAGATCCTGATCGGCCGATTTCTCGGCGAACCGTTGCAGCGAATATCTGGAACTCCGGGTGCCCGAATC
>NW_017273563.1:0-605 GCF_001594065.2 Cyphomyrmex costatus | reverse complement strand
CGAAGATACGTAAGAATGAGAAAACTGCAAGAGAATGAGATTGACAGATGTTTCTTAGTTGAAGTGTGTGTTGATAACAAGTAGATTTTGTTTAACTTTTTAAATATTCTGATGAGATAAGTTATCTTTTTAATTAAATTATTCTTTAAGTTTTTTTTGTCTTAAAAATAGAATTTTATAGATTTTTTTTCTTTATATTTCATTTCTTCATTATTTACTTGTTATTTACTTTGTTATTTACTTCTTTATATTTCTTCTTCGTTATTTACTTGTAATTCGTGATACATGACAGAGAAAAAGATATAGAATTGAGTTTACGCGGTTAAAATTTCATTAACAAATATTTTTAAATAGTTTGAATGAATAATCAGAAGAAAGAATTTTACAAATTCACTAATCAAAGAAAATATTTGTAACATTATTTGAATGTATCCCTATCTCGAAGTAATGGCATTCCAATGAGATAGCGTTTATCTATAGTAATACTACAGTATTCTGTCCATTTTCCATGCAATTAAAAATATGATAAATGTTAATGTTACATAAAACTTCTGGATATTTATCTAGTAGCTACATTGAACATATATAATATATCAATGATCAGA
>NW_017273562.1:0-605 GCF_001594065.2 Cyphomyrmex costatus | reverse complement strand
CTGGCGAAGGGATCGCCGAACGGGTTGATGGGCGGGTCCGGGCCGCGTACGACCGGGTGCAGCGCAGCCCGAAGGCCCGAGCGATCGACGTTCTTCAGCAGTTACTTCCGCTAGACCGCGAACGGCAAATGGAACTGACCGTGTTCAACGATCTGCTGGTGCCCAAGCCGGGAGGCACCTGGGGGCGGCATTCTTGGGTCGGGACGCGCAACAGCGCCCGGATTGCCGTGCTCGTGCTGGCGGGCAGCGAACAGCAAGTCGTCGATGATCGGCCGCTCCGTCCGGCCCGCCTGGAACGTCTCGCCGAGCGGTTGCATCTCGTGCTCGACGGGTTGGCCAGCCGACAGTACTTCTACGGCACGGAACCGGATGCGAAACAGCAACTGGCTGTCCTGCGTCGAGCCGTCGACGACGTCGTCGCCGAGCTGTCTTGATCACGGCACCCGCTGACGCGTCAGGTGCAGTCGGTGGCAGCTGACAGCGCGGCGCACACCAAGCGCATGCGATCAGTGCTGAGTCGGCCTAGGCGCTGGACTAACCATGATGTTGGCAAGTTTTCTACAGAATCCAGGTTGAGTACGGAAGGCAGAGGAACGGGATCGCTG
>NW_017273561.1:0-605 GCF_001594065.2 Cyphomyrmex costatus | reverse complement strand
TCTGTCTGACGCTGGCCATGGTTGCTTGCGCCCCGGAATGTAATGTACGCCTATGTTCTTGTTCTACGATTAACTTGGTAAGCATGTGACCGCGTGGCAGTAATATCGGGTGGCGCGCCTCGTATTCAAGGTTCGACTGACTTAACCTACCTCCCACCCTCAGAAGCCCTTTCTTGTCCAAAAAGGGAGCCAAGGGAAGTAACTTGCTAGAAGAAACGATTGTGCCCCCGCCTTGTAATGCCATATATTCCTTGTCGAAGGACTGCCTTTGCACGATTCTACATATAACGCTTCGAGCGTATGACAATTCTGCTGGTGCTACACTAATTGCCGGCGTGCCTGGACGCCGTGCCTTGAAGAACCTCAGGCAATAAGCTATGATTCTCGAAACCTTGTCGATACTAGAATGTCTATTTATCAACTCACTGACAATGCAGTTGTCTACCGTAGCTACAGTCGAAACTATCTTCCTCTGCTCGGGAATCTCATGTTGTAACCTAACCACGGAACTGTCTGGCCATTGATCGTCATCCCTCTGTAGGAAGGATGGGCCGTGCCACCATTGAGCAGAGTTGATTAATTCATTAGGGTTCAAACCTCGTGAA
>NW_017273560.1:0-605 GCF_001594065.2 Cyphomyrmex costatus | reverse complement strand
AAAAACTCCACCAGCACCTATGCGCTTCCGGCGTTCACGCGTAGATCAAATGTTGACCTGTGTAATCGGATCTTAGCATTGGAAGCATCCGGAAGTGCGCCGGGTAAAACCTTGCTGACCGCGCAGTCTCAATCTAATGCACCATCGTCGCGGAAAGTGCAAAGCCATCATGGCAACGCGACTGCGAATTCATGCAGTTTATGTGATGACTCGTATGCATTATATCAGTGTGAAATCTTTTTTTCCAAATCGGTGCCCGCCCGATGGGAAATAGTGAACAATGTCTCGGCTTGTACAAACTGTCTGTCAATAGTGCATCGCACTCCGAAATGTTCAAGTCGCCGCACATGCGCAATCTGCAAGCGCCGTCATCATATGCTGTTACACCGCCCGTCGGAATCACAGTTGCAGCATTCGTGTAACCGATCAGCTTCTGAACCATCAGCAACTGACGACCTGAATCAATCTCCCAGCACGTCCGATGCACCCAATATCGTCTCGGCTCCGCAACCCGATGCAAGTCTGGTGCAATCGCATCATAACATTAGTATTACGTCGGCACACGTCCTCGCGACCGCATGGATACACGTAAGTGCTCCGTCGCA
>NW_017273559.1:0-604 GCF_001594065.2 Cyphomyrmex costatus | reverse complement strand
TGCCTAATACGATTGGCCAATTAAACCTTGTCAACAAGGATCTGGGCCATTTAAATTGCTCCTTTTGTTATGGAACAAGTAATGGGCCTTAGAGGAAATATAGCTACAGATGGACCTTATACGTGATCTTGTTCTCAGACATGATGCTACATCTCTTTTGCTAAATTTAATTAAACCTAATAATCCTATAAGTATGTAAAGTGTTACACTATGTGTAACATTTTGATTATATTTTTGTCTTATTTGCTTTTATACTCGCTTTTATGTTCAATATTGACACTCAAAAACCATCAACTATTAGAAGTATGATAGCAATGTTTGTAAATTCTTTTAATATAAAAGTAGGACGAACTTAGTTTTTATAACAAATAGAATTTTAAAATTACATTCCTTTTATAATAAATAGACAATATCTAAATATTTTTTTATTACTAATAAAATCTACATTCACATGTAGGATTGTATGGACTTTATCTAAATTATGTAAAAAGAAGAATTTACCTTTATCCTAAAATTGATTAGACTTATTTTACCAGTATTTAATTATCTGTTTTGCAATGCAGATCGAGACATACTTGGTAAGATAATTATACTTGTGTTGTTT
>NW_017273558.1:0-604 GCF_001594065.2 Cyphomyrmex costatus | reverse complement strand
GGTGTTCTTTAATAAACTTTTTTGTAACTTTGATCCAATTAAGTAACATTCTATTATTAAAATATAATTTTGGAAAACTATTTTGAAATTTTTCAAGAATTGAGACTGTATTGTTTCTTACAAAATTAACCATATTATTGGGACGACCCTTTATGTTGCTTTCGATACTTTTAATAAATTCAATAAATGTATGTTCCAAATTATACTTGTTAATGGGGAGCCCGAAACCTTCACACACCTAACTGTAATAGATATTTTACTTCAATGGGAATATCAATGTTACTCAAATTGTAAAGCCATTTTTCATTCAAAGTATTCAAAAGAGTTGTTTCACCAAAGTCATAATCAGAGATATATATTTTTTCAATTGACAAAATATTATCATCTTTAGGCACATTATAAGAAACTAAATTAGTTTTTGATTCATTATTTAAGGAGCAAACATAAGTGATAGGCTTAATATAAGATTTTTTAAGATTATTATCTTTTTCCATTAACCAATAAAATTTTTTATCTATTCTTTTAGTATGTGTATAAAAACAATGGTAAATCTTCGGAATAGGGGAAACAGCTCCGATCTTCTTGACCTTGACATATGTTGTCA
>NW_017273557.1:0-603 GCF_001594065.2 Cyphomyrmex costatus | reverse complement strand
TACGAACCGCGCGGCAGTACGCAAAAGTGCATGAAAAGTGTCGTGCGAAAACACAACATCGTGAAGTGAATCTTACGAACAGAACATTAGTTAAAAGACATTTTTCCGATTATTCTAACGAGAGAAATCCCCATGCGTTCACTCGCGTTCGGATTAGAGCAAGGATTTCTCAGTTTTCGCCCTATCTGTCAAGCGAGTCTTTGAGTGACACGTGATGTGTAGTACTCTCGCACATCTGCGGCACCTTATTATCGCATAAGATTTAGAAGGAAAAGGGCGATTTAATCGGGATAGCGCGATATAATTGAGCGTAAGGCGCGTTAGCAAACATTGCCTTGCCTCCACGCATATCGAGGCATTAGATTAAAGCGCGAATTTTATATATTAATTAGCCGGCGTGTGTCGCCTGGGAGGTGGTGCCTTCGCGTAAGCGCGGCGCTACAACGAGTTATTTTCGGTACGTAAGCAAATCGTACGGCGCGTAAATGATGAGCGAGCAAGAAGAAGGCGCGAAAAAATATTGCGATCGCGCGCCGAACGTAACAATTATTATTATTATTATTATTATTATTAATACATACTTATCGCAGAAGTATTTCTTAT
>NW_017273556.1:0-603 GCF_001594065.2 Cyphomyrmex costatus | reverse complement strand
TGTAGGCTAGTTTACAGTTAAAAACATTGACCAACGGTGCAAATTTTTCAGAAATAAAATTAACATAAGGAACCGCAAAAAACTTTCCATTAGTATTATTTTGAATAGTGCTATTTTTTTAATATAAAATTTTATTTATGAATCGTCGAGAAGATAAATCGCAATGGATATCCATTATTTAAAAGAATATATTGATAGCATTAATAAAATTAGCCACGTAGAAATGTGAATGACACAGGCGAATTATCTTGTCAACGAATCCATAAATAACGCCTCTTTTATAATAGATAGGATGTTGTGAATTGAAGTTCAGAAATCTCCCAGAAAAGATTGCCTTACGGTATCCGTCAAAAATAAGTCTGTTATCTTCAATAAAATATTTTAACTCTTTAAAATATTTTAGAGTATTACAGATATTTTTAAAATATTTAAAATCTCTCATTCTTAAAAATTAATAGTATTTTTCAAAATTGAAGATCAATTTTTATTCTTTAGAATGAGATTCTAATCTCTAAAGAATATATGTATTATATATACATATATATATCCCTAAATGCTGATTTTATTGTATAAGGGATAGAGCACCAAGTCTCATGTAATTAT
>NW_017273555.1:0-602 GCF_001594065.2 Cyphomyrmex costatus | reverse complement strand
GTGTATAAAACTTTCTTTCTACACGATTTTAGCACGTGGTATCTTAACCTTAAATATTTTCCTATGTAAGTAAAGATAAAATAATATAATGTTTTTATTTGTTATATTATTTCGCAAAAATTCAAGAATATAAAATTAATGCATGTATATGTATAATACAATTTATACAATACATACATAGAATAATACATAAAATACATACCTTATAAATTTAATTGTAAAGATACGATGCGAACTGCAGCAGCCTGGCGTGACCGGTACACACACACAAACAATGGGCGCGTTCGGCGGCCTCAAAACAGTTGAGTGAGCGCTCGCGCTGTTATTGCGCCAATGGCTGCGAATACAGAATAGGTTTTCGTGCGAAAAGTACTTGAAGCTTGCGCATATGGCCATAGAAGATGAAAATGTGACCGTACCTAATATCTCGCTTTGTCGGACAGTCTGCATTTTTTTACAGTTATAGATTCTTTCGTACAAAAACGAATGAAAATATAATTTTATTGAATTTCAAGGTGAAGAGGCTCATCTATAGCTACCATTTCTAATTACCATTTTTACAGTTAAATTATAAGACATATGTATTTTATTGTATTTTTTTT
>NW_017273554.1:0-602 GCF_001594065.2 Cyphomyrmex costatus | reverse complement strand
AATAAACCTGTACGAGTCGGGTGTAGCTATCATCCATAGAGCCATTATCAATTAATTTTGTGCTGGAATAGGCTTCCTACCTGCGACTGATTTGGTAAAATTTAAATTTGAACCTATCAACCTCAAAATAAAGTCGAAGGTTGTAGGCAGTAATCTATTCCAATTCCAAAAATCAACAGAAGAGTTATATTATTATTAGAATAATATAACAGCAATATAAATAAATACATCATACCGAAAATGTGTTTTAAATTCTTTTGCTGTATATCCTGGAATAATTCTTTCTACAAAGCCTTCAACACGCGGTTTTTTCTCTATTTTCTTTCTCTTTTTACTTAAAGTCAAAGCTACATATAAATTCAAAGCTTCCTCTTCGTTTTCATCATCACTTGAAGATGATTGATTTATAAGATTTAATTGTTCGTCATTTTCTGAATCCTCGAGTACAATTTCAATCAATTGTAATAATGCAGCTTTACGTTGAATAGCCATTATTCACAAGTGTAATACACAGGTTATGGGTTTCGTGATTGTATCCACACACTCAGAAAAATGTTTTGTTGTTTTAACAAAAATTTTATTGCGATAACAAAATTTGTTTG
>NW_017273553.1:0-602 GCF_001594065.2 Cyphomyrmex costatus | reverse complement strand
TATATATATATACTTTATGCATACAGAGATTTAAACTTTTCGAGATACTTTTAATATATTTCTGTAATATGTTATGATATATATGTATTGCCTTTCAATTGTACAAAAAAATTTCATATTTATATCTGTTGCAGATTATGTATTACAACAATTTAAGAATGTCAAAAATGCTGAAGAACTGTTCAATACTGCGCTTGCAAACAAATGTAAAAATGTTGCACGCAATCACTATTTAAAAGAGAAGAAAATTAATTAAAAAGAAGTGTTATATATATATAATATATAATATATATATTATACGCCGTTATTGATGTTTTTTAGGCGATAATATTTCTATTATATTGTCAAATTTTATTAATTTGTTACATTAGGTATAAGACATGAATATATGTCATCATAACTTTCGTTTCTCTTCGCTAATTCATGTATGATGAGATTTTAAAATTGTATTAAGATTCATGCTATATAGTTCGAATGACATTATGATTTTCTTCTCTAATTCTCATGTAAAAGATTTTCATATTTTGAATACTTTTTTTTATATTTTGAATGTTTCATACGTATAGTATATACAACATGAGTATATAATAAAATTTATTTTT
>NW_017273552.1:0-602 GCF_001594065.2 Cyphomyrmex costatus | reverse complement strand
AATCATGTGTGCCAGTAATGATAAAAATTGTACAATACGTTACCGTCACTAAAAAAATGTAACTACATTACCGTTATAGCTACCAAAAAAAGAAAAGTAACGCGCGCAGGTATCAGAGAAGTTATCCAAAAAGTAATTTGTAACATTGTTACAAGTAACGAGTTATTTCCATTCCCTGAATTTATAGAAATATTTTATAATCGTTGGAAACATTAAATATACGCACATTAAAAAATACATTAAATATTATATATAATATTAACATAATATATGAATAATAATTATAATACTCAAATATTAATTATTTGATTGTAGGGTCATCGAGAATGGACAGAGGAAGAAAGAAAACAATTTGAAGAGTATAAAGAATCATGCATAAGTGAATCTGGTGTCGATAGAAGTAAGTAAAGAATAAACTAATTGCAAGATTAAAAAACTTAAATAAATAATTACATTAAAAATAATTTAAATATCAGATGCAGTTGCAAAGAGAGGGGAAACAGATGAAAATGACGAAAAAATAAACTGTTTCAGAACTTGTTTATTAAAGAAATACGGAACTGTAAGCGAGAGTCGTATTATATTTTACATATAGGGTGTCC
>NW_017273551.1:0-601 GCF_001594065.2 Cyphomyrmex costatus | reverse complement strand
TCCTTCTTTTTTAATCCTGCAACATTCCATACCACCCCCCTCACCTTTTTCCCCTTCTTACACCCGACCTGCCCTTTCCTATTTTGCGTGGATTCCTCTTTTTTCTCCTTCACCCTGCAAGCACTCTTTAAAAATTCATCTCACACATACACCCTCGTTCGCTCTTCCATACATACTCTTTTCCATTTAACCACCCCCTTCCAAACCCCACTTTCACACGCATACCTTTGTCTCTCTCCTTTTTTGCCCACGCCCTAATCGCACTCTGTCTCTCTCTCTCACTCTTCATCATGTCATCATCCACATACACTCTCGATCCTCTCAACTTATTCTTTTTCTCCATTATCATTCTTTTCTCATACATACTATTTAATTTTACAACTATCATACTCTCATTCTCTCTCACTCTAATCTTATATGCATCCTTCACATTTATTTCTTTCTCATTCACTCCTATTTTCTCTAAAACTCCTTCCACCGCCTCTCTTACATTTCCTCCCTTTACATCCACCCCTCTTATTACAATATTTAATCTTCTCTCTCTTCTTTCTTGATCCATGTTTTTCTTCTCCATCTCTTGTACTTTCTCTTTTAGTTCTTT
>NW_017273550.1:0-601 GCF_001594065.2 Cyphomyrmex costatus | reverse complement strand
CATGTTAGTAAAGTGCAAAATCTCGCTCTTCAGCTTACAGACATCGGACAGGAAGTCAACGACACGGAGGTCATGGCAAAAATATTAGGTAGTCTCCCATCAAAGTTCAATGCCTTGCAAACGGCGTGGGATAGCGTACCTGAGGAAAGTCAAACTATTGATAAACTTTTGGAAAGACTTATAAAAGAGGAAAATCGTCTCGCCAGGGACGATGACGTCACCAGCGCTCTTGCGGCTTTCAATATTGGAGCGAAAGCAGCGAAGAAAGGTAAACAAAAACAAAAGAAGAAACCTAAGAAAAACAAAGAGGATTCCGAATGTTTTCGTTGTGGATTAATGGGCCACTATGCAAGAGAGTGCCCAAAGAGAGAGACGTCGAACTTTACAAAAACGAAGGACAGCTCTACATGGCAAGCGAACAACTGTGCGTTCGTAGCAACAAAGCGGGCAATCGACACATTCGCACCATCTGTTGAGAACATTCGCAAGTTACAAAGTGCCAATGAAGAAGATGCTTGGTTTACCGACAGTGGGTCGTCTCGACATATTACATTCCGGCGAGAGTGGCTTACCGATTTTCAGCCATTAAAGGGCGAAAAAA
>NW_017273549.1:0-600 GCF_001594065.2 Cyphomyrmex costatus | reverse complement strand
TTAAAAAAGTGTAAAAAATATAGATTTCTCTCTATTTACATTCCAAACAATAGGTAAATGAAGATTATACATAAAGTCTGTGCTGCAGCTTTTATTATTCGCGCTGGGTGAGTAAAGTTCGGTATTGGTGCCTCCATTGACCTAATTTACATCGTGTACTTGATACGGGTATTAACTAGTAATTTTCTAATGAGTTATCTTAATATTGGTCCATATAAACATACATATGAGTATTTAATTAATCATTTTGATGTATATTGTACATCATTCTTTAAATACACATTGCTGAAATTGAAATAATTTAATAGAATGTTACTAGTTAGTACTCGTATCGAGTGCACGATGTAGATTAGGCTATAGTGTGGATACATTTACACAGTACTTTTTCCATGTAATATGTCAATTAAGTAATAATTGAAATATTTTATACTTCATATTTGACCTTAAACAGATTTCACTTTCGGCTCGTTAATGTTCACCTCCCCCCTTTGCTAAATTTTGTGGACTCGCCAGTACTTTATTTGAATATAAATTATTATTTAGTGATTTCTTCTTAATTGTAATAGAAATGATAAGGTTTGACATTAATAGTGTATTAAC
>NW_017273548.1:0-599 GCF_001594065.2 Cyphomyrmex costatus | reverse complement strand
ATACAGGGTGTCCCATAATTTCAGGTGAATTATGGGACACCCTGTATATCACTGTATACTATATAAATATATATAACAAAATTATGCATGCATTTTTATTTAGTCACATAATTATATATACAGTTATATATTTTTTTATAAAGCTATTTTTCGGAATGTTAAAATTTTTAATTCCTTTGATTAAAAATATTACAATTGTAACAAAATAAAAAAACCAAAATCAATTTAAATTGTGTGTAACTTAACACTTATTCTTACATATGTAACTTAAAATTTGCTAAATTTCTTAATTTATAAGACAATTCTTATTTGTAAAACAAAAACACTTCAAATGTCAACTTAGTTCCAGAAAAGACAAATCGAGTTATTTATTCATTTCTACATGATCTGAATCAATAGATCCTTCTTCCTCTTCTTCTTCTTGAACATGGTCATTCGAGTTATTCAAATCTGCAATTGATATTCACAGCATAAACATAACATTTTTAATGTATTATAAAGGCACTCAGTCAAAGAAAAATCGATACATGAAAAGTTGTGAAAAATCTCAAATTGGAATGTTTGTAATTTAGTACATAATATAAAATAGAAAGAAATAT
>NW_017273547.1:0-599 GCF_001594065.2 Cyphomyrmex costatus | reverse complement strand
AAAAAACAATATATGTAAATAATAGTATATTTAATTTCTACAATGCATTATGTTTACATGCATAATTATTAGAATTTGGATCGCGTCGAATGAGCCTAATTAGATCAAAATCGGAGATGAAGACCGTATTCTAAATAATTACCGAATTTGGATAATATTACTTATTTGTACATATTAAATGATTGGAAATGAATTTCATGTGATGTGCATAGTGGATCATTTATCTTTAACATTCGATGAACAAGAATAATGTTGCATTAAATTATTTCGGTTTGGATTTGGTTTGTTCCATTCTTATTCTCATACATAATTATAAAAACTTATATGGATTTTTAATTTAGCATATATTGGCATAACATGGCTGCAGCTTGGTGGTTGTTGCAACTGGCAGAAGAAGAAGAAAGAAATTTACTGAAAATTCGAAGAAGACAATTACGTGATGCAAGTAATCCATTTAAAATTTTAGAATCGCAATTTATTCATTTATATCGGTAAGTAAAATTGTATTTCAATAAATAAAACTGAAACATAGACCATTGCATAATGCATTTCATAGAAAGAAAAGATTGTGATTGGTTGAGTCTCTGTTACTTTATAAA
>NW_017273546.1:0-598 GCF_001594065.2 Cyphomyrmex costatus | reverse complement strand
GCTTACCGACAACTGTCGGTTCGGTATAATAACGACGTTTGTCGCTTGCACGACCGATACAAATGGATGAACATTATTCTGTACACCATCTTTAACGACACATATCGTTGCAAGCGACAGCCGTCGCTACGATTTTATCGATAAAGTACAGGCTGGAAAAAATGTAAAGAATAATGTTTTCAACCAATAGCATTAAAGTTGTATAAGAAATTCGCGGGAGAGCTTTCGTAGGCAGTTAGCAGTATATATAGTTCTAAGTTATTTGTTTCTACCATTATAGATTAACTTTAATCTTTTTAATTTATTCTGTATCTTTTTTTAATTCTCAGAATATTCTGTTTCTGAGAAGAAGATACAAACTAAGATTAAAGTTAATCTATATTGATAGAAATCAATATAGATTGTGTAGTTAGAGGTTAGGTTATATAGAGTAATAAAGTTATTAAATTTATAACAAAATTATTATTAAATGTTAATAATATGGCTTCAGAAGGAAGGTATGTATATCTAATTTATTTAAAGTGTGTATGTATATATATACCCAGTAAGCAAAATAATATTCCAGCAACGTTATTGAAATGATATTTAACAACATGTA
>NW_017273545.1:0-598 GCF_001594065.2 Cyphomyrmex costatus | reverse complement strand
AAAAACAGACCTCGTGTATAGATAGTGATTTTGGGGCGGAGGGTAAATTAAAGGCGAAACTACGTGACTCCTGATTATACTGTAATTTTTACTTACGTTTTTCTTCTAGAACAGCAAGCGGCTGCACCGCCGCTGGTCCCTGTGCGGGCGGTTGCGTTGCCGCTGGTCCTGGGACTCCTGGGGCGGGCGGTTGCGTTGCCGCTGGTACTGGGGCGGGCGGTTGAATTGCCGCTGGTTGAGCTGGTTCTGGGGCGGGCGGTTGCGATGGCCCTGGGATGGGCGGTTGCAATGGCCCTGGGGTGGGCGTTTCCACGGCTTGTGGTGGCCCTGAGGACTGAGAAACGATTTTTTTGAGTTTTTTGTTCTCAGCCCTCAGGGCCATTAACTCTTCTAATGGTTCTACTGCGTCCATCAATATAAAGCTAAACAAAATTAAAGTAATTTTAATATACGAATATATAAATTTTTTGTTATAATAAATTATTTTTTTACTTACTCGTCTTGTGAGTCAGTCATTTTGATGTGAAGGCTAATCACAAAATGGCGTATCCACTGTTATGCCACATCTAGTGCATGGTGTAATAAGAGAGGTGAACCG
>NW_017273544.1:0-598 GCF_001594065.2 Cyphomyrmex costatus | reverse complement strand
ATCGTAAATGGTTCGCGAAGAGTGGACACACCGTGACTCACAAGATTAGATTTTTTTTGCAGTACAAATACATTGAATAAATTTCAATTTTTTTACACAATATAAGTAACCAACTTGTAATAAATTAAGATTTTTTTCTAATTTTAATAATTGTTTTTCTATTTTCTGTAAGAAGGGAAACTTACTTTCAGGTTAATATCCTCGTTTAAATCAACTTTTTTGCTCCATGATTCTCTTTGAAACTAAATTAATAAAGCCACAATTAAAGGGTTGTTTTTTAAAGTCTCGTTTTCTTTTAATCATTTTTCAGAATTGTTATATCAATAACATTCTTCATATTAATCACAGTTCACAGTATTCACGACTTATAGTTGGACACAATTATTTAAATTTTGTTGTTAAAAACTGAAAATGTTTTACATTATTAAATTCGAAAATTTATGTATTTAACCTGTATATAAGATATGTAGTTTCTTATAAAATACCAAAATATTAGTAAAATAATATTTAAGATACTTTAAAATATATTTCGTTATGTTTATAGATGGACCGTGTACTACCGAACGTATACTTCTAAATACTTTAACTAAAGTAGACA
>NW_017273543.1:0-598 GCF_001594065.2 Cyphomyrmex costatus | reverse complement strand
CTCTCTGGAACCCTCGTTGGCCTCGACCTCTGCTCTGGGATACCCCTTTTCTCTGGGAGGCTCCTCTGCTTTGATTTGTCTGGGGTGGTCCCCAACAATCCTTTTTTAAATGTCCTTTCCGGCCACAGTTATAACATTGTGCCTGTGTCTTGACATTGAACGTACTTACATTTTTTCCTTTTTGATCATCAGGTGCTGTCATATTTTTCTCTAGAATTTTTGACTTAACATAGTCTACTGTTTGTTGTGCTTCTGGGACGAGATCTATGAAGCTTCCAATAAAGCTGTAGTTTACTGGTAGTGCCTTGATTAAATATCTCATTTTTTCCTTTTCTGCAAGAGTTCCTCCAGCTGCTTTAAATTTATTGCAGGCTTGCTCGAAAGCTACAAAAAATTCTTCAACCTTTTCATAGTTTTTCAGTTTAATATCTTCTAGTTGGCCTCTGCATATTATTTGCAGAGCTGTAGATTTAGTAGAGTACATGCTCTTGAATTTTTCCAGCATTTTATAGGCTGTATCACAGTCCATAATGTATTCCAATTGTTTGTCACTTACTGTGCTGATTAATATATTTCTTGCTTTCAAATCTAATTTTCT
>NW_017273542.1:0-597 GCF_001594065.2 Cyphomyrmex costatus | reverse complement strand
TATAAGAGCTATGGGTGCAACAAATGACCACCCAGCACCTATTGAATTTCAGCAAAGACTGCGATGGTACATATTAGGTAAGCACTCTACGGATGTGTTTACAGTTAATAGTAATACAATTAGTAATTCTGATGAAAATTGCTTAATCTCATTAGAAGATACAATTACTAATCAATCCGATAAATCTGACGAACATATTCTAGTAAATAATATGCTAGCACCTTTGGTTGAAAATATTTCTTGCGGACAAGAAAATGTTGAAATTGATGAGTTTAGTATACAGAATGAAAAATGCCATTAACATTAGATTTATCTTTTTATCATCCAAGTGCAGAGGAAGATAATCTTTTAAAAGAATATGAAGAAAGTACTATGTGCGAAATGATAAGCGAACAAGGCTTACAATATGTTACTGGATTCGTAGCACATAAATTTTGATGCAAATATCCGCATTTAGGTGAATCGGCTGTGATGAACACTACTGACGTTCCTGATTGGATAGAAATAATTTCTCGTGGGAAATTATTGACACCGTCAAAAGAATTATTAAAATTAGCTATAATGACATTCCAACAATTTAAATTATTTCATGGAGAC
>NW_017273541.1:0-597 GCF_001594065.2 Cyphomyrmex costatus | reverse complement strand
ATGTTTTCAGTCACTTATAAATGAATTAAAATATCTAGAAATAAATGGTATAGTCATTAAAATTGATGAAAATTCAACTTTACGCGTTCATTTTATTTTGGGTTCAGTGCTTGGGGATAACTTAGGACTAAATTCATTTCTAGGTTTTAATAAATCGTTTTCAAGCAACTCCTTCTGTCGATTTTGTAAAGCAGAAAAAATAGTTTGTCAAAATTTAACCATTGAAAATAAGGAAATGATGCGAACACTTACAAATTACAATGACGATTTAAAAGTAAATAATTCACAACGCACTGGAATTAAAAATAATTCTTTACTAAATGATATTCCATCATTTCATGTGACTGAAAACTATTATGTGGACATCATGCATGATATCTTTGAAAGAGTTTGCCACTACAATTTATGTCATGCAATTACTTATTTCACAATAAAAATGAAATATTTTGATCTAAAAATTTTGAATTCAAGAAAACAAAATTTTGAATATGGACCAAAAGAAATAGAAAATATTTCAGGTGAAATCACATCATCACATTTAGAAAAAAAGCATTTAAAAATGTCAGCTACAGAGATGATGACATTCATTATGTATTT
>NW_017273540.1:0-597 GCF_001594065.2 Cyphomyrmex costatus | reverse complement strand
TTCTACATTGAGATTTTAAGGCGTAAAACTTATGCATTGAGGCTTAAGCCTTAAGAAATTGACTAATTATAATTGATTGTCCTCTACACACATTCAACTGTGGTTAATTTCTCTTACAACTTAAGGTTTAATCACAGTATAACTACATACAGTAGCGACAGTAGCTGTCGGCTTTTTTGATGTCGGTGGTCACCGATCACGTGACTGTCAGCCATTTTTGGGGTTCTGCGGACCTCTGAATTTGAACGAATGAAGAAACGTTGTAGTATTTCGCATTAATACAATTAATCTACAATAGGTGTTTTAAGCTTTAAGCCGTAATAAATTAATCAATTAGAATCGAACTCGAACAGAATAATCGACTACGATTCGTCCATTTCTTATGGCTTAAGGCTTAAAACTCTATCGTAGATTCGGTGTAATCAAAGCAGAATGTATACATGAGGATCTAAGCACAAGCACTGCCGTAACATTTTACGACATACTTAAGTTTTAGACGTAAATAACGCACAAGCTTTGGCGTATCGGCGTATGACGTGTTTATGTATGTACATGTCGAATTCGAAGAGAATAATCGATTATGATTCGTCCATTTCT
>NW_017273539.1:0-597 GCF_001594065.2 Cyphomyrmex costatus | reverse complement strand
ACATACATCAGATATCTTAGAACTGATAATACAACTAAAGAACTGACAAAAAATAAGACGAAAATGTAAAATAAAATTTATTTTATGAGATTTTGTGTGAAAAAATTATATTTTAATTATTTTAACTTATTTTTTCGCGAGAAGTCGTGTCTTTCTTGATTGTTCCATCAGTTTAAAGACCCGTTAATACAATGGAATATACACAGATAATATAATTAAAATAAGTATAATTACTTACATCCAACTACAACTTTATTGAGACAAACTGCTATATAGTCGTTTTCCTTTACTTGCAACTTGCAATTGTACATATCGTCGGAGGGTGGTGGTGTTTTGATAAACAGCTCTATCGTAGTTTCATTAATTACCGTGACGAATTCCGACTTCAGTTCTTGATTATTACGAAAGAATCGGAGATTTCCTGCATCTTTATTAGGATAGTCACGTTTTACGATAGTGTCATTCAATAGACAGAGCATACTGAGTGGTTTACCATGTTGGATAACAATATCACCTTGTGGCCAAGTCCCTACGAATAGCATTAAGAACAAGATGAAATTTTATAGTCTTGTTATTTGAAATAGAAAGTACAAGATA
>NW_017273538.1:0-597 GCF_001594065.2 Cyphomyrmex costatus | reverse complement strand
TTAAGGCCCAATGTCGCCGAGACGGTGGATAAAAAACAACGAGCGCAAATTATAAATCAGGCAGGTAGGCGACAGATAAATGTATCCGTGGGAGACGATGTTATGATTAACGATTACAGCGTAAGGAACAACAAGCGTATTGCAGGTACAATTGTAAAACAAACATCACCATCTACGTATGTCGTACAGACAGATAAAAATGCAGCTCGTAAATGTCATGTCGACCAAATAATAAAAAACCGTGTTAAGAAGCCAGCAATCGACGTTTCCAACGGTAACAGAGCTTAAATTAAAAAGGCGGGAGAGTTGTGATGTATTGCGATTATTGCGAATCTCGGTATAATAACAGTCTGTAATACCGACACCATGCTAACGCGCGAGAACGCGGACGACGAAGTCAGTCCGACGATGACCGGCGATATACGCACCACGTGTTACCTTGGTTGAGCATTCTTTTCAAATTAATAAACTATTATTCTGCAACCTGTCGAGTTCGACATCATAAAAATGTTATGATATAAATGCAAAAGGAAGATCCTAAGGGTAATGTCCCATGGAGCGGTTCGTGCGTAAGCGGATTAGCGGATCGCCAATCAC
>NW_017273537.1:0-596 GCF_001594065.2 Cyphomyrmex costatus | reverse complement strand
GTTACTCGATGAAGGTTCCAAGTATCCTTTGGCGGCTTCGAGTCTGCAAAAAGGACGTTATGTTGACGATCTATTTGGCGGAGCAGATAGTATAGAGCAAGCACAAGAAGTCGTCTCTCAATTAGCACAATTGTGCATGGCGGGCGGCTTTAAACTTAAGAAATGGTCTTCTAACCAAGCCGAAATACTCTCTTCAATCCCCAAGGAAGAACAGATCTCATGTTTAACCGTAGGTTTCGACAATGAAGCCATTATTCAGACTCTTGGGTTGCAATGGTTACCATCTAGCGATCTGTTTCAATTCACTTTTAATTATGACATTAACTTTGACGTCACCAAACGCAAGGTTCTATCGGCTATTGCGAAACTTTTCGATCCGTTAGGCTTTCTGTCACCCATTATTGTAACAGCAAAAATCTTTATACAAGAACTTTGGTCGATAAAAATCAGCTGGGATGACCCCTTGCCGTCCCATCTTGTAGATCAATGGCATAAGTTTTTAGATGCTCTTCGTGAGATACCTACCATTACCATCCCTAGGTGGATCGGAATTTCCAGTCAGAGCGTAGTCGAAGTTCATGGGTTCTCAGACGCTT
>NW_017273536.1:0-596 GCF_001594065.2 Cyphomyrmex costatus | reverse complement strand
ACACACACACACACACACACACACACACACACTACATGTAGATATGTACATCACTTTATTATTTTATACATGTGTATATAGTATACATACAATGGTTTTATTTATACAATGTGCTTCTATAGATAAAGAAACAGATTCAAATTTATCTGATGTCACAATGTATTCCGAAGACATTCAGAATTTGGAACAAAATGAAGTAGACATACTTGTATGTAATAACAGAGAAGTAAATAATATGGACATTGAAGATAAAACTACATCCACAAGTAATTTTCAATGTTTATATCTCTTAAAAATTAAATCTGCAGCTGAAAAACAAAAGATATTAATAATTACATGATTATGATATTTTAATTTAGGAATCGATACAATTCATCCAGAGCAGAGAGAAATGAAGACAATGTCAAACGCAACAGTACAAACTGGTTTATCATTATCGTCATTATCGCCACGAAAAAAGAAATTGCATCAAAGAATAAAGAAGTATAAGAAGAAGGTAGCACAATTAGAAGCAAAAGTGCAGGAAATTCAAGACTCTAAAGTACAAGATTTTAATGCATTAGATATGTTATTAGATAAGTATTATCCAAAAGAGA
>NW_017273535.1:0-596 GCF_001594065.2 Cyphomyrmex costatus | reverse complement strand
ACCTTGTTTAGTTAATAATAACTTTGAAGTATAAAATATTAAACTTACTAGAATTTTCAGAATGTATTTTAAATAAATTTGACCTCTCAAGACATTTTTATATCAATAATAATTTTTATATTACTCCGGCTGCTATATTTCGAATAGAAAAAAAATTCAGCTCGATATTGTGTACGTACATATGTGTTGGAGTGGAATACGCTTTTTGTACTGCTGGACTATATAAAAGAGAAAAAGAGCGTGAGATTGAGAACGCTCGGTATTAGACGGGACGAATATTTACTTTAAGCGCGCCCATGTATGCTTGTAAATAAATATAATAGATCTGTCCGTTATTTGTCCTACCTGTCGTTCATCTAAAAGCTTTCGTGATCGTCCTTCAAATTCCACAATAATATCTTACCTTTTTTTTCAAAAAAGGAAAAATTCTCATGCTTATCTCTGTGTACCTGTTATACTTGTGTGAGGTCCCGCATACTTTTGTCGAAAGCAGGCAACAGAAGAAAATGTAACTATTGTTAACTTGATTCATTACAAAGTGACGTAGATAGGGCTTAGCTAGAATTCATCAACTCAGAGGAATTTGTACCACAAGT
>NW_017273534.1:0-596 GCF_001594065.2 Cyphomyrmex costatus | reverse complement strand
TGTTTTTTTGTTGTGGGGTCGGACGTCGCGCGAGGGGCCCGTTTTGCTAATACCAATTGCCCCACATGGTAGCTGGGGTCCGGTGGAGGGCAAAATACCGCCAGGCGCATCAGCCGGTTAAAAGGCTGGTTGCTGACTATGGTCGGCTTTCCCTTATGTGTTTCCACCGTCTTAGACGTCGGTTCCGCGTGTTCTGGTCGTCCGCGGCGAAGTACCTCCGCCTTCCTCACGTAGGGCTTCCCTTTTACCCAAATCGCTCCCGGCTCGTACGCCCCTAAGTTCCCGGGCACCGGGTGATACACAGGGACCTCCCGGTGGGTCCAGCCGGGATCAAGTACAGCGCGCGGATCAAAATCAGCGAATTTATGGTACTCGCGCACTAGGCGCCGGTACGCCATCCTACGTCCCGAATCCCTTCTACGGGGCATTTACCTCTTCCTGCAACCATTATCGGATGTGTTGGGTAACCCGGATTCACGAGTGGACCAGCGATCGCTGTCGTTATTTTAAAACTAAATGGCTATCCCCGAGAAGAAGCGTAACCGGAAGAAACGGGGTGCGGCTTTGTGTTGTCGAAAGCCGCTGCAGCCCCGCTC
>NW_017273533.1:0-593 GCF_001594065.2 Cyphomyrmex costatus | reverse complement strand
TTTCCGTTGGGGATGTCATGGCTGACGTGTCGCGAACCGCGTCCTAAATGCTGTATTAACTCGGCTTGCTGTTGCAGCAATTGTACGATCATACCCGAACTTTCTGCTTCAACGCCTTCCGACGGCGTCTTTGTGACTCGTTTAAGTATAGTTTTTACCTCGTAGTATATTTGCTCGAAAGCTTCCTCTTCTTGCACATCGTCCTCGCTAAATTCGCTTACCTTGTCTAGCAACTGCCTTTGAACGGCTTCGAAACCTCGATAGATTTCTTCTAATTTATCCAATCTAGCTTCCGCATATTCCTGACTGAGTTCACCTTCTTGGATGATCTGCAATGTTTGCGTCCTCAGCCTTGTGAGTTTCGCCTTTACGTAGCTTCGTGCTTTACGTAAACCAACGATTCCTTCTGTCGACATCTTGATTGTCGTTTGCCAATTTGTGTCAAATCGTCAATTCTAGTCTAACCTCGACACTACTCGAACTGATTTTTCTTTCTCGGATCTTGAAATCCGGCTCGAAGGACCAAATTTATGTTAATGACTTGAATAGAAATAGACTTGCAAAAACTATGAACTTCTTTATTGTAATCCATT
>NW_017273532.1:0-593 GCF_001594065.2 Cyphomyrmex costatus | reverse complement strand
TGAAATTAGTGCTATCCTTCGTCGTCTGAAACCTAATAATATATTAGGAATCAATCCAATCAAATTAGGACCTGTTTCCAGACATTGATTAAGTGAGAGTCCATTGGTTCCTACAGCTGAGGCGTCAAAACCTGGTCTTTTTCTGGTAGTGCTGTTTTCCTTGATCACATGTCTATGGGGAAGGTAATATCCTTCTTGCCTTATTTCTTCATCTGGAACTCTCTCGATGATTCTCTCTGCTAGCCATTCATCGAATATACTCTGGTAATCATCGTAAAGACCTTGCTTCTGAAGTTTTCTCGTTGTCGATTCTAATCGGCGCTTTGCATCATTCTTATTGTCCGCTAATGGTAAATGATCATATCTCCAGGGAAGTGATATTTCGTATCTTCCTTCTTCATTCACTTTAATTGTTTGTTGAAAGTGCTCCTTTACTTCTATCAGAGAGATGTCTTTTGTTTTCTTCGAGATTGGATCCGTTATCCCTAAAGTATCTAATTCCCATAAGTTGGCGATATTCGCATCTTGAGCATACATTGAGACGACCATGAGCGTAGAATCTTCTCTTCTCGTAGACTGAACATTAGTTTTTC
>NW_017273531.1:0-593 GCF_001594065.2 Cyphomyrmex costatus | reverse complement strand
GCCTCGAGTGCGCTTTTGGAGTCCGAAAAAATCACGCTCTTCTTTATATCTAATCCTTCGATTAGCTGAATGGCTTGGAGAATGGCCCATAGCTCAGCAGAGAAAACTGAAGTTTCGGGCGGCAACCTGTGTTTGATAACGCCGTCGTCCAGATCAGGTGAGTATATAGCAGCGCCAACAGCGCCCTCCTGGTCTTTAGAGCCGTCTGTGTACCAGGAAATGGCATTTTGTCTAAAACTGAAAGATTTGTGATAAAAATCAGCTATGATAATTTGATGGTTATCTTTCTTGTCGCATCCTTCAAGATTATCAATGTACGGTATATTCAGAGTGAAGACTTCAAACGAATGCCAAAAGGCTGGAGGATAAGTAGAGCGGTGCATTATACGTTTTTCGGTGCGAATTGTTATATAGAGTTTAAACATTCTCGAATCATTGATGGCATCTATCCTGCGGTTTTTCCTGGCGGCTACTATTTCCATATTTTCCAACGACCTGTAGGGTAGACTGAATTTATTAGCCATAGTTCTGAGCAAGAACTTTGATGCCGTCAGATTGAATCTGATATCAAGTCCAATCTCTTTAGCTTCAGC
>NW_017273530.1:0-593 GCF_001594065.2 Cyphomyrmex costatus | reverse complement strand
GAATCTTTAGAAATCGTCAATAAAAAATACGAAATTCGACGGGTCGATTTTTGGTGGCCCACTACAGAAAGTTTGACTCATTATGAAATGTATACTTAACCCTCCGTCTGAAAACGTATTTTCGGACCCTTCGGTCTGAAAACGGGGGTCATTCGAGTCCGGCGCGTTTTTGAGAGTGTTGAGCCGCTTTAAAAAATCGGAAAAAATTCATGGAGCTTCCTAAACTCTTGAACTTGAAGTACCAGTAGTTCCATTGTAGAAAAAAAATTTTTTTTATATATTTTTTATTATATAAATGGGGGCACCTATGGAAAAATCACTTATTCACTAAGAAAATGATAACTTTGAGCCAAAACATGATATTGACAAGAATAAAAAACGAAATTAAAGGGGAAGAGTGTACCTTTTAGAAAAAAAATAATAAGGACGATAGTTTTTGAAAAAATAGCTTAATTTTTTAATTTCAAAATGTAGTGAGTAATTACACAAAAGGACATTAGTAAAGGAACATTTTATTTCAAAATTAGAAAAAAGGTACAATAGAAAGTTTCAAAACGCGACATTCGTACATTCGAGGCATTGAGACTTGCGGT
>NW_017273529.1:0-593 GCF_001594065.2 Cyphomyrmex costatus | reverse complement strand
TTTAGTTTCGCGAAAAACAATCTAAATGAATAATAAACAACCGCTGCTTTTCCGTTATTGTTTCAATACTTTTCCATTTCAAGAATTATTCATAAACTGATATAATCGTCTTAATGAAAAATTCTCTTAACCGTTTCATTCGATCATCAAATTCCTTGGATTTTTCAGATGAGCGGGAAGAAGGCGCCACTAACCGGTGACGGCGGCTGCAATGCACTCTGACCCGCTAGTCCAGCCGAGCTATCGTAGGCCTTTCCGTCGCCAGTATCTACCTCAGCTTCATCGTGAATGCAACCAACAGCAACAGCAGCAGCAGCAGCAGCAGGAGCGTTGTCGATCGCACCTGCTACCGCGATCACGCGATCACGATTTGCGGGCTCTCCTGGTGCTGCTGCTACTAGTTAACAGCCCTTTGATCCTGACTCAGGTCGAAACGCCGGAACCATCGGCGGCTCCAACAACTGAGAGCATGCGTACCATCTCTCCTAATAGAAATCTCTGGTCAAGAAACAACAATACAGCCATTCAATCGGTAAACTTGACCATCGGTTATCTTCCGGCCATTAAAGATGATCTCAAGGACCGTCAGGGTC
>NW_017273528.1:0-593 GCF_001594065.2 Cyphomyrmex costatus | reverse complement strand
AAATAATTGTGTACTTTTGGAAGATGGAAACGTAGTTTTAGTTTTAAACTTAGTAGAATGTGAAGATAGAACAAAGTTAATTATTGGTAAAAAATTAAAACGCGATAAAAATCTATATTCGGTACCTTGCGAATCAAGCACTTTTAATATTCAAATTGTGATTGAAAATGATGATCGTGTTCGTGTATGGCCATGTAAAAAAATTCAATCTAAAATGTGGATAATGCCTTACAAAAATAATTTAAGCATTGTTTTTCCTATTGTACACACGTAAAACATATTTTATCAATTGTCAAATTATATATTCAGCTTTATTTAGATATATCAATCGGTAAAATAATAATAAATAATAATTGTTTTATTAATTCTGCAATTATGTTTTCTAGATAATCGATGAATGATACTACATAAAAAACTTGTAACAATAATACTACATGAGAAACTTGTAACAATATTATATTAATACACATAATGAAAAATTAATCAATCTCTAAAGTTTCTTTTTTATTACCGTTTCATTTTATGAGATAATTTAAATCAATTTTAAATTAGCTTTTTTAAGTTGCCCATATAATAAATTGTTACACACACAC
>NW_017273527.1:0-592 GCF_001594065.2 Cyphomyrmex costatus | reverse complement strand
TTTTGATGAATCTTTATAAAGAACTTATAAGACTTTTATTTAGAATATATAAATTTTTTTTTCACGGGAAATCTATATAAAAACTGTCAGCGATTAAACAGATTTTGGATCTAGTCACATTTTAGTGAGATGTCTCAATCACGTTTAAGTGGGCTTGCAATTTTAAGCATAGAACATGAATTGGCGAGTAAACTCGATTTGGATCAGGTGGTCAATGAGTTTGCTAAAGCTAAAAATCGTTGCGGATTGCTGAGTTTGTAATATATTAGATTTGCTTTAAACTGCAAATTTCTGCAAATTTAATTAAATCACGTAATATTTATATTTCCATATATCTACATGATTTAACCTTGTATCATATAATCATACGTATGCATAAATGTACAATTTTAACGTATCGAATCTGTAATATTTACCTTATCCTAGCCTCCCTTCATGCGCATTTTAACTCTATTTTTTATAGATTTATTTTTACCTCTTAACTGTAACAAAATGAAATTGATTTTACAATATTTAAGAGACATAGTTAATAAAAAATGGTAAAGAAAGTTGTGAGTTATAAAACTTTTTTACTTTTTGCCAAGATGAAAAT
>NW_017273526.1:0-592 GCF_001594065.2 Cyphomyrmex costatus | reverse complement strand
ATTACAAAGTAAATGAGCGATTAATTAATTAATTGTCGACACAACTCATCCCGTAGAATGCGACCACGTTCATTTCCAGGAATGATTTCGTCATAATTATTTTCAATAATGTTGGCTTCTGGATCGGGATAATCTTCTTGACACGGAGGTTCGAATAATTCTAAATCGCGTATGCTTGCCAAATTATGTAAAACGCAGCAAGCATGTATTATTGGCACCATGCGTACAATATTTCGAAGCTTTAAGTGATAAAGTTGTCTAAATCTTTGTTTTAAAACACCAATGCCATGTTCAGCTACTACACGGCACGTACTCAAGCGATAATTAAAATTTCTCTGGGCTCGTGTTAGATGTCCATTATCTCTATATGGAACCATTAAGTTTTCCAAGCAAGGGTATGCACTGTCTCCAAGTATATAAGACCCTCCTAAAATATTTTTAATCATTTTATGTATGTACATGTTACATATTTTTATATAATTTTTAATGTTAAAGTATATATTTTGCGTAACGTTATCTGCGCATGACTTCTATTGCCCGTTTCTATTTTAATTATTTAAATTAAGTAAAATAATACATATATTTTGTGTAT
>NW_017273525.1:0-591 GCF_001594065.2 Cyphomyrmex costatus | reverse complement strand
AATATTCGCTTGACCATCGCTTCCAAAAAGTTTGCTTCATGCGTTCTAAAAGCTGATAGCGATCAAGACGGTTTGTATTAACGTCTGTGAGGTCGGCCTCAGTGATTGCAACGAGTGGACGCCCAATCAAAAAGTGACCCGGGGTTAAAGCCTGTAAATCACTAGGGTCTGTAGACATCGGCGTTAATGGTCTTGAATTTAATATAGCTTCTACCTGAGCTATTACAGTACTCAATTCTTCAAATGTTAGTAAGGTCGAGCCAACTATTTTTGTCAGATGTTTCTTGCACGATTTAACGGCGGATTCCCATAAACCCCCCATATGAGGCGATTGCGGAGGAAGGAAATGCCATTCAATCAGTTGTTCCGCTAAATAGTCATGTACCTTGGCATTGTTTGAATTTACTAATTGATACATTTCCTTTAACGCGTTATTGGCTCCTATAAAATTCGTTCCGTTGTCGGAATAAATGCTAAGACATTTGCCGCGTCTAGCCACGAATCTCTTTAGTGCGTTTAAGAAAGCTAAAGTGGTTAAATCGGATACGATTTCCAAATGTACCGCCCTCGTGACGAAACATACGAAAACGC
>NW_017273524.1:0-591 GCF_001594065.2 Cyphomyrmex costatus | reverse complement strand
TTCATAGAGGTCAGGGAATGGATATTTTTTGGAGAGATAATTTCATCTGTCCAACTGAGGAAGATTACAAAACTATGACAATAAGAAGTAACTACTAATATTTACAATCTCTAATTTATGTACATATAGAAAAAAGTTATTTATGTTAAAAAAAGATTTAAACATTATTTAATTTTGCAGAAACTGGTGGGCTTTTCAATTTAGCGGTAAGACTAATGAAACTATTTTCAACTTATGAAGAAGATTTTTCGTCACTAATAGCTACTTTGGGATTATATATTCAAATACGTGATGATTATTGCAACTTATGCCTCAGTGAGGTAAGCGATAATATATTAGATTTAATGAAATAAATTTATATTATCTACGTTAATTCTTGTTACAGTACACTGAGAATAAAAGTTATTGTGAAGATTTAACCGAAGGAAAATTCAGTTTTCCGATTATTCATGCGCTTAGAAGCAATCCCGACGATAGGCAAATAATAAGTATCCTTTATAAAAAATGTTAATTTAATTTAGTAAAAAGTATATTTATTATACAAATTAACAAAATTTTTTACTAATTGTTCCACATGCTTTAGGTTTGAAA
>NW_017273523.1:0-591 GCF_001594065.2 Cyphomyrmex costatus | reverse complement strand
GCGCGTGTGCGTGTGCGTACCGTACATGTACGTGATGATGAAAATGATTTTGTTGAAATACTGATTTTGGTGTAAAGTATTGGTTTATATTGCAGCCGATAATATGGAACCTTGACATTTCACTCAAAATACACATATTAAATCCATACTATTATTAAAGCTTTCGTCCAAGCGACTGAATATTTCATAAACCATATGATGAGATGAACAACGTATCTTTGTCGCAGTTTGCAATCGATTTGCTCGCAATAACAAATGGATATTTGTAATGACAGTTTCGTAATTCTCTGTTTCGAAAAAAATTGTTTAAATAATTGACCTAATTATTAAAACTAGCAGCATTACTTCCGAATAATTTTCACAATAATTATTAAAAGTATATCACAATAAATAATTATTATGAGATAATTTTAATAACTAAGTATTATTAACTAGCTTTTAATAAATAATTACTACAATTAATATCATTTCCGAATGATTCTCACAATAATTTATTAATAATAAAAGTAGTATCTATAATTTTCAAATAGTTTCAACCAACTTATAATTAACCTACAATCTATTTTATCATTAATTCATATTATTCATTAG
>NW_017273522.1:0-590 GCF_001594065.2 Cyphomyrmex costatus | reverse complement strand
GAAAAACACTATATAATACTATTATATATAATAATAATGTATATAGATAGTCTTTTAAATATCGTCTTAATTTAAAAAAAATGTTATATTACACGCACTGGTTTTAGTAAAAATCATTTCATGAAGTTGGCCAATCACAGTCGTTCCATTCTTCTGAGGAACAGCTGTGATTGGCTAGCTTCATAAAACGGTTTATCAATGCCGTGTAAACGTAATCACGTATTAACATTTTAATACAATTATTACTTATAAGACGGTCTTGAAATAAGAATCGATTTTGAATACCGATCTTGAATTTTTATCGGAGAGCGTACGTTAATTCTATCTAACGCGCAGGCCTAATGTTTTGTATGTCTTTTGTTTTTCGTCGGTAGTTGATATAGTTCCCGCCACGACGCCATCTCGTTTCATCGAGAAATCGGCAACCATCTCGGTATGCGGTACGTTTAATTATATTTTTCTGTGCGCATATTTATTACATGCAATAAAATGGTAAGTAGAGAGAGATATTTTATTAAAACATTGGTAAATATATATGCAGTAAGATAGTGACTTTAATTTACCATGAAAAAGGAATCAGGTATACATAG
>NW_017273521.1:0-590 GCF_001594065.2 Cyphomyrmex costatus | reverse complement strand
TATAATAACAGTAACACTCTTACAGTAGCTATGTTCCAACATATACTAATAGTGTATAATTAATATAACTCCAAAATGTAAACAAACACAACTCTTATTAACAAGTAATAGTACAATTTACAATTGTACTGTTGTACGTGAGTTTAGACTTTCCACGCAAAATGAGAGCTACCTTACACCAACAAATGGGTTGTTTATTTTTAACAGTAGTGGAACCCTCAGGTGAGACGGAACCTACTGTATTCACGCTTTACAGCATAAAGCGACATGGAAGTTGCGAGTTTCTTCGCAGAAGAAGAGATGGGGTGACAATCGCTTCGCGTGAATGCAGTAGGTTTCACCTCTCCTGTGGGGGGGCACCACTTCTATTAACCAACCATTTTTTGGTGTGACGTAGCTCTCACTTCGCGTGTGGAAAAAATTCAACTACATATATAACACGAGAATTCTCTACTCTAAAAATAAAAGTATTCGCTAATTGTTTGCTGTAAGAAATTCAGTCTCGATGACTTTGACTTAGACATATGTTGTCAAAGTTATAATCCTGAATGATTCTTTATTACCTTGATATTTTAAAGCAGGAAACTTTA
>NW_017273520.1:0-589 GCF_001594065.2 Cyphomyrmex costatus | reverse complement strand
ATTATAATCATAAAGAGACGCTTGTACTTTTGTTATAAAGCAAACAATTATAAACAAAAACAGATATAATTTATATATACACATAGGGACATAAATGTCTAGCCATATCCAAAGTTACACGTCTTTTTATGTCTTTTTATTCTCTCTCATGTCTTCTCCGATATGCGTGCAACTTCAGATACCTATATATTATAGGCATTTATGTTCCTATGTATATTACTTATAGTGGTTTATATACAATGAATTATACGTCTCAATTTTTCTGTCATAAAAACGTGGAACAATTTTTACAAAATAGATAATAGATTAAGTAAAAAGTTCTTTTGATTTTTTCAAATCAAAATTTAACTTTGTTAAAAATTATCGCGCGTATTGCAATTAAAAATATAGATTCTCTCTTAAAGCTGAAACTTCGCTCTATGGAATGGTGTATAATCACTAATTTTTTTTTTAATTTTGTAGAATTGGATTTATAGGAAAGTAATGTCGTGAAAATAATGTAAATCATAATTTTATTTTGAGCTAAAAAAGAAACCGAAAGAACTTTTTACTTAATCTAATATTTTATTGTATTTCCCATGTATTCGGA
>NW_017273519.1:0-589 GCF_001594065.2 Cyphomyrmex costatus | reverse complement strand
AATATATATATATATATGTATTGTAATATTTGTATATATTACTTTTGTGATAAGTTATACATCATAGGAACAAAAATTATATTTATCACGTGTAAACGTATATATATATATATATTTCTTTTTATTTATACATAAATTGTAATTAATAACGTATAGACTTTATATTTATATATGTACATATAATTGATATCGCTGCTTACCATTTTGCGATCAATTAATTGTTGTTAATTTTTTGTGTAACTTACTTAAAGGAAAGTAAGTTAACATTAATGCAATGTTTGTGGCAACCCAGCAAACATTAATAATATAATTATTAAAATGTCCATGTATTAATGGACAACTGGGAACATAATACCCAGGCAGCAACGTCACGTGATATTCACGTCGATAAATGGTGATTATTGGTCACAGACATCATGTGCCCAATAATTGACGTTTAAAAAACGTGAATATTCTGATGTAATAATAACGTCAATTTCTAGACGTCTATGGTACGTTTTTATATTAGGTCATTTTTAAAATCAACTTATTGGGCCTTCTACAATAAGCCGTAAGTCACAAATCATAAGTCATAAGCTAGAAATGGACC
>NW_017273518.1:0-589 GCF_001594065.2 Cyphomyrmex costatus | reverse complement strand
ATGAGGAGGCTCACTATGTTCACAGTGAGCCTCCTCACTCCCGGTATACTATTTGCAATTTTAATCAGGAGACGCGGTAGTGTCTCTGGCCATGTTCAAAAACTGAGAGACACTACAATTAAATCTATTCTCGAAATTAATCTAGATTTTCTTATTGGCAGTTTCTGCATACCATTCATTTCTTTTCTCTTTTTTTTTACTTAATTTTTCATTTCTTTTTTGTAATATGTACTGTTAAATGGAATTAACATCAGATTTGATTTCTTAGTTGTGGGGGAGCTCACTGTGATTAAAACATCTCTTGATTCTTTTTTATTTTTATTTATGTAATTTCATTACCTCTCAAGTAGAAGAAGGCTCAAAAATAAATCTTTAGTTTACATTTGCCTGTTAAGTCTAACAACAGTAATTGGGACAATAACTGGAAAATGTATTAAAAATTTATGTATAAATATTATCAAGTATCGAAGTTTTCAACCATGAACCTTTTTTTATTTAATTGATAATTAAATTAAGAATATATAAATTAAATATATAAATACAGGACTCTTAGTATTCAAAATATACCTAAATAGGTAAAAGACAAGCA
>NW_017273517.1:0-589 GCF_001594065.2 Cyphomyrmex costatus | reverse complement strand
AAAATTTCCTCTGGAAGAATTCTCGCAAACGCTTCGTTCAAGAGATATTGACTTATTAAGTTATTGAACTGTAGGAATATTATAATGTAGAAATGTCGCTTTTTGCTTTTTTTTGAAAGTCGTAGGTCGTTGATAGGCTTATGTTCGCAATGTAAATAAAGCTCCTTTCATTCATACGAAATAATTAAATTATTACTTTGTAACGATGCCCCCTAAAATAGGCATCGTACCCGGCACAAACATCTAGCCAGTTGCCGTCGCAATGATCAGTGGTCATTAGCGACGATGAGGGCGCGGTGCGCCCGATTATATTTTTAAATAAATCTAAAAATAATTCGTAGGTACAGCAGCCGCCGTTAGAACCGCCAGTCTCGCCGAAAAGTGCCGACCGTCGTCGGGGACCGCCGATCAGAAATCTTCTCCCACGAGAAGCCGATCGGCGAAAAATACCGCGACCGACCGAAGCATTACGAGCGGGACTGGCGGCCTAGTATAAGATACCGCGATGTCGAGCCGCGCGTGGCATTTTTGTCTCCGCCGTTCTCCTGCTATCACATCCGCTCACCAGATCCTAGCTCACGCTCCGATA
>NW_017273516.1:0-589 GCF_001594065.2 Cyphomyrmex costatus | reverse complement strand
AAAATTTTATATGTTTATCAGAGAGTTTAGGTGCAAGTCGAAATTGTCTAGTTTTATCTTGTTGAAATAAATAATTAACGCACTCCCAAGAAATCGGTTTAGAATCGTATTCGATAATACTGTCACGGAAATTATTTTTAATAGCTTTTATTATATGAGGCGTATCAAAGAAATGTGAAATTACTTCGTTATTAACAAAGAAAAATGGATTGTCGTCTGTTACACCTAAATATTGAGCAGTTTGTTTAAAATTCCCTCCCATATCTGAGACAAGCGCGAGTACTTTAAATCCTGCATTTTGCAGTTTTGCAATTATTTGAGGAATAATGATTGTTAATTTTCTAGCAGAAAATGAAGAATTAAGCAGGAAGTAAGCTAAAGGTTGTTTCCAATTGATGCAAATCCCTCGGATCATTAAGGTTGCAACATTACATGCTGGAAGAAATAATTTGTTATCTCCTAAGTCTTCAAACCCAATGACTTCATCCCGACTGATATTATAATACAGATTTGCTTTAATTGATGCTTCATCAATGCATAAAATGCAATATTTATCAAGAGGTGACGAAGAACACTTCAATTTTTCCTT
>NW_017273515.1:0-589 GCF_001594065.2 Cyphomyrmex costatus | reverse complement strand
AGTGAGGAGATCCTGCATGGTCAGGACATAAGCGTTATCACGTGAAGTTCTCGGAAATGGACCAACTATGTCGAGAGCGATTTTGTCAAAGGCACGACCCGGTGTGTCCGTAAGAACCATCGGTTGTCTGGTTTTCTTACGAGAAAGCTTCCGCAGTTGGCAGACGCGGCAATTTTTAATATATGCCTGCACGCTCAGCTTAAGATTACTCCATGTATAATGTTCTCTAATACGAAGGTACGTTTTAGTGACGCCTTTATGTCCACCGGTCGCGGATTCGTGATATTCCTTAATAATCGCTAATCTATCGTTTATTGGAGGTACGATTACGTCGCCGAGACATATAGTTAGTACGACGGGTTTTTCCGCGAATGTTCTTTTAATTGCTTCTATTATGAACGCCCAAGTCAGCGAGTCTACCTTTTCCGTTTTACACATGCTGAAGGTGTGTAGATCTAGTTCAAGAGTAACATCTAACAATGAAGAAAGACAGTCTTCGAGAATTTCCTGATCAATATTAATGCTCAATCTCTCCTTAACGACTAAGGCTATAAGGTATCTCCCGGGGAACGTGGAGGAAACTACTCGC
>NW_017273514.1:0-589 GCF_001594065.2 Cyphomyrmex costatus | reverse complement strand
ACGGAATTACGGCTCCATGGGACATAAGGAGATAAAATACACGTAACGTTACGGACGCAATCCTCAGTAACTTTTGCGGACATCCGGTGTGGATTACCGATTGCGGGCTGTATGTGACGACACCCTTATTTTATAAATCGACTAATCACGTAATAGAAAAGAATCAATAATATCTTCGATATAAATCGATCCCAATACATTTCATGGTATACATGGATTTTTTATTAATGATTAATTAATAATAATGAGATTCAATAATTAAAAACAATATAAATTAAATAGGCTACTACGAGTCCAACAATGAGCTAGGATGTAAGATGCTCTTAAATATAAACGAAATGTAATAGTACAACCCGTGTGAAGCTGGCCCCCCAACTAAAGCAAGCGTCCCACTCCGCGACAACGCCGCGCGCCGCGAGCCCCAATCACGGTGATTGTGACTCAGACAGCGGCGCGCTTGCCAGACAGTCCCCGCTCTCCGCGGTCCGCGCGCCATTGAGCTATCACGGGTGTACACTGTTGGCATTAGTAGGCCGGGTGGACGCACGTATTCGGTAATTTTTACCAATTATTATCTCGTTAACTATTA
>NW_017273513.1:0-588 GCF_001594065.2 Cyphomyrmex costatus | reverse complement strand
AATGATTCAGTTATGCCCGAAATTTAAAAATGGTATCTCTTGTGATTTAGATTGTGATTTTATGCACACTTACAGATATTGTTTCAATTTTCAAAATACTACATGTTCGAATAAAAAATGTCCATTTTTGCATTGTACAAGCTTGGAACAGTATCGATATGAAACTACGGGAAAACCAACGGAACATCTTAAAAGAGAAGTAGGACGAACATTGCAAAACACAGACATATGTGGCGATTTCAAGAAAAATCTCTGCAAACGAATTAAATGTAAACGACGACATATTAAATTAAACGAAGAAGCTTTGGAATGTCCTATATGTACAACAAAAGTAACTCTTGAAAATTATGGAGCAGGATATTGTGGGCACATGTTTTGTTTACAATGTGCATTACGTATGTTAGATGATACAATTGATACAGAAATAATGAAAGTAAACTGTCCATTTTGTATGTGTAAAAGGGAATATAAAAAACTAATGTAAAATATTTTATGTTTTTTTTTCTATTAAAGGTTTTGTTCATAATTTACTAATAATTGCTTATATAAGGTAATTGTACTAGTGACCGAACATGGATCTATGTATAT
>NW_017273512.1:0-588 GCF_001594065.2 Cyphomyrmex costatus | reverse complement strand
GTGTGTGTGTGTGTGTGTGTGTGTGTATGTGCGTGCGTGCGTGCGTGCGTGCGTGCGTGCGTGCGTGCGTGTGTGTGTGTGGGTGTGGGTACGCACATTTCATTTTTTGTTTCAGATAATATTCGATCTATTAATAATAATAGAAATTCCAATCAAAAAAGCACAAAGGAAAAACTGTCACCTGAGGAGGAGGAGGAGATGCTAATATTAGAAGTCCGATGTAGAGAACCACTATGGAATTTTAAATTATCTCTCATTCAAAGGAATTACAGAATTACAAGAGCTTTGTGGGAAGAAGTTTCTAATGCTCTTAATGGTTATATAAATGTCTATTATTTATAAAATATATTATTTAAAAAAAACAAATAAGATAAAGAATTATATAAGAACATTATAAAATCCATGTTCGCATCTCATTTGAAACAATGGCTTAATCCAAAACTGTGTTCTAGTATAAGGTCGATCCCTTCTTTTCTACTAAATCAAAAATAGCTGTCGATATCGCTAATTTTCTTCTCCTTTCTTTGTTATTATAATTATTTATAATTTTTGCACACTCCGTTATCCAATTATAACATTTTTCTGATT
>NW_017273511.1:0-588 GCF_001594065.2 Cyphomyrmex costatus | reverse complement strand
TTTAACTTTTTTTTGTATCTTTTATACTTTTCGAGATAATCAGCTGGAAAGTTTTCAAATGAAGTATATATTGTATAGATTGATTTGTGCTTACCCTAGTATGTAGGTTGGTGCCATGTAATTTGCATAATTGAGGTCGGTCGCACCGTAAATGGGTTCTTCAAACTGAAAAAGAATAGAATTTTATTCTTTTAATCTATTTCTATGTAAGTGAGAGGAAGAGAGAGAGAACGATTTTGTTACAATATCCAAAAATTTAGCTAGATATAAATTTGAAAATAATTTTGTCCGACCATCCAAATTTTTAGACTAAAATCAGTTTGAGTTTCTTATATAAAAATTGTGATGGTTTAACAAAATTATTTTAAGACCTGTATCTAGTTAAATATTTGAATACTTGAGCAAAATTCTTCTCTCCGTAGAGATATTCAATAATAACTGATTATAAAAGATACTTACTCGAATGGGTGGATCTGCCATTTTTGGCGAATATTTGCACTCTCTCATGATATCCTCATAAACCTCTAAGAAACGATCGAATAATTTCTGCTGTATAAAATATCCAATTTGCATATCTACAACAAAAGC
>NW_017273510.1:0-588 GCF_001594065.2 Cyphomyrmex costatus | reverse complement strand
AATCATAATAAACGCGGTACTGTCCTGTTATGTAACAAAAATTTTATTAATAATGTTAATTATATTCGTATATGAGATAAGAATTAATCTACACGCATCTTTTTATTTTTCTTAATTTCTTAAAATTGAAATACCCCCTGTATTCATATGAGATATCTCTCTCTTATGTAGATAACTATTTATATAAATAAGAAATAGAAACGAAAAAGCAAGAAGTATTTAATTCCGGAGAATGATAATACAAAATGTACATATAATAAATATGTATAATTAATATATATTCACCAGTTTGTTGACTGTTAAGTATTATCAATTTATTTACAGGAACGTTGTAGAAATGTGTGTGTATTTGCCGTGATAGATACAGTTTGGTTTTTTCAGGGAAAGAAGTTTTTACCTCTATATTTACAGGTAATGGCCATTTAGTATTATTTGATAGATTGCAATATTGTGTTAATTTTACTATATTACGATTTTTATGTTCGCAGCTTATGATGGGATAATGTTTGTTCAATAGCCAAAATATAAAATCACACGGATATGATTCTTTAGCTAGATTTTCTTGTATAGACCAAAAGTCTGAGATAT
>NW_017273509.1:0-588 GCF_001594065.2 Cyphomyrmex costatus | reverse complement strand
AATGAGTGATAGACATATCATTTCCTTTATCAAACAGCTAATTAATTTATAAAATAAATGAAAAAATTTAATTTCCTTAATAACATTTATTTAGAATTTTAAGATAACGTTACATAAATATAGAAACTTTTTATTAAAATTAAATACCTGTTAATTTATTATAAGATTAATAAATTTAATATTAAATATCATTTATTGATTCAGGCAAGCTTCTTCAAATAAGTTCTTATTCAGACATTCAAACACTTACACTAATTATCCGAAATCCGAAGAATGCGAAGAGCATTGCATGATATATAAATAATGAGAGAAGTATTATATTGTATGTATCTTCAATAACATCAATAACTCTATTAAAGGTATTTAATACATTAATATATTTTATGATATATTTTATATTAAAATTCTGTTTTTATATATGTATATATATTTTTTCTTACAAATGTAACATACCTAAGCAAACGGACATGGTCTGCTATGCAGCATTTTAGCATTTTGCGATAGTTTATGTATTTATCCAAATGTGTTAAACGATTTTTGAGAATGTCGAATTGGCCGCATATATGAAAAATTACGAGACTAAGAAAA
>NW_017273508.1:0-587 GCF_001594065.2 Cyphomyrmex costatus | reverse complement strand
AGAAAAAGAACAGTTATGAAAGATTACTGATTTTAATTTAAATTCAGAATACTTAAATAACACATATCAGTTTTCACATTGAAACTCACAACTTACTAATAGTATAAAGTTGAGTTTTGCGCGACTAGATTGCTACCTTTAAGAAAACAAGCTACTTTAGAGACCACGATACACGAGATTCTAATACTGCGCGAGATTTGCGATTTTTACTTCTAAATGAAGCGAGTACTAAGAAACGAAGTGCGCTGCGCTCTTATCGGGCGCAGATTATATACAACTAAAGGGGTGACCCCCGCGCGGGCAAGGGGGTTGATCCTTAGCGGATATTGCGTCAAGAAATCCTGATTCTAGAACATTCTAAGATGTTCTAGAATCTTCTTTTTCTGGAGGGGTTGACCCGTCAAATATACATCTTTGTATACAAAATTATTCTGGAGAGATCCATCAAGAAGAAATTTTATGAATTTAATTAACGACTTATAGCCGTATTCTTTACGTTGCATATCGACTTCAACAGCCCCTTCAGTACGCCCTTATTGCGTTGCATGCTCGGCAACGATTCGCATGCTTGCTGTAGTCAGTGAAAG
>NW_017273507.1:0-587 GCF_001594065.2 Cyphomyrmex costatus | reverse complement strand
TTTTCCACAAAGCAATCATAAGCTGTTCACGAGGTGGAATTGTTTGATAACCGGGTATTTTCCGAACAAGATTAATGCTAATTATATTTAAAATATGTTCAAAGGTACTTCTACATAATCTGAAAATAAGATATCTATTATAAGAATATAATTAAAAATAAAATAAAGAAAGAGTATAAACACAATTAAATAAAGAATAAAAAAATATAATTAGAAGTATGAGAGTAGTTATTCAAATAGTAAATATAATATAAAATATATCTGTTATCTAACCTAAAATGACTTTTAAATTCGTAATCTTCATAGCGTGCAACAACAAATTGCACATAATTTTTTATGCGAATATTTTTTGTACGTTTTATATTTCTTGTTATCTGCCATTCTTCGTCCGAACTGGAATCCGTGTCTGTATCCGAGGAATAATCTTTCAATGCTTGTACAGCAGAAATAATTGTAAGCGCTGCCATTTTGATAACGCTCACAGATCACTTCTAGCTCATTCCACTTGCTGGCATACTTATGCTAGTGGAACGAGTGATCGCGGCGTAGAGAGCGTGAACGTTGTGAGCGCCAAGTGGAACGCACCC
>NW_017273506.1:0-587 GCF_001594065.2 Cyphomyrmex costatus | reverse complement strand
TTTTTTCTGTGTTTGGTCAAGGCCCCTTCATTTAAGCAGCCTCGAATAAATTATTAACATTTCGAATATGTATCCTTAAAGTTTACTACTTTTCCCCTTTCAGTGTCCTCTAATATTCCTCCTGTAAAGATGCCTCCAAAAATTATGGAAAAATGTCCCTGCTGTGGTAATAAGAATACTACTGCTTATCCTTCAACCTTCTATACAGTGTTCTTATATAAATATAATTATATAAAAACCAAATGTAAAAATATTTAGTTATTATATAATTATATTTATATACACTATTTTGGTGTTACAGAACATTGTCGACAGAAGCATCAGGAACGCTTCTTAAAGCTGGAAAAAAAACTTAATTATCTTATTGCAATGGCTCGTTCAGGAGATACAAATCACAATCTGTCACAAAACAGTCAGATTGAAATAGATGCTTTGCCGAATTTTCCTCTTGAATCGAAAAAAGCAGTAGATGCATTCGAAAGCAAATTATCATCTGATGCTGTATGCACACAATTTGTGAGTATATTTAAGTATTTTAGTCGATATATACCATAGTTAGCAAAAAACGAAGTATATCCGTGCGCTCA
>NW_017273505.1:0-586 GCF_001594065.2 Cyphomyrmex costatus | reverse complement strand
TTTTTTTTTTAATGAAAGCTTTTAAAATTCTAAAGAAGACTGTCAGGCGAGATTTTAGAAATTGAATGTTTACAATACAAAATGGCGACCGAAAGTGTAAAAGTTTAATAGGGAACTTGAACAAAACGTTCTTTGCTCATCAAAATCTCTCGGCAATTCTTAGTTGGGGATTTTGGGGGTTGGTGATCACGAATCCGAATGCGGAATTTCAAAATTCAAAATGGCGGTTACAAGATGGCGGACCAAAATGTAATAATTTACTTGACCATAATGAAACTGGGTACACGGGGGTTTTCGGGGTCGCTGATTACGAATCCGGCATGAGATTTTTAAAATTCAAAATGGCGGATCCAAGATGGCCGACCAAATTGTAATAAAGTTACTTGATCATCATGAAACTGGGTACGCGGGAGTTCTTGGGATCGCTGATTACGAATCCGGTTTTTAAAATCATATTTTTAAAATTCAAAATGGCGGATCTAGAACGGCGAACCGCAAACCAATAAGTTGCTTGATCTTCATGTAACTGGAATCTTAGGTTTATTGAGGTCCCGAATTACTAATCCGATGTTATATTTGCAATGTA
>NW_017273504.1:0-586 GCF_001594065.2 Cyphomyrmex costatus | reverse complement strand
TAATTTGATCCTTGTGCGTTGGATCACTCTGAATGTTCAGCAGCCATCGGCGCTGACGTCGCTCTTCCTAGAACAAATATCGCGCAAGATAACGCATAGTAATTTGATCCTTGTGCGAACCTGTCGTCGCGATGATGACGTCATCGGCCGCGGCACCTTTTGTAACGATATATCCTGGGAGAACGGCGGGGGCGCGATAAGGCGGCCCGGAGGCCTCGGCGCGGCGGCGGCGGAGGGATAAGGCGGCCCGGCTCCCCCTCCCCTGCCTCGTACCTTCCCCGCGCCCCCCCTCATTGCGCCTGATCTCGAATCCCCTTAGTCTTACTACTCAGATTACAATTTGCATATTACAGTTATCTAAAAAATTCCTGCAATATGTTATTTTTAGTGCACAAAATATAAAAGTCGGTTATTGAAATTTGATTTGAAATTGTTAATTTATACTAGACCGTGCAATGAAAAATAATTGCTTGTAATTCCAAAGTACCAATATGTTAATGACTCGGAAAAAGAACATGGCTGCCTGCTCTCAAAAGACTGATGGGTTTCTCGTTGTTCACTTAGAAGTAATGTCGAAGCTTGTACG
>NW_017273503.1:0-586 GCF_001594065.2 Cyphomyrmex costatus | reverse complement strand
TGTTACTATACCTCCATTCCCTGTTTATAAGTATTAATAGATAAAGTTTATCAGTCTTGCTTTTGTTCGATGATATTTGGGTATCCACCTTTTCTATAAATTTCTGCGACACGACAAATGTCAGAAAAACATAACAATTTCTTATCTTCTGGCACATACTTTAATAAATATTGCAAAAATTTTAATTCATCATTAGTAGTCTCAGTAAGCTGAACTATCTTCGCTGCAACTTCTGATGCACTTTTTGAAAGCTGCTGTATACAACTTTTGATAACATCTTGATCTTTCTCTTTCTTTATCACGTCTGATTTAGGCACTTTAGGTTGCAATATCGATTTTATTGCTTTACCTCGAATGGTAGAAGACATTTTTGCTGAAGTCTGGGCCTCAATAGTAGGATTTAATAATAATGATTCATTAGGACAAGAAATCATATTTGACTCATTTACATCACTGAGTACTGTAAAAATAAAACGAACAAAACATAAAGTAAATGTACCATTTCGTGGACATGACCCAATTATTGGACAAATTGTGACAATTTTAAATATTAAGCTTTTGATGATATGTGTTACTCTAAATAAAT
>NW_017273502.1:0-585 GCF_001594065.2 Cyphomyrmex costatus | reverse complement strand
GGGTTTTTTTTTTTTTTTTTTTTTTATAGCGGTGTGCCCTTGGAAACGACAATGACCGGCTTGCGTTTCCTCTGCGCTATCTAAGAAACGCGGCACCTGTTACGGCCGCTGCTCCTTTCGATCCGATCGGCGATCATCGATTTTCTGCCTCTATCCTCTCGATCCTGCGGATCTTTATACCATTGGAACAGTACTACATAAACTTCCCACCTTCCTCCTTTCTTTTCTGTACTGTTTTATACCAGTTTCATTCTTTTAATGACCTTTATGTGAGTTTTACTAAATGCCGATATAAGTTTTATAATTATTTGCTGGTAATTTTCTTGACAGTGAAAATGATTTATTAAGTGACGTATCCTCGACTCTCTTTACCTTCGATTATAATACATTACTTTCTATATTTAACGCTGTAAGATCTATCTAAGGCATCTTTTTATTGCAAAAGTCGAGACATTTTTGAAATCTCACTTATAATAAATACAATAATAGTTTTATAATTACTGCGTGTATTGTGTTTGATATTTAACTGTTTTTGACTTTTCATTCTCAACTTTACTTATCAATCTTCTGCGTATACATAGATAT
>NW_017273501.1:0-585 GCF_001594065.2 Cyphomyrmex costatus | reverse complement strand
GCCCACTGGAGGGGACCGCTGAGGTAGGAGGCGGCGTAAGTGGGGACCGCTAAGGAAGGGGTAACGGAGCGAATATCCGCACAAAGAAGAGAGCGCGATAACTCGCACTGCTGAGAAAGTCTTGCGGAACGAAGAGCCGCACAAAGAGGAGAGGCCGATAAAGAATGGCACAAAGAGGAAAACGCAATAACTCGCGTGGAAGCTTACAATGATTCTTATTATAATCGATACTTATTAATTATTGCAATAAAAATATACGGTCGCATATAAAATGTACCTTATGTATAGCCTTATAATAATATGTACTTAGAGTACCTTTAAGAACTATTAAGCTCGATAAGTCCTGAGTAGAAGAGCAATAATTAATATTAAAAGAATATGATTAATATCATTGAATGCGGTTTACTAACGCAGGCGGAACATAGTCAACGCAGAAAGAGTACAATATAACGCGTAAAAACGTAATGTAATAAAATATTAAATTAAAATTATAAATGATTAATATAAGAATAGAGCTTAATTGAGAACTACCTTATTCTTACAATTTGCAAAAGAAATATATATGCCGGAAGGGATATAACAGTA
>NW_017273500.1:0-585 GCF_001594065.2 Cyphomyrmex costatus | reverse complement strand
AACTGTTGCAATATATTGAAATGAAATGTTGGAGTTAATGTCTTTCGCTGTGAATACCATTTGACGGCTAAAACATAAAATACACGGAGTAATATATAATTACGACATACTTTTTAATTTAATTTTAAATTGATTAATTTTACATTGCAAAATTTATTTTTATTATGTCCATTCAATCATTTTCAATTATATAATAAAATATATACAAATGAACAAAGAAATATCCTTATTCATTTTATAAAGGAATAATACTACAAATATTTTTATGTATAATAAATGTAATGTTAAAATTATTTCTATGGGTTTATTTTATTTTTTACACAATGAAAATTTGGAAGCAACAAAAAAGTTAACAGTAGATAAAACATATTTATATCAATATGGTTACCTTTACTAGTGGCAAGACCAGAACCCATCCAAGGGTGAAAAAAATCATATATCAGTTTAGCCTTTTCGAGGTGCTTTGTATTACTTAATATTGTCTGAAATTACAAATAGTATTAAGTGTTTAACTCAGACGCAGATAAACTGTTGCTTCCGAAAGAGTTTCTAATATTTACTTATTTTTAATAAATTTGTCAAAAT
>NW_017273499.1:0-584 GCF_001594065.2 Cyphomyrmex costatus | reverse complement strand
CCTGGACCTGCGGAACTGAGTGGAGGTCTCTGATCCTTGGGGTTTCTCAAGATTTGTTCGATCCATAGAGATAGTAGTACTAGAGTCATAGAGATAGTAGTACCATGGTGGAAATATACAAGGTGAACCAACACGCATAATGGCGGCCAAGCAGTAAGCCAGCCAATCAGAAATCTGTCCCAAATGCAGCGCGGTTTTCAAAGGAACATTGATATAAGTATATGATCAAAGTATAAATAAAAACATTTGTAAATATATAATATGAAAATACTGTTATAAAAACCTCTTAACATAATTAAAATACATAATAAAAGTAAAATAATTATATATACATTGATCAATAAATTAATAAGTAAAATAGTAATATAAAAGATTGACTACGAATAAGAAATAGAAAAACATTTATAAAAAATTATTAAACACTATCTCACTAATGCGTGCATTTTTGGTTCAAATTTACTCCAATCTCTTTTACAACAAAGATTTTTGCGGAATTAGTACTACTATCTCTATGACTAGATTACGCATTGTCGGAAATTTGAGGAGTGGGGGTAATTCTATCTAGAAAAGGACGCACTCATTTG
>NW_017273498.1:0-584 GCF_001594065.2 Cyphomyrmex costatus | reverse complement strand
GGAAATATTGAAAAATCATAATGCTAGAATAGCCCTCACAAGAACAAAAACGAAAATAGTGCACATGGATGAATTAAAAATTGCTCGCGCCACTGGCATAGGATGATGAATCATCGATCGGAAAGAAGGCCTGATCATCTCGCGACCACCTCTTATCACAATTCCGGGAGACGCTAATCAATCAATCTGTATCAAGTATCAATGGTAAGACAAAGGATTTGCATTGTCCCCTCCACTAATCTTCCTAATGACAATGAGAGACAAATCTCAGTCTATTCTCAACCAAGCCGGAGGAAAGGTGCAAGAGACCAACAAGAAATATTCACAAAGAAGTAACACCGGAATAAAAGTCCGAAACTGTAAGCCGCATGACCAATCCTTAATAATAAAGCAATAAATTAATTAAATTCCCTTTTTACCAAAATAAATAAAGATGCCAAATAGAAGACTTTCCAACATGTTAATGGACGTATTAGAGGAAATAAGCGACGAAATTAGCAGCATTCTGGCAGCAATAGAAACGGAGGAGGAGACACCCCTTTTACCAACGCCAGGTTCCGCCAGGAATCCCGACCATACAACAC
>NW_017273497.1:0-584 GCF_001594065.2 Cyphomyrmex costatus | reverse complement strand
TCAAGCAAAAAGGGTTTGTAATCAATATTTCGCAAACGTCTTGACATCAGCTTTAAGAATATGTAATAGAAAATAGAAGTTTCCGTTTAAGATTTCAAAGTTGACCTTCACAGTGTCCTTCAAGGTCACATGAAAGTCATTTCAATATAACCATATAATAGATCACTTGATATACTAAAACTTTTGTATTAAACATTTGTTCCATAATCATTATTTTCCAAGATATTTGACCGTTACGGAACATAATCTAATTGAAAGGGTCTCGTAATTCAAAGTCATATTATGCGTAAACGGTTAAAATTACGAAAATTATGCACAGGATCTTCTGTGTAGATAATTTCATGTGCTTTATTTTTTATTAAACATTTTTTTTCTAAAATTGATATTTTCCGAGATATACGCAAAAAAGCGAAGTTTTGCAGTATTTTCAAAATGGCGACCAAAATATGGCCAAGTGTTAAATTTTATTATCAGATTCGTTTTCAGCAACCAAAAATACATGAAAAAATTTGCTGCCATTAATTTTCCAGGTCATGTAGTTCTTCTGAAAGTCTACCATCATTTTTTTCCGCTCGACTTTGTTC
>NW_017273496.1:0-583 GCF_001594065.2 Cyphomyrmex costatus | reverse complement strand
ATTCTTCATTGAGTCCATTAATTCCTCTTTTTCGAGCTACTTTATTATTTCTTCATCCATGATCACAGTCTGTCCAAATAAGTTATTTAGTAATAGCATTTGGTAAAATGCTACAATATCCATTATAAACACTGCACCATTTATAACACGTCTATTTTTTAATCGACGAATGTTGCAAATAGGGTACGAAGTCTCGTGTAATGGAGATTTCAGTCCAAGATGGCTATTACACTCGTTAACTACACCCCGTGCCATCAACATGTAAGCCGTGCACAACGGCTATAATTATATATCTTCAGGAAACAGGTAAAACACCGTAAATAGTAAGAGTTAGTCGGTGTGTGTATATGGGTGTGTGTGAGTAGAATTACACACAAATTAAAACCAACACGTCTCGATGTAAGCGCTACGACGTTGCGATATCAACTGACGCCACCTCGACCTCGGCGCTTCTTACATACTTTATTCGACCATCGTGTATCAATACGCCGCGCTCTTATTGGGGTGCGTGACGCGTCAAGGGCATGATTGTAATGTATATCTTTGTTGTTCACCGAGAGAGAGAGAGAGAGAGAGAGAGAGA
>NW_017273495.1:0-581 GCF_001594065.2 Cyphomyrmex costatus | reverse complement strand
GGAATTACTCCAGATTATATGATTGGTCATTCTACCAGTGAACTTGGTTGCGCGTATGCGGATAAATGTCTCACTATAGAACAAACTATTTTATCAGCATATTTTATCGGTGTGGCATGTACCGAAAAAAGTATAATTCATTGCTCGATGGCGGTTGTCATTATTGACTACGATTACCTTAAAAATATATGTCCAACGGATATTGAAATAGTATGCCACAACAGTAAAAACAGTAGCGTTGTGTGTGGACCATCACAATCCGTTCAAAAATTTATGAAAGAACTACAGGTAAAATTAAAAATGACTTACATAAGTTAGTGGACGTTTAATAACTTACGTTTTTAGGGTATTGAAATGTTAAATTTGCTGCAAATGTTGCATTTCATTCATAGGTCAATAATACTTACGCGAAAGAGATCAACTGCAACGTACCGTTTCACAGTTCTTACGTCGCAACTGCGGAGAGTCAGCTTTTACTTAGTTTGAATAAAATAATACCACGTCCAAAGAAACGGAGCTCAAAGTGGATCAGCACTTCTATACCTCGCACCGAATGGTTCACTTCAGCATCAGAATTATCA
>NW_017273494.1:0-581 GCF_001594065.2 Cyphomyrmex costatus | reverse complement strand
AAGAATGAAGAGCAGAAGCAGTATTTGCTGCAGGTTGTCAAAAATCATCGACAGCTATATCCGAACGCAAACAAACGTACTATTTGAAATGATTCGGAAAATAAATTACTTTTGTCAAAATGTATTCTATTGATTTGTCAAAATATGACCTTGCAATATGTCAAGAAGATACGCGAAATATCTAGACTGAGAACTGCGAAAAATTTGGAAAATATTATAGCAAACAATTTTGTTTTTAAATTGCGATGAAATTTGTCGTTTTTTCCAGATTTTTCTCCAATTCTTGTCAAATTTTCGAATTAATCTGACATTTTTTGGAACTCTTTATACTTTTCTTCTTTATTTTAGAATTTTTTGACGATTTATTGATTTTTCCTCCGATTTTTCTTCATTTTTTGTCAAATTTTCGAATTAATCTAAATTTTCGCTATCTCTTCATAATGTTCCTCTTTCTTTTTCTATTTTTTAATAATTTGTTAGATTTTTATCCAATATTAGGTCAAATAAAAAATGTTAAACAAAACTGTTGTATTTTTCCATTTTTCTCTCAAATTTTCGATCTTATTCGTAATTTTTTTTTT
>NW_017273493.1:0-581 GCF_001594065.2 Cyphomyrmex costatus | reverse complement strand
TGTTCAAAATAGTGAATCTTCGATGCGTGAGCATCTTTATGCAAGAATCAAGCCGGATGGGCAGATAGAACCTATCGCTGTTAGGGAACGTATTTTTTTTTTTCATTATGACGCGACAAGCAATTATATTGACGGTCGAACGTCTGGGTCATTGAAGCAATTAGCTGTTACTTCCGAGAGGAAAATTAATCGAGCGGGTCAGGATGAGTTTTGTTAAAGGTTTGAAATACATTTGAACAATAGGAAATAGTTCATCCTGGTTCGCTAATAATTATTTTTTTTTGAATTTATTAACGTGTACTATCTTGAAGTGATTTTCGCGAATTTTAATTCTAGCATTATTATTATCGAATATTTCGATTAGTGTGTAAGGACCCAGATATTTGTCGTAGAATATATCTGCTTTACAGACGTTAGTTAAGAGTACGATGTCGCTAGTTGTTAGTTTTTGGATTTACGCATCTATAGTGTTAGTCTTTTGTGAATTTGTACAACATGAAGATCTATTAAATTCTGTTTTGTTGTCAACGGAATCGTCAGGCGTGTCGTTACTATAAAATAACGCGTCTGAGCCAGTCAAG
>NW_017273492.1:0-580 GCF_001594065.2 Cyphomyrmex costatus | reverse complement strand
GTGAAGAGTATTTTTTCAAAATAAAATAAAATTCTTTTCTTATAATTAAAATAATTTGATATTAGGCCGAATATTTAAGACTTAAGTAAAAATATTTAAATTACTATTTAAAATAATTAAATAGTAATTTAATTATTTTAAACTTAAATTCTATGTTTCACAAATGTACACACATTTTCAGCTCTCTCTATTATATAAGTTTTAAATACCTTATATACTAATTCAAATTATGTATGATTGGCATAGAAACAAACCTATTATTATCATCAATATAAGGTAATACAATACATTTGTTACTGATGAGATTAATAGTCCATGTTTTCAAATCACTTAAACCTTTTACAGCGTATATATCGAGTAATGACGAATAACACGGATATATATAAAAAGGTAAATATTCAATAAAATGTTTTCCGATGAGAAATATATCGCCTTCCTTTGTTTTTACAATATTATGTATTTCTACAACTTTTGTATCATCCTTTAGCATACAATAACTGTTTGCCTTGTTATATTCATTAATAGAAAATTGTACATTTGTAAAAGTAATCTTCTTATATTGTTTGTACGACTCACAGGT
>NW_017273491.1:0-580 GCF_001594065.2 Cyphomyrmex costatus | reverse complement strand
CGAGCGTTTTATCGTTATTCGGAAAACTGTCTGGGCCTTCTTGAATATTATCCCAGGTATGATACAAACACCAGCTGCAGTTACCGCGAGCTACTGGTTTATTGCAAGTGACTAAGACGTCACAAATATAGCAGTCTTCATCAACTACCGTGTTTCCTAATACTAAGTAATGCTTTACAACGCGTGTGAACTGATTATAAATGCGAGGAGGAATATATTTCAAAAAGCATTCATCGCAAAGTACTTTATTAGCTGAGTTTAAAAAGAAAAAAGAATAAACGCAACGAGCGTTGTCAACAGGTATTGGCAGATCTAGCTCAGGCGATAAAATATTTGCAATCGTTACTGAATTATTTGATGGCATATCTCATTATAAAATTACTAATATAATTGTCACAAGTACCTGTTGATGCGGGTATAGCGCCTTCAAATACCCGAGGTCTTCCTCTTGAATGTGTAGGATAAGAAGGAAATCAGGATATATATATATGTATATAAATATATAGGGATTTTATGTAAGTGTTATGTCGTGGTGGTCAGATTCCAAAAATAAAAATTTTATCAACCACCACGGCTGATT
>NW_017273490.1:0-580 GCF_001594065.2 Cyphomyrmex costatus | reverse complement strand
CGTTAACTGTTCACCAATGTAGCAAAGCATGAAAACGTTGAAGACAAACGATACCAACAGAAAGAAATATGTCAAAATGGCTATGCTATCGTTGTTATTCCATTCCTGCGAGAATAAGATAATATTTAATCATTTAATTTTACTTGTAAAATTTTTATTGAATTAAAAACATATGTTTATACATTATATATTTTATTTTTTTGAAAAACGGGATGTGTTTATTAAAACATCAAAAATATTTTAAATATTTATACAAAAAAAAAACATTAAATATTTATATATAATGATAAGAACCACAAATGTAGATGACTTCAGATAGTGCAGGTAAATGAGACAGCACGTATTTCTGTTAGTCGTGACATCCATGTATGAGTTATTAAAAAAATTTTTAATTTAAATTTTCTTATTTTCTTTAGATACTAGATAAGTGGATAGTGCATCATGATGATTGCATTTAACAAAAGTATGTGCTCTCCAAGTTATCTGCACTGTCCCAAGTCACACTCACATTACAGAACTAAATATACGCGAATGCAAGTTGAACATATAATATATACAGTTGAATATGTGTAGACTATTC
>NW_017273489.1:0-579 GCF_001594065.2 Cyphomyrmex costatus | reverse complement strand
TTGAAAGATGGCTTGGTTATAGTACCGAAACAATGGTTAACAGACGACAAGAAATATATATTTTGGCCATCTCATGTAAATACAGCACAATGTAACAATTTAATTAAAACTCGTGCTGAAGTAAACGTGCAATGGGACAAATACAAAATAGAATTTATATATGGAACGGCAGGTTTATATTCATCTATTTGTAAATTATATGTACACATTCATTTATACGTTACATAAACTACAGCAAGTTAGCACGTTCTGAGGATGTGTTCCGATATTACTGCCAGTACTGAAAATCTATAATATACGTTACGTGAACTATAAATTTTCTGTACTGGTAGTAATATCGGAACCCAGCCTGAATACAGGCCTACGTGCGTGAATATATACCTTTATAAATATATAAAATTGTATATACTTATTTATATGTATATACATATTTTTTAGAGGTATATAGGTTTAGAGATATGTAGGTATATTATATATATATATTTTAGAGGTATATAGGTATTTTGTATATATATGTATCTAATAATGTAACTTAATAATATAAAATCTTTAAATTATATTATCTAACATAATATATTA
>NW_017273488.1:0-578 GCF_001594065.2 Cyphomyrmex costatus | reverse complement strand
AGTGTATATATATATATATATATACATACATGTATATACATACACACTTATATATATGTATATATATAATATATGTATACGTTATATTAAATTATATCTATTGTTTCAGGGAAATTATTATGTTAGTAAAGATCTTAAAAGTAATGACATAATGGCAAAACTGCAATTATTAACTCTTCATTTTCCTAAACTAAAAATTGTATGGTCTCCTAGTCCACATGCTACAGCGCAATTGTTTGAAGAATTAAAGGTAACATATTATACACAAATTCAGGGAATGGAAGTAACTCGTTACTTGTAACGAAGTTACGTTACTTTTTTGGTAATTTTACTGGTAACGGCGTTACTTTCTTTTTTTTTATAACTATAACGGTAACATAGTTACATTTTTTGGATAACGGTAACGAAATTTACAGTTACTTTTATCATTATTTTGCACACGATTGGACACGTTATTTTGTTATATAATAATTACATGTTATTAATTATGACAGCTATAAATGTGGTTGTAGAACATTTAGTATTTTTATTTAATACAGGCGTACAAGCTACATTTAGTTTAACTTAATCTAAACATC
>NW_017273487.1:0-578 GCF_001594065.2 Cyphomyrmex costatus | reverse complement strand
CGAATTTTGAGCGACAACTTAACCTTTTTGAAGCGATAGTATATAGTAGCAATTAGAAACCCTGAAGAGTTACTTGACTCTTTAGTTAGTAATTTACATTGGCAAGTATTATCATCTTACACGTTTTTATTTACACATTTGTTTATTATTTTTATATACGCGAGTGGAATGAAGCGTTATAATCATGATTATTTTAATTAAATTTCTAATTATTTTATAAAAAAATAAATAATTAATAATAATAAATAATAATAATAATAATAGTAATAATAATAATAATTAATAATTTTTTTATTTTTATTTTATTATTTTATTTTATTTTTTTTCCAATTATTTTATTATTTTATTATTTTACCCCGCACATTTGTACGATATTAAGGGATTCATCCTGAAAAATATATTAAATTTAATACTACAAATTGTTACCTCTAACTTTCATATTTTAGCTAATTATAATCTCTCAGTCCTTAAAATTGAAAGGTTATAATATACTTACGTATTTTCAAAATATACTATTTGCTTTTTGTATGATACTGAAGATCGCAAAATTTAGAAAATGTAAAATTTGTAAAAATTAA
>NW_017273486.1:0-578 GCF_001594065.2 Cyphomyrmex costatus | reverse complement strand
ATACATATTTAAATAAATGTACATGTATGATCTGTTATTACATAAACATATGATATCAACAATATTGGTGATTTATTCTTACCAATTAAGTATGTCCTTCTTTCACCATGATTATAATGGTATTCCATAGCACGTTTGATTGGAGAAGCATTCCATATGTATGCATCATTTCTAGCTCCAGGATATCGCGCATTAATATTTAATATCTTTAAATCTGGATCAACAATCTTTAAAAAAATTATGCAATTGTAACATATCATACATAAATGATGTAAATGAAAATGTATGTATATACATATCTGATATAACACTTTAAAAATTAATATAAAATGTAAAACAAATACAAAAATTATTATAAAGTGTAATACTTACGGCTTGTACATTCAAGGAATGATTTCCATGATGATTCACATATGCTTCTTCGTGTACACGAGGTGCAATGATATTTATGTGAGTACAATCTATGGCTCCTATTGCACCAGGAAATGGTTGCGGAGCTTGTACAAATTTATTCCGTGCAACAATTCTTTCTTCTGCTGTCATTGGGAATTTTATCCATCGACGCAATAAATGTATAT
>NW_017273485.1:0-577 GCF_001594065.2 Cyphomyrmex costatus | reverse complement strand
TAATGGACTTCCTGTCGATGAAATTATTATACGTAATGGATGGTTAGGTTTATGTATTTTTGGAATACCATATGCTCGAGGTAAAATAGGATTAGAAGAGTTAAGTCGTTTGTAAGTACTGTCATTGATAAATTCTTTTGATTTCCATTTTTTTAACATATCTTTCAACTTGGAAATAACCTTATTAATTGGATTGCGATTAAGAAGTGCGTAAGTATTTTTATCATCTAATAAACTCTCCATTTTTATAATATAGTCATCTTTGTTCATGGCTACTACACTATTACTTTTGTCCGCATGTGTGAAAATAATATTCGTGTTGTTTTTGATGAAATGTTTAGTTGTAGTAAACAATTTACGGATCTTTTTTTCAAAATTGGATTCTTTAAATTTAATGTTTTTCATATGATTAATAACCAAATTCCTTAGTTCTGTAAAATTTATGTGTTGTAATTTACGAATATTATTTCCTATGTTTTTGATTATATTGATGGTAATAGTTTTTAAATTATTTGTAGGTAAGCAAAAGTTCTCTCCAAGCTGCAAGAGTGATTGTACATTGTTAGGTATGATGTAG
>NW_017273484.1:0-577 GCF_001594065.2 Cyphomyrmex costatus | reverse complement strand
TTTCTGTTTCTTATATGTTACAGTTCTTTGGAATGTCGGAAATCTTTGAACTATTTAAGGATTATCATAAGGATCTAAGAGACTGTGAAGGAAACATAAAATTTTGCCGTAGGATGAAAAATCTCATTCACGCTATGAACAGTCGAACTCCAGTATCAGCTCTGGCATGTGGAAATGACAGTTGGAAAGTACATCGATAAATATAAAAATAATTACTTGTTTTGAATTAATAATATATCACAGATATGTCAAAAATAAATATATTTCTGGGAAATATGCTTACAAATTTTCTTATAGGTAATATCAGACTTTATTCCTTACTTGGAAGAATGGCAACGCACCTGTGTCGAGAAAGGATTGCAATTTATGTCAACGAATTCCTATTACGGGTTATTAATTTCATTGAAAGCCACTCTGGAGATTTGCACTTTTCTCGTTCAGGAATGTAATTTTAAATATATCATGACAGCAAGACTGAACCAAGACAGCTTGGAGGTATGTAAATGCATAACATAAAAAACTTTACATGTACAAGTCGCATAATTAGGGCATATATTAGTCGAATATATTAAACTCC
>NW_017273483.1:0-576 GCF_001594065.2 Cyphomyrmex costatus | reverse complement strand
GTACCCCATCCTAAAAAATTATATTTCTATCCAATCAACCAAGCCGTGCGTTTATTCATAGATAATTTCATTTTTTACTACTTCAATAATAAATTTTGCTCTAAGAAATTTACTAACCTGGAAGTTATCGATAACATACAAATGATATTTTCATCTGTCTTATCACCCAGCCAGGATGCGAAGTCTTATTTGTTGTTGACATACGCAAAGACGTTGCAGGAATGTACTACATCAACCAACTTTGGCCTGAAACTCGGTCAGCAGTTACATGAATTAATCGACATTTTCTCATCGCTATTAGTCCCGTTTATGGTTACGATTCTCAAGTACTTCTTAGGCAAAGTATACGAATTGTCCGATTTGGAAGAAGTCAACTTTAGTGTCATAGAAGGTCTCATTGACGCTGGTAATACGCATTCCTGTTTTATGGCTGTGACAATGTTATCATCGACGATTAAGATGAAACACGTGGCAAGATACGATCGGATCATTGAAAAGTTACGAGGAATGCATGAGGAGCTTGCTACCATGACTGTTTTACGCAATTATTTAAATGAAATGGACTTGAAAATTTTT
>NW_017273482.1:0-576 GCF_001594065.2 Cyphomyrmex costatus | reverse complement strand
CCATCATAAACCTGTAGTGAAATAGTATTATATTAATTAAACTTTTCTTTTGTCAGATGTAGTATTATAATAAACTGTTAAAAATTTTCAAGTTTGTTTTATTCTCTTTTTTCGAAAAAAATGATTAGTTATATACAATATTTTAATATCAGTGATTTCAGTTATAGTATCATAAAAATGTCCCGAATGATCGCTTATATGAAAAAGATCAGTTGACTATTCTTGGATTTACAATGACAAGAATCGTGCAAAAACAAAATTGACAAATAATATTAAGGAATATTTTTTCATTTATCTTATTTATTGCTTAAATATGTTATTAATTGTTTTTTTTTTCAGATATTAATTTTCTACTTTAAAGCTTATACAGCTTATATAGAAACATACCTGATATTGTACATAATGCATTTTATAATTCATGTAATGTAATTTCTACATATATTATGGTTAAACTATTTTTTATAAACTTTGTCATAATTTGATAATAATAGTTATTTATTTGCTTGTGCTTGTATAATTATAACTAAAACAGTCGCAATAGATGTGATAACCTAAAAATAAAGACAATTTGTAAGA
>NW_017273481.1:0-575 GCF_001594065.2 Cyphomyrmex costatus | reverse complement strand
ACATTAATTAAAAATATGTTAATTTTCTGTTTGCATTAGAGTCTTCGTTATCAGATCCAAATGGCCACAAATCTGTAAATATTTGGATATAAATTACACTTTTTCGTTTGTGTGAAAGAAGACTTTAAAGAAGATTACTTTAAAGAACTTTAAAGAAAATCAGAATTTCGTGTCTTCAACCGACATTATTCATTCATAAAAAAATTATAAAATCAATTATAATATTCTTTTATCCTTTTTCACTTCTATGATATTATATATAAAAACATTTTTTAATTATTATATATAATAATAATTAAAAAATATAAGAAGGCTCTGTTGAATTAAATCATAATATATATGAAATGCCAATGAGAGCCAGACACTGGATATATGTGTGTAGAATATCGGTAAACTATGAAAGAAAGAAAGTCTCGTAAAAATATATTCGTCTTTGCTGCGTTTTGGAGAAATCATAAAAATGTAAAAACATTATCATTTCACTCTTTATGACATTCTTCAAAACTAAGCGAAACCAACATATTCCTACCAGCATTTTTCGTAGTTTATCGATTTTTAAGCGTTACCAATGTTTT
>NW_017273480.1:0-574 GCF_001594065.2 Cyphomyrmex costatus | reverse complement strand
CCCTGCTCAAGAAAACAGATAGAATCTGATTGGAAAATTTTGTATCATGTTGAATAGGGGATTTGGTTCCTGTTTTCTGTATCCATCATCGTTAAATCCAGATACAGAACCTTTATCACAGTATATGATAAAAGAGGTATTCGTGGTTAATGTGAATAGATCCTAAATTCCAGTTACACATTTCATATCAGGTTGAATATCGCAATTCACGTTGTTTAAGTATTAATATATATCTCAATGTCGAGATTCTTAAACCATCTGTTTTAATACAATATTTACTTAATCCTTCCTATCCAGATGTATATTAATAAAGATATTCATTTATATCAGTACTTATCATATTTAATAGGAGATTTGGTTCAAATTTTTCATATCTGTGATCGTACAAATCGGATACACAGAAACTTTCATACACGACTAAACCTATCATATTGAATAAGGAAACCCTAATTTATTTTTGTAAATGTCCTATAGTGTTTTAACTCGGTTTTTAACGCTATAATACTGTATCTCATTGAATACTGATTCTCCGACGACTGTTATCATGTTAAATCCGAAAATCCTGTTTCATTCA
>NW_017273479.1:0-574 GCF_001594065.2 Cyphomyrmex costatus | reverse complement strand
TATATGTAGTAACGGAATAGCAGATTTCAGATTAGTAGTATAAAATTATTACTGAAACGATAGATTTCAGGTAGGAATATAATACGATTGCGCCATTGGTTGCGCCATATTCCTGCGACGTGCCATCAACCAAAAGAAACAGATTGACATCTGAGATTGTTCAGTTTTCGAAAAATAGAACAATAATTGTTATGTCTTCGAATAATCAATTTGATAAGGCTCAACTTAAAAGACACAAAATTTCTGTAATACTTTAGAATAAAGCCTTGATCATAAGGACACTTCTTGTTCGGTTAAAGGACTAATTTTATTCCGCAGATTGTCATATACATATTAAATCGACGATCAAGTTGAACGGTTAATGAAGCATGATGATAGTTGAATCTAGATCATGAAATTTAATAGAGCATCATAACGTATTGAATCACGTCGGAAAAGCTGTAGGTATTATAATTTTTGCTAACAGCGTGGTTCTTAGGATATATATAACAATGGAATAGCAGTTTTCAGACAAATTGTATTAAAATTTTTGCTGAAACGGTATTTTTCAGGTCTATACATGCAGCAATGGAAT
>NW_017273478.1:0-574 GCF_001594065.2 Cyphomyrmex costatus | reverse complement strand
ACTATCACATTACTGGTATACAATGTAAGAGTAAAATGGCTGGGTTAAAGAACACATACAAAAGTGTCAAGGATCATAATGCGAAGAGTGGTAATAGCACTCGGACATGGCGATATTTTAATGTAAGTAGCAAAATGTATTTTATAAGAAACATTTTTATAATTTAATATTTAAAATTTTTTGAAACTATCAAGATAATTTTCAATTTTATCTAAAATAATAGTGCTTACCTAAATACATTTAATATTACAGGTTATGGATGAAATATTCAACAAAAGACCATGGGTATCTCCAATTTCAACATTAGATTCTGGCAAAACAATTCCAATATCTTCTGAAGAAGAATATGCTAACGAAAATAATGTCCCATTATCAACAAAAACTAAATTGCCTATGAAACGTAAGTATCATGTCTCTGTGTGCGTGCGTGTGTGTGTATGTGTGTGTGGGCGCGCGCGCGTTATTATATAATATGGATGTAATGTTTTTGATATATTATTGGCATTATGTGTAGCAATAATATTGATGCTAGAGCTGATATTCATAGTACAATATTCAAGACTGTCTCAAGTAA
>NW_017273477.1:0-574 GCF_001594065.2 Cyphomyrmex costatus | reverse complement strand
GCAAACGTGAGAATCACTGACTTGTCCAACACGACAATGTATATCTCATGGAAAAAGCCGACGACGATGAACGGTGTGCTCAGATATCATGAAGTTTACTATAATGATCAAATCATTAGAGTGGATGATAAGGATTACATCAAACTGATGGGTTTAAAGCCGTATACGAAATATTTTATTAGTGTTTCCGCTTGTACCGTTCAGTGCAGTGAAAAGTCATCGATGATAGATAATTTCACGAGAATTGGCGTGCCTGGCAAAATCATGATTCCTTTAGTACGCTTTGTAAACTCCAGCCAAGTGATCATCCAGTGGGAACCACCGCAAGAACCAGCCGGTCCAATAGAGCATATGTATTACGAAATAGAGTATGGAAATGGCTTGATTCAGAACGTTACGAGAACAGGTGAGACTGTCTTTAATAGAAAAATTTAAGAATCTTTCCTTAATAGAAAAAAATTGAGAAAATTTCTGAGATAAAATTAAATTAAACTATAATAAGAAAAATAATCCTTTCAAATAAAATTCAATTTTCTTGAATTATTTTATTTTTCTATTCAACTTAATTTTATTT
>NW_017273476.1:0-574 GCF_001594065.2 Cyphomyrmex costatus | reverse complement strand
AAGGCTAAACGTAAGGGATGGAGGGATTTCTGTGAGAAACTCAACCATCTCACCCCTTCCGCAAAACTATGGAAAATGATTAAAAGATTTAAACATCGTAGCCTTGTGGTAAGTAATTCGGTTTCCTCGAAGTCAGGGGACTCGAACGACTGTGTTCAATCTACGATTCAGCAAATCTGTCCTTCTTCGTGCTCCCCTTCTCTTTCCTCTATCCCGGCTATTACGAATCAGAAACTCGCTTAGCTTGACTCTCCCTTTTCGCTTAATGAAATCAAAGCATCATTAAATGGGGCCAAAACTTCCTCGAGCCCCGGCCTTGACCAAGTGGAGTACCGACTTTTGAAACTCCTTCCGGATAACCTTCTTTCTTGCCTCTTATCCGTCTTGAACCTACTATTCTCCTCCTCTGTCTTTCCCTCGCAATGGTCTCACTCTATAGTTTACCTTATCCCTAACGGCACGGGCTTTAGACCCATATCTCTTACCTCGTGTGTTCTCCAAATCTTCGAACGCATGATTCTTAACAGGATATACTGGATCTCTGAATCCCCGGCTTCCCCCCTTCCCTTCTTCT
>NW_017273475.1:0-573 GCF_001594065.2 Cyphomyrmex costatus | reverse complement strand
ATAAAATAATTACGATTACAAAAAATTAAAAGGTATATGCAGGAGGGATATAACACCCCCCCCCTTAAAATAGAATATTGCCATGTACGGGAATATTCTAACGCTTATTTATTATTTGGCGTATCATTCTCTAAATACTTTCTTAAATCCTTATATGTATATGTTTTGTACAGTCCAGGTGCTGTCTGCTTTTCATTAAGAGTACTTACGACTACATTTTGGTGGGTTTGGCTGGGGTGCGGATCTTCTGACGATGAACGGGACGTTGAGGGCCCATCTTCGGGTGTTGGAGGAGGAGCGGAGGGACTTGGATTCACCTCTGGTGTTTCTGTATTCGTGCCTTCATGCGGTCTATGCTCAGCTCTTCGTCCTAGGTGCAGCAGAAGATGGGTGACGGAGCTCCATACTGCTCCGATGAGATGTAGGCTCCAGCCGTACATTGTGTGGAGTGCGTAGCCGTGAATCATTGTATCTATCACTAGCTTGGTTGTGCGAATAATAATAAAAATTGCTAACACCCCGGCGCTGGCGGATCCAAACGTCACGAATCCCTTCCAGACCCGTTTTCCTGCT
>NW_017273474.1:0-573 GCF_001594065.2 Cyphomyrmex costatus | reverse complement strand
AGTAGAATATCTTTTGAAGACAAATGAATCTTATAAAAATTCATTGGTAAGAAATGATAATTTTCTTAAATATGTCATTATATATATTATTATCATAAATCTAGGTGAAGTCAGCTGTATCAAACTATATGTTAAAGATTGAGTTTGAGTATTGCGATTTAGAAATTACAATTTAATTAACCAAAACAAAACAGATTGAAATTAAAGTTATTTGTTTGATCGAATTCTAATCTTTAATTCGCAATCTTCAATCTCGAATGCATAAAGTTTGATATCGGATTACGCGAGAAGATGCATTTAATGTAGTATTAGTTGTAATTAATGTAAATTTATATGTATATGATTGTATAAACGTATTTTATTTTTAATTAATTATTGAATTTTCGTTTTTTAGATAAAAATGTTGAGTATGGTGGGTGGTAATGATTTAAAATCAGTTACTATAAATATCTTAACGCGCACATTAACTAACAGTGCTGCATCTGAATACAGTTGGCTTGGCGGAAAGAAAAAGCTTGTATTTTCTAATTTATATTTATGGAAAATTATATTGGGTTAGAGAAAGATTTTTGT
>NW_017273473.1:0-573 GCF_001594065.2 Cyphomyrmex costatus | reverse complement strand
GAGAGAGAGAGAGAGAGAAAGAACGCAATGGGTGGGAAAGAGAAGGATCTCTCCCCCTATGACGTACTACCCCCTGCATTCCTCCCCGAGCCCAGCGCCGCCTGGTGGCTGCTTGGCCTCTGTATCCGTGGATTAGAATTCTCTCTATTACACTACTCTGCATGCCGAATTGATCGAAAAATTGTAAGTGTTTCTAAGATTGATCCATTCAAATCATCAAATGAAATTAAAAATGAACTCAATCTTCCTATAAGTGCACGTACAGTTTGACGGAGACTCTAAGAATATAATTTAAATGGAAGAGCTGCTAGGAAAGGTCTATATTTAAGTTTAAAGAATTGCAAGATCCAGATTACAATTTGCAAAAGACCATGTAAAATTGTAATCTGGATCTTACATTCTTTAAACTTAAATATAGAAATAAGTAATGAAAAGGCTCAACATGTATAAAATAATACAAAAAAGAAAAAGGGCACAGAGCCAAATATGTTTAACGTACGTGTTTAATTTAAATATATACATATAAAATTTCCAGACGTTTCGACTCCGATCGGGTCATTTTCAATGTATAAA
>NW_017273472.1:0-573 GCF_001594065.2 Cyphomyrmex costatus | reverse complement strand
GCTCTTTCCAGAAGTATCTTGACGCTTAATATTAGTTACAGCCTTTTCGATGGTCTTGGCTTCTTTTACCATTTCTCTGAATTTATCCGAATATAGCCACTCATCCGAGACTGTTGTGTCCAGGGTCGGTTTAAGCGATTTGTTTAACAACGGGGTAATGAAAGATTTCCTCGTAAGAGATTGTTGATGGAAAATCTCTGTTAATAATTGACCGACGTGGCACAAATGATCAGAGAATTTTTCCTGATCTAAACCATCTTCTGGATTTTCTAAAATCATAGATATTGCTGCACCTAGCGCTGCAATTGCAGATCCAATACAATTTTGCGTGTCCGTAAAGTGTTGGTCTCTTTTCTTAGCAACATCAGTTAGAAGCGGTAATATATCTGTATTTATTTTGGGGGCCTCCGTATAGAAGATCTCTGTGCACGAATATTTCTCTAATATTTGCTTCTTGTTCTTTTCCGGAAGACCTTCTCTCATCCATTTTAACCAAGTAATCCTCAACTCGTCATGGAAATTAATTTTTAACTTATTTTCTTCATCCGGATGTATTCCCAATAATCTATCGAT
>NW_017273471.1:0-573 GCF_001594065.2 Cyphomyrmex costatus | reverse complement strand
TTTTGATAGAGCTCATCGAGAACTAAAAGAAACGCTACTCAGAACTACTGGGACATTTAAAAAGTTATCCGATGTGTTACTAGGAAAAAATAACATAGCCACACAAAAAAAATTTTGGTTCTGACCTGTGGGTCTGACTATGTGTACCTTATGTTTTTGGGGTCGCTGAATCCGAATCCGAGGTCCATTTTACCCTATCAGATCAAGGTTTTGACATAACCTAAAAAAAACAACATGGCGGACAACTTTTTGAAAAATTCATCGGATTCGTTTGAAACTCGTTACTGGGGGGTTTTTGGGGTCACTGAATCCGAATCCGAGGTCCATTTAACCCCATTAGATCAGGATTTTTTTCTAACCTAAAAAAACCTGTCGGATTTAAGAATTATCCATTTCGCCCGAGTTGCACTCAATGTGTTCTGTTCAATTGTACAACAAGCCGTTTTGTATACATTACCCCGAAGACCCTTACAAACCAAGTTTGAAAAAAATATGAATTTTTGTTAAATATGTCCGCCATATTGGATACGCCATTTTGCATTTTTTAAATCTAGCATCAAATTCGTAATCAGC
>NW_017273470.1:0-572 GCF_001594065.2 Cyphomyrmex costatus | reverse complement strand
CTTTCCCCAACACGAATAACACCGTTAGAATCAATGAATGGATGCAACGTTGAGAGTTTGCTTTTTATATCTACCGCTTTATTTTTACGCAGATCCTTTAATTCTTGTGCGAACTCGTTCGCTTGACAGATCTTAACGATTGCCGTTACAGCTATCTCTAATTCCTCTACCGTTAATGGTCCGGTGGACTTATTTGCAGTTTTTAAAGACTTGTTTTTAAAACGAAAACAGTAAGCTATTACGCGCTTTAACTTAGTAAATGATGAAAACCTTTTAATAATATCTGAATCAAGTTTAATTGACGTGAGAGCCATTGGATTTACCTTACGTCTTTCTGGTATGTGATTTTCATTGCCCTTACAATCGTATGGCTGTATTTTCGTGTCCTGCTGTAGGAATTTTGGACCCTCCCACCAAATTGTTTTTGACTTTAGTATATCAGGATTGACTCCTCTGGACAGCGGGTCAGCGGGATTATCTTCTGACCTTACGTGATACCACGCTGCCTTGTTAGTGATGCGATGGATTTCAGCGACCCTGTTTGCGACAAATGTGTACCATTTATTAGGCTC
>NW_017273469.1:0-572 GCF_001594065.2 Cyphomyrmex costatus | reverse complement strand
AACCTATTTATATAATATAATCATATATTAAAAATTAATATAAATTATTTAAGAAAGAACGTTTTTATTACACAATTATTTTTTAATGTCTAATTCTATATTTTGTTCTAAAAGACATTTTATATTAATAACTTATTTTTTTGCCAATAATATACACTCTATCGCTCATTATTTTTAATACATTTCCAGATTTGTCAATTTCTAAAGAATAAACTTGATACATGTATTTTACACAGAAATGAGACCATGTACTGTTATAAACAGTTTCTATGACTATGGCAGATCGCTTTTCAATTGATAACTTCTTCCTGGGAGTCATTTACGAGCCAACTTTACACAATTTCACAAGTTTTCACAGTATCACAATATAAGGTAAACGACACTACCAGAGTTCTTTCATTGTGTATGTATTGACGAATCGGTTTCAAAACGGCATTGAACACGTATATCTGATATCACTACCTCGTGACCTTGCACGCGTATTTCGTTTTCTCAAAGTTAATCGACAATTGCTCGAAAAAGTTTTTAAGAATTTTTACATAAGTATAATGTATATTTATATATTATATATA
>NW_017273468.1:0-572 GCF_001594065.2 Cyphomyrmex costatus | reverse complement strand
ATTATGTCGTCGATGTAACAGTAGCAGAAGTCTAATCCTCGTAATACTGTATCCATAAATCTTTGAAAAGTTTGCGCAGCGTTGCATAAGCCGAATGGCATTACTACAAATTCATATAGTCCGAATGGCGTGATTACTGCAGTCTTGTGACGGTCTTCGTGCGCTACTGGAATTTGATGGTATGCGCGTGTTAGGTCCAACGTCGTAAATACCTTGCAACCTCGGAATTTGTGTGCAAAATCCTGAATGTGGGGTACCGGGTATTTGTCTGGTATCGTATTTTTGTTCAATCTGCGGTAGTCTCCACACATTCTCCACTCACCTGATTTTTTACGAGTGAGATGTAATGGGCTGGCATATTGACTGTTGGATGGTTTGCAGATTCCTTGTTCTATCCAGTGCTCTATTTCTGCTTTGGCTATTTTGTATCTTTGCGGTGATAGGCGTCTTGCTGGTTCAGCTACAGGTGCACCGTTGGTCACGATATGATGTTGTACGGAATGTTCTGGTTCCTTAGCACAGACTGGCTTGGTGATCTGAATAAACTCTTTAAGCAGTGTACTATATCGATT
>NW_017273467.1:0-572 GCF_001594065.2 Cyphomyrmex costatus | reverse complement strand
TTTTTCTCTTAATATAATAATATGTCTCAATATTATTAATAATAATATGTGTTGTAGGGAGTTATAATACTGATAATGTTGCATCACTAGTATTTGATAAAACTGGTACAACTGATACAGACAAATTGTTTGTACATAAATCTAATAATGATTCAGGTATACATTGAATGAACAGAAACACGATTTCATTTATTGTGCTTTTCTTTTATTGCTATCACAAACATTTAATTACAGATACTTGTACTTCTCTTTCTTCATCATCTGATTTAAACAATTCTGTACCAGGTAAGTGGACAGATGCTAATGCGGTAAAAGCACTTATCTCAAAATGGAAGTATCACGAAAACGATTTCAAAAATACTCAGATCAGGAATAGTAAAGTGTGGCAAATGATAGCAGATGATTTAAAAAAAGAAAATCCCTTATAGAGCTTCAATTCTATTCAGTGCGAGAACAAATTCAAGGATCTTAGAAAATCGTGTACCAAAGTAAAAGATCATAACAACCAGAGTGGAGCAGAACTTAAAACACGTAAATTTTACGATGAGATGGAGGCTCTTTTAGGTGAAAAA
>NW_017273466.1:0-572 GCF_001594065.2 Cyphomyrmex costatus | reverse complement strand
TGTACGACCTACAGAATTTCTACAATAAGTAAATTATAATTTTAGGTGACAGCTGTTATAAGAGCTGAAATAAGTGAATATTTTTCATTTTTTTCTCCGATTTTCTTAGCTTTGAACTGATGTACATAGTGCAATAATTTGAAATGAAACAAACGTATTGCTTCAACTTATTGCACTGTAGGCACAGTACTGAGAAAAAGGATAGGCCTGTTGGGTGCTTTCTATTTGATAACATAGGCATCGTTCTATCTGTATCACTCTGTAAATGTCAAGAAAGATAGAACGATGTCTATGTTGACTTAGCATCAATTATATTGCAAAATAAGAGGAATGTTAATAATTTTTTGTGTAAATGTTGAAGAGGTAATTTTAAAGAATACTCGTTTTACCTTGGATTATGAACGCATTTTTATTACATTGTAATACATAGACAAAAAAAAATCCTGTTACTATAAACACAAAGAAGTCCTGTTGTTACAAATACAGTGTAAGTGATACTATTGGCAATTTTTTTTACAAATAACTCGTTACCATTACGTTACTTGTTATTTTGACGTTACAGTGGCTCCTTA
>NW_017273465.1:0-572 GCF_001594065.2 Cyphomyrmex costatus | reverse complement strand
CCTTATTTTATATCAGTACAAATTTAGCATATCTCTAAACTTTACAAACTTGATTTTGCCAAGTGCTTTCGTAAATATGTCGGCTACATTATCATTTGACTGTATCTTTATAATGTTAATTATACCGTTCAAGTAATTTTCGTTGACAAAATGATAATGATTCTCAATATACTTTGAGTTTTTTGTATAGTTTCCGTATTTAGCTATACTAATTACGCTAGAATTGTCCTCATATATTTTTATAGAATTCTGAATGTCAATATTTAAATCGTACAATAGATCTTTTACCCATTTGATCTCACTCACACATTCCGAAAGAGCTACGTATTCTGCCGCGGTCGATGACTTAGTAACACTACCTTGTTTTTTTGACTTCCAATACACACTATTCCCAAACATTCTTATTACAAATCCAGTCGTTAACTTCCTATCGACTATGTCACCGGCCCAGTCTGCGTCAACAAAGCAATCTAATGGATCAAATTTTGTATTTTTTTCAATAGTTAGTTTCCTCTGTTTGGTCTTATATAAGTATTTTAAAATTCGTACTGCATATTTAAAATGAGTAGCAT
>NW_017273464.1:0-572 GCF_001594065.2 Cyphomyrmex costatus | reverse complement strand
CTTTATCAAAAATTTTCCATTCAATTAAACAATGTTTGATTAGCTGACTTATATTATGTGCAGTTTCATCTTTCTCAATTAATATTATATCCAAAGCAGTAGAGTGTAAAGTTAAAGATGAATCTGAAATTTCTTCAAAAAAGTGACAGGTAATACCTAAATAGCTTTCATTTGCGTTAGATGTCCATCCATCTACTGTTAAGGAAACACAATGGGCTTTTTCCAATAAACTTTTCAATGTTTTTTTTGCCATTTCATAACATTCAGGTAATACGGAATTAGTTAAAGTTTTTCTTGAAATAATTTCGTATCTGGGATTTAAAGCTTTTATAAAATCACGAAATTCTTCATCTTCAACTATAGATAAAGGCTGGAAATCTTTAGCTACCATAACAGCAAGCTTCCGATCTAATTCTTTTTTCTTTTTGCTATTTTTTTCATATGAAACCATATTTTTGAATAAATGTTTTATTGATTTCTTCTGAGTGTTATAATCTATAGAAAATTCAAAAATATAAAGAAGAATAGAAAAATAACAATAAATTGAATATGATGTAAATAACTTATTTTTT
>NW_017273463.1:0-572 GCF_001594065.2 Cyphomyrmex costatus | reverse complement strand
TATATATATAATATATATATATAGCTGCATTACGGATTTTCGCCATCACAAACGTTTATACATTCAAGATTATATTAAGCTTTACCGTTTTGTGGATATTATTCAATATTATTGTACTGCCGCAGTAAGTATATATTTATACATTTGTTGAACACAAATTGCATTGCTTTAAATAATTCGAAACAATAACTGGTGTCTTAATTCTACATATTTCTTTTTGTCTTCTTTTCAAAAAACGTAATCTTTTTTAAAAAAAGGAAATTATATTTTTGCAATTTATATTAGCAAATATGTAAATATCATTTTATTAAGGACATAATAATTACATTTGTAATATAATTGTTTTATTGCTAGTTTATATAATGACGTGATGTAGCATTTTAATGTGTAATAATTGGATTTAATTTACTTTATAGCCGCGTGATAAGCGACGCGTTACAGAATGCGTCCGGTCTAAAAAATGTTATTTATTTTAGATGTCTTTTAAGGGAAAAGTTGTTCTAATAACAGGAGCTAGTTCAGGAATTGGAGCTGAAACAGCTATTTATCTGGCTCAGCTTGGTGCATCGTTA
>NW_017273462.1:0-571 GCF_001594065.2 Cyphomyrmex costatus | reverse complement strand
GTATCTGGACTCGCTGGCGTTTGCTCGAATTCTTTATCATTCTCCGCGTTTATCCATTCCATTGTTTATTGCTCCGAATTGATTTCTTTTTCTTCGATCAACTGAAAACCATAAAATTACTTTTTTATTTATCGATTAATATTTATTACATTTTTAAGTTGAGTATGTTTCTTATTTGTACGTAATCCATTATAATATGAATTTTCGTTCGTACCTTCGCTTGTAATTCGACAGAATTCCGTGCAGACGTTGCATTTTCTGTAGTTCAACTTCCCTTGTTGAATTGTCTTTGTCCTTAATATTGTGTAGCCTCTCGATCACTGCTTTCAGGAATGGAATGTACTTTATTTGCATTTCTGCAAACTTTTTGTCGTATTCGTCCATCTTGTTCCCGACAAATCTATGTTCAGACAAAGAAACACGTCGCTTTTTTATAACAGCATACAATTACCGTTGTATTTGTTTTATTCGTTTGTGTATAACCGTATGGTAATTCTACAATGTGCTCTTTGTTTCCTGTTTCTTGCTGTTTGTCTCTTGCTTTTTGGTCAAAAAGGCAAGAGTGAACAAG
>NW_017273461.1:0-571 GCF_001594065.2 Cyphomyrmex costatus | reverse complement strand
GATACAATAAAAAGTTAAGCTCTATTCGATCGAAAATAGAAATGACTTACGCTTTACTAAAGGGAAAATTTAGAAAATTAAAATATTTGGAAATATACAACTTAGATTTAATTAATTATGCCATTGTATCTGCGTGCATTTTACATAATTTTATTATAATGGAAGAAAGTGATGATTACTTTGATGATGAAATAGAGGAGGATAATGAGGAGATAGATCAAATTGAAAATAATGAAATAGAAGATTTTGATGAAATAGAGCATCTTAATGAGAGCGGTCAAAAAAAAAGAAACATGATTGTACAAATGTTGTAAAATATAATAAATAATATACAAATTTATATTAATATTTTTGTTTTACTTACTATTTTCATTCTCTGTAGCAGATTGTGGCCGAAATTCTAGTTGCGATCTATTATCATGTACATATTGCGATGCAAAATAAATATATAAAGTCATAGGTAAATATTCATAATCAATTCTAATATTTAAGACCGTCTTGAATACAATTAGTAGAAACCAAACAGGATTTGCAGCTCTTGGCTCAGTTTCTGTTGCCAATCATCAGATCC
>NW_017273460.1:0-571 GCF_001594065.2 Cyphomyrmex costatus | reverse complement strand
CAATGGAAAGCTAGCGGTGATCCAATCAGCGCTTGAATACGCGCTTGTAGCAGAGCATCGCGCCACATCGCGCTCATTGGCTGATTGCGAGTGGTGGGGATCAAGTCTGAACGGAGGGTATAAATACCCGCGTAATTCGCAATTTCACGCTATTGCGCTTCGACCAGAGGACAGGTGCTTACCTGTCATATAACGTTGGAATAGTTCGCAACTCTGGAATAGTTCGCAAATCATCGAATCGATTACTTCCTCCTAAAAGGACCTGAACTTTGAAGAAGCATCAAGCATCCTGATCACCCTGATCCCGATTTCCTGAATCCTGATTCTGTTGCAGAGAATTTCTTTGAGAAGATAAAACGACGAGAAGCAGAAGCGGCTCATAGGATCACAGGACTACTGGACTTCACCAACGAGGTAACTAATTAATAAATAAATATTAAATTATGTGTTAATACATGACGCGTTAAGACATGATTTATACGTGACGCGAGAAATATTTTAAGAACCGATCGCTTATTTAAACACACGCGCAAAACTTGTTGGCTACGGTTTGATACGAAATTTAATTAAA
>NW_017273459.1:0-571 GCF_001594065.2 Cyphomyrmex costatus | reverse complement strand
ACTTGAGTAGAGCCACTAGGTCCTTTGGACGTTACTAAAGCGGTAGCTAAAATGACATTGATATTGTTACGAGATGACGTACACATAGATTTAGTAACCTTACTTGAATCGCTATTTTCATTTTTGTCAAAGTGCAATAGAGTATTATGTTTAGCGTTACATTTCCTGCAGGAACCTGAGGAGCAATCTTTCATCGCATGTCCCTTTCTTAGACAATTGAGACAAACTTTTGCTAATTTAGCCTTATTTGATCTTTCAAGAGGTGTAAGCTCAAGAAAAGTGCTACAGTTTTGAATGTAATGTTCTCCCTTGCATATTACGCATTCAGATTTTTGAGAATGAAAAGATTTAGACTTCTCCTTCGTAGATTTTGCAGCTTTGATATCTTTAGTATCAGATTTAGATTGTGATTCTATGTTTTTTACAATTTGAGCGCGATCCCTTAAAAATCTAGTCAAATCAGAAAGAGACGGCTTGAGTTCCAAAGTTAGTTTATGTTTTTCCCATTCATTGGAAGTATTTATATCTAGTTTTGTATTGATATGATAAATCACTAAAGAGTCCCAATGCT
>NW_017273458.1:0-571 GCF_001594065.2 Cyphomyrmex costatus | reverse complement strand
GATAAGCTGCGTTTTACGTCGCAAGAAGTAATAGGCGCGTACTTGAAAAACTTTAAGTCCTGTTTAAAAGAATTTTGTTTTTGCAAGATCTTAGAGAAGATGCTTTTATTGTCTTTTTGTTAATTGTCCCACCGCGCACCGCCGCGTTCCCCCCTATCGATGCTTCAAGCAACGGCTTCGGACATGACGAGTGGTAGTGAGGATAGGAACGTGCTACGATCGTCTCGAATTGGTACGTCCGTCGGCGGAAAATTCGGGCTCGTTATGTCTCATATAAACGGGTCTCTCTCACATCGAAGTGGCCCTTATTGCAGTTCAGTGCTGCATGTCTATCAGTAAATTGGAAAGATCTTCTTCTTCTTCTAAGTTTAGTTGTCCCAGGTTCCGTCGTAAACGCAGAGCCGGTTCCAGCATTTTTGGCGCCCTATGCAAGATTTAAAAGGGCGCCCCTCCTTCTCATTTCCTCATTTATACATATAATATATAATAATAATACAATTTCATATATTAACATTCATATAATATATAAATACTAAAAAAGATACAACAATTTTAAAAATATTGTGTTTAT
>NW_017273457.1:0-571 GCF_001594065.2 Cyphomyrmex costatus | reverse complement strand
GGCAAAGGAATGTTTTGATTCAAAAGTTCTGTGTAACCAGTACTACCACAAGACATTTTTAGTCGTAAAGCTTTTATAATGGTATTATTACTCCATTTTAAACTTCGTGGATTTTGTTCGTTCAGAGCTGTAACCTGATCATCATTCAATATTTTGCGGATGTCGATATTTTTGCTTGTTTGTAATATACGTATTTTCTGTGCTAATTTTTTATTTTCATCCATAAGTTTTCTTGCGTTTCTCTTTAGTAGCGTTTTTGATTTATCTAATTTTAAAATTATCGCATTTGCTTTCTTCAATTTTATCTCTGTTTGTTTAGCTCTTATTTTTATCCGTTCTATTTCTTCTTTTGCCTGTTCAGACTGTAATAGTGCATTTTGGAGTTTTGAATTTGCTTCTTCAAGACTTGTAACAGTAACTATTGGCAATGAGACATTTGACGAATTTTCAAATATAGTTACTGATGGCGCAGTATGTACTTCATCCTATATTGTGCGATATACATATATCAAATACATATATAAGAAAAGTAACAATAATTTAGTGTATAGAAATAACTAATAATATGAAA
>NW_017273456.1:0-571 GCF_001594065.2 Cyphomyrmex costatus | reverse complement strand
TACGATCTGTAAATGAAAAGCCACAGATATAATTAAGATGGCGAAGAAGTTTCTTTTTTGCGTAGTTAACTTTACGCGTTAGAAGCGACGCGGCATAGTGTCGCTACGCTTCTCACTCTTGGCGTCGCGTTTATGAATTTTTCGTATTATAGAAATATAGATATATCTAACGCTCGAGATACGAAAGTATAATAATCATCATACAAAATGAGCATATACATATTATATTTATTATAATAGTCCACTCGTCTTGTATTATGATTGTTATTTTTATCTTGTAAATTATGATATGAAAATCTTATTATTAAAATTATTCACGACGCTACTTTTTCGGCCAAATTTTACTTACGAAATATGCATTCACGCGCGCGCGAATAAATTATTACATCCTTGTTCGTTAACGTTAAATAAAGATAAAACGATCACATGTTACACAGTCACTTGTTGGAAAGCTTTCTTAAAACATTTTAATAATTTAAGTAAGCGATAGGTTCTTAAAATGTTTCTCGCGTCACGTATAAATATATTAACATAATTTAATATTTATTTATTTATTAGTTACCTCATTTGT
>NW_017273455.1:0-570 GCF_001594065.2 Cyphomyrmex costatus | reverse complement strand
CATCGAAGCGAACCAATGAAGCCGGGTCTCTGATCTGTGCAAAGTGCCACAAAGTTGTCATTAAGGAAAATCTAACGTGCGGTATCTGTAACTTTGTTTTTCATCCATCGTGTGCGCGTCTGTACATTAACGGTAAGCCGGACTCCGTTTGCTGTGTGCGTTCGCTCTCGCACACACTCGTACAGCTCTCACTTACATCTAGCGATATACCCACGTGTAGTTCGCCCCTCTCTTTGCTCCCTACTCTTCGCCCGCAGGTGAACTCGCCGTCTCTTTCTTTGCACTCGTCGGCACCGTCGCTTGCGACTACCTCAAGCCCCACCTCTCTGTCGATCCAGTGCACAATGATGGGCGAGAATGTGGGTAGCCAGCAGCAGTTCTCGCAACTATTAGATGCGATTAATGCGATCAAAAATGATACGAGTGCTATTCGTAACGAGCTTACTTATTTAACGGCTGCTGTACAGCAAAATACGGATACCTGTAAGGCACTCTCAGCTGACATGGCCTACGTTAAGCACGCAATGGCATTCTCAAGACCGACGGCAGAACTAATTATAAATGGCATTC
>NW_017273454.1:0-570 GCF_001594065.2 Cyphomyrmex costatus | reverse complement strand
GTGGGACAGACTGGTAGGAACCTTGATACTAGAATATCAGAGCACAAGAAACATATAAGTAGTAAATCTTCCTCTCATTCTGTAATAACAGATCACAGAATAAATTTGGGCCATGATTTTGATTGGGATAATTGTGAAATATTGGATGTAGAGAGATTTTATAACAAAAGATTGATTGCAGAAATGATACACATTAACAGACAAAAGAAGGGATTAAACTTACAAACAGACACAGATGCATTAAGCCGTACTTACACAGACATACTTAATAAGATATAATTATTTTTATAATTTGACCGAACTGACTTATTTTTTGTTTTTGTTTTTGTATTGGTAATGTTCGAACATACTACATATTGACAAGTTGGTTTATTTGACTCGTTGTAATAGATAACGGTTTTAGCAATTAATTTTTGACAATAATTTTATTTTAAATATGTTAAACATCTATAGTGGTTGAATAAGTGTAGTAGAATTAAATAATTAGAACTGTAAAAGTCATGTTGGTACTCATGGAGGTAAGGATTTGCCTAGTTCACTTATTGAACAAATGTTGATCAATTGATAACA
>NW_017273453.1:0-570 GCF_001594065.2 Cyphomyrmex costatus | reverse complement strand
TCAATAAGTTTAATTGGCTATTGCGATATTGCGTGTCTCTTGCAAACTCTTACACGTGTATAACGATTAATGCAGATGCGTCCTGTTTGCAACAGGCTTAATAATACTATTTAAGACTTGCCACGTCAGCCACTTGTTCAAAATGGACGATCGACAAAGCTGCAGGTAGTTTACTCGTAAATTGTGAAAGATTTAATTAGATACGTATGTTAATAAGCAGGTACATAATAATGTGATACATATTTAAGATGATACAACATTATAACAAGATCAACGTCATCTGAGCGGTGTTTCCTATTTGGTATAATACCCAATATAACATATATATTGTTCTTATTTAATTCACCGCAAACTTAAATTAATATATGTAAATACACTAACATGTAACCGAATATTTTATTTTTGAGCAAGACAATTTTTTACATAATATAATTTTTATACAACTAAATAATTTATCAAAACTAAATATAATACCTACATTGGTTATTTTTTTCTTACTTAAATTATTTATCACATTTTGTTATTTGAAAACGCTTTATATTGCTATCATACACAAGCGGTTAAAATTTT
>NW_017273452.1:0-570 GCF_001594065.2 Cyphomyrmex costatus | reverse complement strand
ATGTTGTTGCCAGATGTCCAACCTTACGATATGACGTTTTACAGCAGACAATTTTAACCATATCATACTGGTGGCGCCATTTTTTATCAAACGACGGAAACTTATTTATCCTCCTAATACAATATATGTTTGTGCGTTGAAAAAACGCAGAGAGAGTGAAGGTGCTGAATGCAAAGAATGCAAGAGCAACACGATCTATACATAGTTATTAGATTCATGGCGGACTTTTGCCGACTACTTTTATTAATCCAAGAATTTTTTTCGCATCGAATATCGCGACGGAAGAAAAACGAATCTCGCGCTTTCCAATCAAATTCGCCCACGCTCGTCCACTTGTAAATCACTCGGTACGTCGCGTCGCGTCGTAAGGTATACGGTATCACGACGTGCGAGCGTCGCGTGAATTATCATATCATCCATCTATCTTTTTTTTTCTCTCCTTTTTTTCTCTTCTTTCCGATCCGACTCGTATAGGCGTGGTGCGGACGATCCACGCTGGAGATCACGAGAGGGACAAAAGTCAGAGTCGCGGATGAATCGACCGACGAGCCTGTCCACGCTCGAGGGCTT
>NW_017273451.1:0-570 GCF_001594065.2 Cyphomyrmex costatus | reverse complement strand
TACTCGGTAACGAGTAACTGTAACTAGTTACTTTTAAAAAGTAACTTTCCATTCCCTGTTATTATGTATACCATACATATATAATATATATATATGTATGATATACATATATTAGAAATACACACATAATAATAAAGAATATTCTCTATAATAATAATAAATATAAAATGAATATGAATGTAAGATATCCTATGGAAGCACAATTGTTTAAATTATTATTACTTGAATGGAAAAAAGTAAATAGTGTTCTAGATGTAAGGTTCACATCTCACAAAATCTAACTTACTTATAAAATGACACAGCTTCTTTTGTTGAACTTGCTCCTGCACTGTATTTCAAGTTTGTATTTTTACATGTTTCCGCAGAGCAATAACGAACCATTTTTTAAATTTTATTTTTGTCTCGGCTTATGATAAGGACTTTAATCGAATATTTTATAATAGTTTCAATCTTTGAATTATATAATCTCACACGCGCCCGGTCTTTGACTTAGGTATATAGTCAAACGTCCCGATTGTACCGACTCTTACTCGAAATGCAGCTAGTTAGTTCTTGATTTGGCCAACTTCC
>NW_017273450.1:0-570 GCF_001594065.2 Cyphomyrmex costatus | reverse complement strand
AATACATTCTACATATGTGTGATTTATTTAGAAATGTACTATATAAACGAGCTGTAATTTTGGTATAAGTGTTGTTAAGATTGCTACCGTAGGATTTTTATAAATTCAGTTAGAATTTTTATTTTTTTCTGTTGATAACTCATTTTGATTAGGAGGAAGCTGTTACTGAAGATATTAAAAATATTCTTTATAAATGTTGCATAAATATTAAAATAATCTTTGTGTTGATTAATTTTAAAAACGTATTTTATTTTTAAAAATATATAAAGAAACATCTTTTATTCATATTTTTTATATGTAAGTCACGTTTATTCTAAGACTGTTATGTAATAATATGATAACTATGTTTTAAATGTGATATTATATATTTATATAATAAGAAAAATTTAAACTTAATATTAGATAATAAAAAAAAACGATACCAAAAGAATACCAAAGCTAAAACAATTTTAATATCTTTTAATACTTTGTTTTTGTTTTCTGAAAATGTATCAATCGACTAAATAATGTTCAATTAATAGGAAGTTTAATAAACAATTAAAAATGTAATTACATTTTATTTCCTTTCTC
>NW_017273449.1:0-570 GCF_001594065.2 Cyphomyrmex costatus | reverse complement strand
ATAACGATTTATATATCGATCCGATTACGTAGCGCGCTGCGCGCAACGCGAAAGTTCGATCCGTTCGCTTCGGTGAAACAAGGGTATCAAAACATAATATATTTAAGGGCTCCCGAAATCTTTTTCAACTTCTTGATTGGTTACAGTTACAAAATAAGAATTAGAGTATTATATCAATAAAAATTGTCAATAAAAATTAATCACAATAGCGTATTTTTAATCCATTAGCGAATATAAACATACTCCTTTCCGTTATTGTTGTTTGATAAATTTTGTATGTAGTATGAGAGAATATCGCAGAAGTCGATGTCGTTACGGAATTAAGCCAACTTCAAGAGATTTAATAGTTTCTTTCCAACGTAAGACGAAGAGGGGGAAAGACACATACTGCCTCCGTTTCGCGGAAACGAACGGCTCGAACTTCGCGTTGCGCGCAGCGCGCTACGTAATCGGATCGATATATAAATCGTTATTACTTTACAACCATATAATATTTGAAGAGCTAAAACTTTCAAAAAAACTTCCTTAACTAATAAACAAAATTGTAGTACCGGTAAAAATTGACAAATC
>NW_017273448.1:0-569 GCF_001594065.2 Cyphomyrmex costatus | reverse complement strand
CGTTTTCTCTTGGCTGCACCAGTGCAACATTCAGACAGTAGGTCTGTTTTTTTTATTGCTAAACTTTTGCACTAGTTCATCTTTCTTCCTTTTTTCCTCCAGGAGAAGGGAAAAGGAAAAAAGATGAACTGGTACAATCAGCTTGCACTGGTGCAGCTAAGAGAAAACGCTATTAGTTTTTAACAGTCTGCCAACATAATACAACAACAGAAATACAACAAAAAAATCATTCATTATTTGCTATCACATCGTGAGAGTGAATACGCAGTAATAATATAGCACGATTTGACATATAATATCAAATAATGGCAGCAAAAACGTAGCAAAAATCGATCACAGCCTGTCATCGTGACTGTAAAAACGCGGCAGATATAGAATGTGATCTGCCTTACCAACAATTGATGACATAAATATAGCAGAAAAAGAAATAAGAGCACAACGAGTTGCAATTATAATATGTGTAAAATTATTGTGGTAAATATTACTAAAGCAAAACATTACATTACGTCGAAAGATTAATGCGACAAGCTATAAAGGTAACGCTTAAATTATTATTTTTATTAAAGAAT
>NW_017273447.1:0-569 GCF_001594065.2 Cyphomyrmex costatus | reverse complement strand
ATTCAATAATATACTATTAAAATATTTTATTTTTATAAATTTAATTTTTTTTTCTTATTTATCTTTATTTTTCTTTGACATTTTTATTTTATGATTTTTTTTAGAAATTACCAATTTTTTATTTATTCTTTTATTAAACTTAACCATAAATAATAAAAAAATTATTTTTCTTTATTTCATTATTCAAATTTTATCGTCATTCTTAATAATATTCTCTATTATTATTCAAAATATTATTTTATTTAATTCTCTTATTTACTTTATTATTTTCTTATCCTTATTAATTAAATTAAGAATTCCCCCTTTTCACTTTTGACTCCCAATCCTATCTTCTTACCTTCCTTGAATCAGACTTTTCTTACTTCTTACAATTCAAAAAATTTTACCTTTTTATATTTTATCTATTATTAAAATTAATAACCTATTTATTCTATATATTATCCTAATTTTATCTTCAGTAATTCCCCCTTTTATAAGATTAATATTAAATAATTTTAAATTAATTATAGCTTATTCTTCAATTAATCAATCTAGATGAATATTGCTTTTAATTTATTTTAAAAATATTA
>NW_017273446.1:0-569 GCF_001594065.2 Cyphomyrmex costatus | reverse complement strand
TTAAACAAAGAATACTGCAAAAGTACATTTTCAGATTTTTCACTGATTTTAAAAAAGTAACGGAAAAGTAACGAAAAGTTACTTTTTCGAGTAACTGTAACGAGTTACTTTTAAAAACGATAACCAGTACCGGTAACTCGTTACTTTTTTACTCGGTAACGAGTAATTGTAACTTGTTGCTTACCATTCTCTGTAATAAAATTTTTTTTCCCGGATTATTATTGTGTGTAAAATTGTCTTATTTTATTTTTGTTCACACATTGCAGATAGTAAAGAATACAAACATATATCTCAAGCAATAAATGAATTTAAAGAGCGTACATGTATGGTAATTAAATATAGGACTAACGAAAAAAACTACGTTAAAATCACAAGCGATTACACTGGATGCTGGAGCGAAATTGGCAGAATAGGCGGTGAACAAAAACTGAATTTACAGATTCCTGAATGTTTAGGAAAAGGTGTTATCATGCACCAATTTATGCATACTGCTGGTTTTACTCACGAGCACACCAGACTAGACAGAGATAATTATGTAAATATCAATTGGGAAAATGTTCAAGAAGGTA
>NW_017273445.1:0-569 GCF_001594065.2 Cyphomyrmex costatus | reverse complement strand
AAAAAACATTAATAACATATTAATAGTTTACATTCATAATATGCAAGAACTTTATGTATTTCAGCAACATAAAGAATAGCAGATAAATAAAGAATAGCAGATAAATTGAATACATTTTTATCTGCAACGGATACATAATAAGTATTAGCAAAAAAATTTTTCATTAGCATGGAACATTGCAGCAATATCACAATATTGCTGAAATATTGTGTACCTTCCAACAAGCGACACAGTACAATACAGTGATCATCTCATCCTTGTTTAATATTGGCGAATAAAAAGGATGTCATGGTACACTGTATCACATCGTGTAATCTGTGTCGCTTGTTGGAAGATACACATTATGTGCTTTAGCGAATTATAGTACATATAAAACTGGGAATGTTTCGTTGGTGCACATCATAATAGCACACATCAATTTACATCAGCCAGAGCTGCTGCCTAGTAATTTTTTATTACTTTATCAATGAGAACATTTTATTTTAAATTAGTCAATTAACGATGTGCGCTATCGGAATCCTCTCTGTAAAACTTACCATCAGAAAAGCTACAATTTGTTGATTCGGTGA
>NW_017273444.1:0-568 GCF_001594065.2 Cyphomyrmex costatus | reverse complement strand
CTTCAAACGATCGCACGTGCACGCGACAGAAACATAAATTACGGTACGTTAGTTATCCGTAGAAATTATATCCTTAACAAAGCAACAGAGGATTGGAGAATAGCCGTGCAACGTCAGTTAGAATAAGAATAAAACTCACAAAATGTCTACCAGAAGTCGTGATAAAGGCCAGGCAGACTCGGCCACAGACACAGAAAGAGGTGAAGCTCGCGGCATACCTTCAGAAACGCGCGAATACGAACTCGAGAGAATAGAACAGGCAATACGTGGTAAAGAGAATAGACTTAGGCAACATGAAGAAGCCATACGCGAAGAGTTAGAGAAAATAGAAGCCTCGCGTAGGCAGTTAACTAAAGATCGCGAAGATTTCGCTCAGGAAATGTCCCAACGAGAGTCAGATTTGAGAAACCGTGAGCAAGAAATGCATGACCAAGCACTTGGGAAATGGCAAGAAATAGATAGAACACCTAATGACCATGTCGCCCCACAACCGCCATACGGCGAATTATCTTATAAATATACTGAAAGAAACGCTAATACACGAGATATGTCTCCACTCAGAGCTAAT
>NW_017273443.1:0-568 GCF_001594065.2 Cyphomyrmex costatus | reverse complement strand
TGATAAAATCAGTTTTCTATCAAGAAATCGGTTTCCCATATAATTGTCTAAAATCTTTTTTTTTTAAATAAATTTATATAATTTTTTAAACATAATATGATTTTTCTAGTTATTTTATATACAAAAGTATTAAGATAGAAATTGTAAAAAATTACAATAATTTATAAAATATTTTATACTGTATTTTGTCATAATTTGATATAAAATGTAAAATATCTTGTTTACTATTAATTTTTTTTATATTTAGTAAACAATTAAAATTTTATTTATCCGAGTACATATTTTAAATAGTGAACACTTTTTTGTGATTTAATTGAATTTAATTGGATTGAAAAATTGCATTTCTTATTTAGAATTTTGAATTAAACAGTATTCATGATGCATAGCAAATAAAGTTGATATTATGTTTAGATTATGAGACAAAAATGTATATTTTATATTAAATAAAATTTATTTTAATGTTCGCGAATACGTTCTGAAAATCTGAATCTTTCAATCCATTCTCCATTACAGAATAATCATAGCTTAATATTTTCGTGCATAAAATTACGAGATGAATGAATTAATG
>NW_017273442.1:0-568 GCF_001594065.2 Cyphomyrmex costatus | reverse complement strand
TGCTTTCTGGTTTGCTCCGAAACCTTTATCGTTGTCCTTCGTTACAGTCGTGACTTTATGCATTTTCTCCAGAAAGCCATCGATTGTCTCAACTTCCAGAGCTGCTGCCGTACCTCGCAGTGCTCTACTTGTGATCCCTGTGATCGCATCGCTGGGTGCTAAATTCAGCTGATGCATCATTGCCAATTTTTCCATGGCATATTCGTGGAAAGTTTCCCCCTGAAACAACCACTTGCGCGCCTCTATCTTCTGCATAACCACTTGAAGAGGTAAGTGTCTTTCAAATCGCTTTAACAAAGCTTCTTTCAGTCCAGCCCATGACTCTATCATAAGACCTTCGCTGAGGTCGAACCACTTCCTCGTTGCTTTCGTCAATTTGCTCGATGCAGCCAGTAGCACTACATCGTCGGGTGCTTTATGGATTTGAGCGACTTTGTCCACTCTCCGGATCCATAATTTTATATTTTCATCTTGCGTCCCACTAAACTCTGGGATTTGTGGTGATAAGAGATTCACCGCTTGTGCCGGTGTCGAAACACTCACCGCCGGCCCACGTCTCATTGCTCCG
>NW_017273441.1:0-568 GCF_001594065.2 Cyphomyrmex costatus | reverse complement strand
ACTTTTGTTCCACTCTGCAAAAATAGGCAAATTTTGAGATAGAATAACTTCGTCAAAAATCATTTTGTATTCAAATTTTTGAAAAAGCTTTTTAAAGCTTGAAATCCCTACTTTTCAGATTTGTACTAATAATATGGTTTTTTTTAAGTACAAATCTGAAAAGTAGGGATTTCAAGCTTTAAAATGCTTTTTCAAAAATTTGGATACAATAATTTTTGACGAAGTTATTCTATCTCAAAATTTGCCTATTTTTGCAGGATGGAACAAGTGATCCTTTAATTTTGTTCAGAAGTGTGTATATTTTAATATACATTATAATTGTTGGTATTAAAATAGATGTTATAAATAATATTATAATAAAGTAAATAACACAATTAAATAATAAATATTAAATATTTTAACGATCGTCAATGTGACAACACAACTCTAATATACAAATCAAAGTCTATAACAGTCTAGCTGAATCTAAGAGGTACCATTCTTACACTCATTTAATTCTAATGATATGTATCATTTGTATGTATATATAAACTTACCTTTTTAAAAAAAAGGTAGAAAAAAGCGCTAA
>NW_017273440.1:0-567 GCF_001594065.2 Cyphomyrmex costatus | reverse complement strand
ATTAATTGTCTCATGTAAAAGGTACGCATAATACTTACATATATAAATTAATATATAAAAATATAACCGTGTTAATTGTAATTTCCCACTCAACGATACAACTAATAAATATTACAATTGTATCGCTGAGTGCAGGGGAATTATTACAACTAAAATAGTTATATTAAATTGATATTGAGAAATTATACGATATATATATACATCTATAATATTATATATCGGTATACACTCATGTTTAATTGTGTCGGGAAAAGGTTATATTTTCTGGTTATGGTATATTATTAAATTATAGGTTACCGCAGAGATCTTTGAATTAAATTTGTCAACTCAAAATACTTTGCAATTAATTTTCCAAACAGTCCGATACGCACAGTATCGTACGAAAGATCTACTATTTTATGTTTTTCAGCTTTCTGTTGGCAATACAACGACACGGTATCATTGTACGTGCAGCTTCTGTTGACGACGAGTCGATCGTCTGGCTGCATCGATTTTATACGCAGCGTCGGATCTCTAGTTCTGGTTACAGTAACAAGGTTTGTCTCGAGAGAAATATTATTATATATA
>NW_017273439.1:0-567 GCF_001594065.2 Cyphomyrmex costatus | reverse complement strand
ATAAAAGATTAAAAAGTTAAAATAAAAATAAAAGAAAAGACATAGCAGAAAATACAGAAAATTAGAAAATCATAATTATAATTGTCATTTTATAAATATAGATTATACATTTGGACGGTGTACAGGCTAGACCACCCAAGATGGCACAGTTTAATAATGGAAATGTGCCATTTGAATTGCAAATTCAAAGCAATACATTAATATCCACGTTAGGAAAATATAAAGCTACGTTAACAAATAGTAAACCTGAAATAGTAAAATTAAGTGAAGTATACAATAAAAATAATCGCATCAGTAAGTTTTATACGCAGTCAAATTTACGTACAAAACAATTATCAATATAGCTTTATTTACACACTACAATATTACAATGCGCTGTTAATAATATTGTCGTGCAAATAATATTGTTAATAATATTATCGTGTTAATAATATGTGCAAACGAAGCTATAGACGATCGTTTTGTAAATAAACAGAACCTCCCATTTTATACATTTGAAATATTATGCGCTCTCTCTCTCTCTCTCTCTCTCTCTCTCTCTCTCTCTCTCTCTCTCTCTCTCTCTCT
>NW_017273438.1:0-567 GCF_001594065.2 Cyphomyrmex costatus | reverse complement strand
TATTGGCTATCGCTACTTAACAACACTGACAACTGTCGATAGCCGTGTACAGAATATGGGCCCTGGCTAGCATCCGTGTGTTGTGTTTATACGTACATACTATAGTGAGAATTTGACTTCATTGTGAAGAAAAAAAATGAGCTGTGCAGTAAAAGGATGCACGAATCATTTTCGAAAAACGAACAATATGCCTGAAAAAAAGGTAGAAAAATAATACGTTCGAATTTACCGCGTAACAATGACGTGTGCTTGTTGACAATTCTGATTGGCCAGTGGGCGTAAACGTGCGCACGAGCATACCTTTGTCTTTATACCATGCTTCGGCTGCGGTGGCTACTGCTGCTGAGGCTGCAACGGCTGCTGCTGAGGCTGCGGTGGCTACTGTAGCTGCGGTGGCTACTGTAGCTGCGATGGCTGCGGTAGCTGCGATAGCTACTGCTGCTGGTTATACCGTAGCTGCGATAAAAACTGCGGGGAGGTATCGCCCTGCATGCCGCTGCTCGATGCCGGTTGATCGGTTCGGCGCCTTATCTATAAGGGCCCTGGACCGATTCTTCGCACGAGATA
>NW_017273437.1:0-567 GCF_001594065.2 Cyphomyrmex costatus | reverse complement strand
GGCGTATGTATTCTGGTCAGGAATAACTTGGTTTTTAATATTTTAGACCTATCCAATACCAACCTCAAGGAGGAATCTGTGGAATTATTGGGTGTGGAGCTCTTTTCCAATCAAGAAAAAATTAGCATCATTAACGCATACAGGCATCCAAACCGAGACACGCCTGAAAAGTTTTACGAGGACCTCATGTGTTACTTGGCGTCAAGAGACAGTTGCGTTTTAATGGGAGATTTCAATGCACACCACTCGCAGTGGGGTTGCCACGTGTCCGATCGTGCGGGCAAACGCATTATGTCTGCGTGCGAGGACCACCGCATTTGTATATTTAGTGATCAAATGCCTACACTTCTCCTCCCACCAACTGCGAGACCTTCTATTATTGACCTGGTTTTTGTTACGCCAAACATCTCTCCTTTGTGCAATGTATCTACTGAAGAAGATACATGGGGTAGTGACCATTTTCCTATAACGATCAAGCTGGGCGTTGATCCGTTTCGGCGCAAACGATTTGTTTATAAGTTAAATCTCAATCCTGAAGAATTACGGAACTTTTCCTGCGCACTGTCC
>NW_017273436.1:0-567 GCF_001594065.2 Cyphomyrmex costatus | reverse complement strand
GATTTCCAAATGTACCGCCCTCGTGACGAAACATACGAAAACGCATAAATAAGCCTTTCCCGTTTTGTTGCGACTGATCTTTATGCTAAATGGCCCTGCATAGTCGACACCGCTTTTAGAAAATGGAGGTAGGGGCAGCACACGTGAGGCTGGCAAATTTCCCATTAATTGTTCGGCGGGTGTGGCGCGAGCTCGACAACAAACGATACACTTGTGCAAAACGCTTCTTACAACGCTTCGTCCTGACAAAGGCCAATATTTCTCGCGTATTATAGATAACAGAGCCTGTAGCCCCGCGTGCATGTTTTTTAAATGCTCTTGCATTATGATTAAGCTAGTGAGATGATGCCTTTTTGGTAGAATTATGGGGTGCTTCTGATGATAATCTAATGACGCTTCCTGTAACCGTCCTCCAACCCTTAGTAATCCATAGGTGTCAATAAAGGGTGAAAGAGAAAGTATTCTACTCTTGGATGATATTTCACGCTTCTGAGTTAGTTGGTTGATTTCTTCATTGAATTCGTCTCCTTGGGCCATAAGTAGAAGTGCTTGCATGCTGCGCTCAAG
>NW_017273435.1:0-567 GCF_001594065.2 Cyphomyrmex costatus | reverse complement strand
CGAACCATCCGACCATTGCGGACGTGTTTCGGTTCGGATGCTCTTCATTGTATATTTTTGAGTGTTGCCGACTTAGAGAAGGCAACGCCATAAATAAAGCCATAATCTCATTCTTTTCAATAAAGAAATACAGAAATTTTTCTTATAAATACAGAAATGCCGAATTATTGTTGTGTGTGTAGAAAAACCACGAAAACGGAAGATGGAAGCGAGAGGTCGTTATTCAGGTATATGTAATTACTTCTAAACAAAAATACATAATATATTATTGTAAATGCCATTTCTTCATATTTTGAGGTTATGAAATGTATTGTTATGATTCTGTTTCTTCTTTACTGTCACATAGATTCCCTAAAAATAGTGAAGAATTAGGACTATGGCTGAAGAATTTCCAAAAGGATTTTGTACCAACATCGTATACTAGGTTATGCTCCGATCACTTCTCTGAGGACAGTTTAGATAAAACAGTGACAGGCCACGCTTTAAAACCTGGAGCAGTTCCAACTATTTTTGAAACAGTGAGATGTATATTTTGCAATGCGTCAAAAATTTTACATCCACACCTTA
>NW_017273434.1:0-566 GCF_001594065.2 Cyphomyrmex costatus | reverse complement strand
CAATATAGTCAATATTATATAGATGTTGTATGATACTAAATAAAAGTTCCCGAGACATTGGTGTGTCAAAATTATAAAATACGGGTTGCCTCCAATTCTTAAATAAACCTCGTGCCATAATAAATTGGCAGGTTTTATGAGGTCCATATACTTTTTGTTGCTTGCGTTCAATTTCTAATTTATTAGAGATATATAATTCATCGAAAGTTAGCACGGTTAATTTTTGTATTATTGATAGATCTTTATTCGACATTATTTTTAAAACGTCATTTAAAATGCCAGGTGAAATATTAAATTTGTCAATCCAATTTTGCAAAGTACTTGCACATGGTAATGGCATTTTCTTGACATTTCTTAAGTATCTGTAAGTTTTAGAACTTACAGCTCTTAGACTAATTACAGATATTATATCTTCGGATGACCACCGTATACGACTATTAGTTGATGACTTTAACTTTGCGATTTGGCCTGATGTAAATACTTTTCTTAAAACTTCGATGGGTACCGCATCGGCTTGCTTCTGCCTCAATTGTTTATTTTGTTGTTCTAATATTTCTTTTTCTTTC
>NW_017273433.1:0-566 GCF_001594065.2 Cyphomyrmex costatus | reverse complement strand
CTCTCTCTCTCTCTGTATACATACATACATATGTATATAAATATACACACACACACACACACACTCACACACAAAATTTTTCAATTATAGTTTAGGATATAAAAGATATTTTAATAGATATAATTATTTATTTTATATTATACTCTTTATTGTAACATGCCATAAATTTATTAATATTATGAAGGAATAAAATTCTTGTCAATGGCTTGCATTTTGGCAGATACAAATGAATTACATAAAGCTGACTATATTTTAAAAAATGGTAATTGTATATTTACATCTGTTGAATTTTCAACTAATGTAATAGCCATGCGACATATGTAAATATATACACTTAGAAATAAGTTAAAATATTTTGTAAATGTTGTCATGTTACAATTAAAACACGCTGATTAAAAGTATTAAAAAATATAATATTAACTTGTACGTCACATCACATGCAGTCATTAATTACAGTTATTTAAAATTATGTAACATTTGTACTACAGAATATTTTTATATATTACATACATATGTTTACACGCACACACACATACAAAATATGTATATATATATATATATATATA
>NW_017273432.1:0-566 GCF_001594065.2 Cyphomyrmex costatus | reverse complement strand
CATTTTCGCGATATTCCTACTGAATACAATCAATACAAATTTAAGTCTAATAAGCCATTTTTCTTTGAAGTAGATTTGCCACGCTCTTACTAGACACATTGTATTACTATAGATTGTGCTCTGTCTCGTGCATTAAAAAAATAATATTCTTAAAGTAAGAGAATTATGTACATATTTTGTAAACCCTATTAACACATATTCTTAATGAATAAGAATATTTTCTTCTTTATGTAAGTATTTCTAGAATATCTTTTAAAATTAAGAATATATTCTTTAATATTTTTTAAATAAAGAAATTTAATCATAGTTAAATCTAATCATATCTTTTTTCCAGAGGTTCGTTTCGAATAATCAGAGAACGGAAAGTTACTTTTTAAAAGTGACAAGTTATTACAGTTACTCGTTATCAAGTAGAAAAAGTAACCAGTTACCGTTATTAGTTACTGATCTTTGAAAGTAGCTCGTTACCGTTACCATTACTTGGAGAAGTAACGTTCCGATTATTCTTTTAAAATTTGTACAAAAATGTACTTTTGCAATGTTTTTGTTTAAATATTAATAAAACA
>NW_017273431.1:0-566 GCF_001594065.2 Cyphomyrmex costatus | reverse complement strand
GAGAAGGTAACACGTAATGCCAAAACAGAGTTGGAAGGCATTAATTGCGCGAATTGTACATAATATATATGTTTTTTTTTTTTTTAACTCTAAGTGGTCCTATTGAGTGTAACGCGACAAGGATTAACGAATAGTGAGGATTTTTCTGCAAAGCGTCAGACACGGAATGCTGGATTGTATGTATATTTTAGATCCATGTGGAGACTGCTGGTACTCCCCATCCAGTTTCTAAATGTGATTTGTCACATTCTACAAATGCTTCGATGCAGCTTGGGCATTCTTCCGCAAGTTGTATTTGTATGATTATTTTTCTGCAAGTTATGCAATTTGTTTTATTACGGACGGAATCTTCAAGGATGAGCATGTGAGCAAAAACGGGTGTACAGGTATGTTTCTCTTCGTCCGTTAAGGCTTCATAGCAGTCTTCACAAATTTTGAAAAAAGTACTTGTGTGTTGGTAGACTCGTCCTTCCATTGTGGTAACACATCGGAGTTTCATCAAATACTTCAACAACATTTAGAGGATTTAGAAAAACAGAATACGTCTCAAGATGATCCCGATAATC
>NW_017273430.1:0-565 GCF_001594065.2 Cyphomyrmex costatus | reverse complement strand
GCTCATTTTTAGCGTCAAAATAAGTCACTTGATTAAAATTGACGTTTGCCTTCGTCAATTTTTCTCACGTGATCTGTTTTGACGCTGAAAATGAATATCGAACGTCAGCATGAAAAATCACCTTTAAGGTACATTGATATGCATCCGTCAAGCGTTAAAAGAACAGCGGAAACAGCAACGACTCAGCGAGGCGATATTAGCAGTGGTGTAAAAAATATTTATTTCGCCACTGGCCATATCGCCTCGCTGATTGGTTGCTGGTTCCGCCTGCTTGACGATTGATGGTTGCATGTGAATGCACCTTTACGTTTCCACTGAGCGCGTTACATTACGCGTCGCGTCTTGCCGCGCGGCAAGCATTTGTTGTCACGTCCGCCATTTGAGTCAGTGTGTGATTTGTTTGGCTGTGACCCGTTTCGGCTCGAGGTTCTCTGCAATTCAATTTTTGATATTTCGGTAGGCTTCTGCCTTGCCTTTTGCTTCTTCTGGCAATATTTGCGGTAATACTGGTATCAAGGCCGCTGGTATCGATGTGCAATTGTGCGATGTTGGTGCTGCTATTCAA
>NW_017273429.1:0-565 GCF_001594065.2 Cyphomyrmex costatus | reverse complement strand
GAGAGGCCTGCTATCTACGGCACCCGCCTACGCCTCTGCTCGGCGTGGGAGTGGGAGTGGGAGTGGGAAACTTTACTTCGTGGACCCGACCGATCTTGTCATGCGATTTCCCGCTCGCGTCACCCACACTGAGCACATCGCCGCAGTCGACCCAGTGCTGAAGCCGTGGCCGGAGTGGATCGGCCCCGAGGTACGCGACGTGTTCGCTGCCGAGGGAATCGACAGGCTGTGGGCCCACCAGGCGACCGCATTACTGCAGTTTGCCGATTCGCGCGATGTCATCGTCGCCACCGGCACTGCGTCGGGTAAGTCTCTTGTTTTTCAAGCCGCCGCGCTGTCATCTATCGCCGCTGGGCGTATTGGCTCTAGCCTGCACGGCAATCGGCGGCCGACGGTGTTGTATATCGCACCGACCAAGGCGCTGGCTGCCGATCAACTGCGGCGACTTCCCACGTGGCCAGGACTGCGAGCGGTCACCGTGGACGGGGACAACACGCAAGCAGAACGTGACTGGGCGCGTGAACATGCCAACTACGTACTCACCAACCCTGACACGCTGCATCAT
>NW_017273428.1:0-565 GCF_001594065.2 Cyphomyrmex costatus | reverse complement strand
AATCTGGAATAAAACGTTTTACATTTTTTATTTGTTCTTGAAGCAAATAGATCGACCGCGGGCATTCCAAATTTTTTAACTATCTGATTGAAACACCTATCAGATAATTCCCATTCTGTGTCAAAATTTGTATTTCTAGAGGCTGTATCCGCCTGAGTGTTTTCCTTGGAGGGAATATAAGCTGCACGGATCCATAATTTTCTCCTTTCGCACCATTGCCAAATTCTTCTAGACAGATCACTCAGATGAGGGAACTGTATACCACCTGCTCTGTTTATGTAACAAATAGCTGTGGTATTGTCTATTCGTAATAAAATTTCTTTATTCGAAAGATCTGAAGCAAAACACCTTAAGTGCAAAGAAAGCCGCCAACAACTCTAAAAAGTTAATGTGGTGTTTTCTTTCTTCCTCATTCCATATACCGTGAGCACTTGTATCATTACAAAAACAACCCCAACCAGAACGCGATGCGTCGGAAAAAATCTCTAAGGTGTAATCTTGTTTTCTAATCGGATTAGAGCTTATTCGAATATTATCTTTCCACCATTGTAAATCCTTAAACATA
>NW_017273427.1:0-565 GCF_001594065.2 Cyphomyrmex costatus | reverse complement strand
AGACGCCGAAAGGGAACTCGAGACAGTAAAAATGATAAGGCAAATAGTTATCGGAGAAAAAACATCTAGCGACAACAAAAACGCAGGTAACGCTCCCGTACGTCGAGTGAATGCGGAGCCGATGACGTGTCAATACTGCCATAAAATTGGGCATACTGCCGACCGTTGTAGACTTATCAGCAATAATCAACAAAAACGGAATTTTTTTCCTAACACTAATCCAAGACAAACGAACTTTGCGTCGAATAACCGAAATTACAACGATACGCGCACATCACCGCCCCCGGGAGGATCACAAAATTCTAGTAATACGCCTCAAATTATATGTAGATATTGTAAGAAAGTGGGGCATATAATTGAAGATTGCCGCAAGCTGGCATATAACAATCAAATTCGTAGTAGCCAAGCACAGGGAAACGGGGAAATTCCCGCGAAAACAGGGGCGATTCCGGGAAATACAAACATGCGCCCCGCTCGAGCGATAATGACAGCGTTCGATACAGATATCGAACAGTAAATCTAACACGCACAGAAGAAGTACCAGCAGTCAGATTGGAAAGCAGGG
>NW_017273426.1:0-565 GCF_001594065.2 Cyphomyrmex costatus | reverse complement strand
TACATTCATTTGTTTACCGTTAATTTATTCAAGCTCGCTCGTCCGAGACAATTTTTTCGTTTTCCTCGTCTTTTGCGACGCGCGAGTGCGATATATTTATAGTCTCATGGTCGCGTTTATTTAATGGTATTCTATAATGCATTATATTTATGTCGATCAAGTTTACGTGAATCTCGGGAGATAATCGAATGTGACAAAATAAGTCTGATATTGTACTCTTTTAACAAGAGAGAGAGATGTCGCATATGGTGTGACGAGAGAGATGTCCTCTCGATTGTGGGGGATGTATAAAAAAGGCGAGATATTGTAGGCGCGTTAGTGTAGTTATTCTGTCGATCGGACGTGCCAAAAGATAAAAGAAGAACGATGGAGTCTCAGAGTAAGAGAAATCACGATGAATTGTCGATTGTCATAGATGAATCTACGAATGACGATTTCGTTGACGACAACAACGACAATGACGACAATGAAGATCTGATGAAAGTACCCGCAATTGGTTCGATACTTGATTTGATTCACAGTACGTGGATTCAACGTATTTTAATAATAACAAATCTAAAAGCAA
>NW_017273425.1:0-564 GCF_001594065.2 Cyphomyrmex costatus | reverse complement strand
TTTTTTTTAACGTTACTTATAATGGAAATATATAATAATAACCTAAATTACACACTTTACATAAAGTTTTATTTCTACATAAAGTCTAATTCTACAATATCCTATTTGTTTCATTAGTTTTTCCAGTGAAAAACGATATAAATATTTCTTATTTAGTTTTATGTAAAGTGTGTGATAGCTACTAGCCTAACTAAAAAAACATTAGGATTTAAAGATATAGTTTTCTAGTTTGATTCTGTGTTCGTAATATGTGATCTTGGGATTACATAATTATTTTTTCAGCTTGAAAAAATATTTAGACGCTATATCAATATATGTAATATGAATAATTGTTTAACAGGTGATGAGAAAATATTACGAACAATATTGAGAAATATGAATGCTAATATACCTCGTATATCAATGGAGATTTATGATAATCTAAGTGCAAGTAACAATGATAGTTGTCAGACAAATGCTTCTGTATCTGCAACCTGTGGTAAATGTAAATTATTTGGTATATTAGAATTATTTCTAAAAATGTTAATTATCATAAACATTGAAGATCTCTGTTTAATTTTTTTT
>NW_017273424.1:0-564 GCF_001594065.2 Cyphomyrmex costatus | reverse complement strand
TTCATTACCAATAAAAAAGTCACCATTATTGTCATCTTCATTATTATCGTCATCTTCATTACTATCGGAATCATTATACTGTCTTTCGTTTTGTAAGCTAGTGTTAGATTGAACATCTATATCATCTTGATTGTTCTCATTATCGCTGCTAGATGATAGTAAAATATTATTTGTTAAATCTTCACAATTATGTTCAAAAACATTACGCGGATTATTTTCATCAATAAATTCATCGTTATTCTCGTCATTGTTAATTTAGAGAGTTGATGTATTCAGTTGATGTATTTGGTTAAATATATTGTCCAGTTTCATTCTTTTGAATCCAATTTTAAAAGCTTCTCTTTGTATCCTCCTTTTAAAAGTCTTATAAATCTAATGAAAAAAAGTAAAAATTTATGTTAAAAAAAATTCATTGTAAATTTAGTACAATATAACCGTAGCAAATGTCGTAACTCGATTCCTAAGTAGCGAGTCGTTGCTGAAAAAACAATATTTTTTAAATAATCCTTTCATAAAATTTTGATAATTTCTACAGACATTTCTAATTGATTTTTACTTTATAAG
>NW_017273423.1:0-564 GCF_001594065.2 Cyphomyrmex costatus | reverse complement strand
GTGTGTGTGTGTGTGTGTGTGTGTGTGTGTGTGTGTGTGTGTGTGTACAAGGTGTTTAAAATGTGTGGGTGTCTCTTAATATTTCGAAAACTAAATTTTTTATTTTGAACAACCAAGAAGGGGACTTGGTTTATAATGTTTAAACTTAAACACATTTATTTCTCCAAACATGTATATTAATGTATATTAATAATAATTAATTTGTAAGTATACATCGCTTTATATAAATGCATTTTAATAATCAAACGTGGTAAAATTGACTTTTACAAATTCAACGACTTAGTATTCTTTGTAGAAGAATATTAACACAAAAATTGATTAGGTATGATTGTTTAATTAATAGTGCTATTGTGAATTAACAAAATTATTTAAAATAATAAATATTAGATCTACAATTTCAATATTCCGGTATGATTAATTCAATATGCACGATATTTTATAAAAATAATATTTTCTTTATTCATGCTTTGTTTTTAGTCTTAAGTTTTTGTACATTTCTTTATATACCATAAAAATATTTGACTGGTTTTAGCAGTCGGACAAATTATTATTATTATTATTATT
>NW_017273422.1:0-563 GCF_001594065.2 Cyphomyrmex costatus | reverse complement strand
GAATATATATATATATATATATATATATGAGTGACCACAAAGGGTTAATGTCCTCCTTTCTCTTTGTAAGGAGTTGATCGTCTTAATGTGTGTGTTAGATTTCAATATATATCTTATATATCGATCGCACAGAGACTATATATATAGTTTCTGAGAATTATAAGCATAAAGATGTCCAGCGAATCTTCTCCAGTCTCGCACAGAAAAATAGATAGGATCGAAATAAATACAGAAGTTCTATATTGTTTAGCGATTCTAGCAATATTAATTTAGATATATATAATTTTTGAAATTGTACTAAAAGAGCGCGTTTTGAGAAAAGCGCTCCGGCCGCATGAATATACATATATATGAGTATACATATATATGAGATATAGTCCGGGTAACTTTATCCAACATAGGCTGTGTTAACAACTCGTTAGGGAGACAAAAAGGGATGCATCCCTTTGCTCAGCGCCCGGCATCGCTGCTCATTATACGTCTCGCTGCATCGCGCCGAGGGACCGCGTCAATAACAGCTACGCACATTCGTGATTACATTACATATGTAATAACAACCGAGA
>NW_017273421.1:0-563 GCF_001594065.2 Cyphomyrmex costatus | reverse complement strand
CAAACTTCGAGTTCACGTAAAGGAAAATGTCTAAATTATCCACTGCAATCTTTGATCGCGTCTTAAAGGTTCGTCCCTTCTCTGTTTGTAGGATGAACAATTTCGGATGTTCCGTTTGTGCGAGACGGTAGCCGCATACCTCCAGATCATGAGTCTTTGTGAGAGCGAAGGTGGTGTCTTGGGTGGTTACCGTGTATACTATCGGACCAGAATAGTTGACTTGAGGGACTAGTCGGGTGGCTAATCCTTCGTATAGGATGTCATACTGATCGAAGTGGCAGTTGTCTACCGCTATAGGTGACCAGTAGGTTTCCGATCCGTCAGCATCGATGCAGAATCTGGTTGAGGTTTTGCAGAAAGTGCCTGATGGCATTATGATTTGACCTAATTTTCTTTTTACTGATAGTTCGAGTGTCCTCAAAGTGACTTTGATGACTGCTTGCACTACCACACTGTCCCAGGAGCCATATCCGTCTGCATACTGGGCTCCGGAACACTTGCCATCTACTGATGCAGTTCCTGCTAAGGTTGCACTTCTATAGTTTGTCGCGTTAGGCTTGATT
>NW_017273420.1:0-562 GCF_001594065.2 Cyphomyrmex costatus | reverse complement strand
ACACATTGGACACATTGTCCACATTGGACACATTGGACACATTGTCCACATTGTCCACAATGTTCACAATGTCCACATTGTCCACATTATCCACAATGTCCACATTGTCCTCATTGTCCACACTGTCCACATTGTAAACATTGGACTCATAGTCCACATTGGACACATTGTCCACATTGGACACATTGGACACATTGCCCACATTTTCCACATTGGACACATTGTTAACATAGTCCACATTGTCCACATTGGACACATTTTCCTGATTGTCCACATTGTCCACAATGTCCACATTGGTTATACTGAACACATTGTCCACATTGTCGACATTGGACGCATCGTCCACGTTGGACACATTGCCTACAATGGACACATTGGGCACATTGTCCACATTGGACACATTGGACACGTTGTCCACATTGTCCACATTGGACACATTGTCCACATTGGATACATTGTCCACAGTGGACACATTGTCCACATTGGACACATTGTCCATCTTGTCGACATTGGACACATCGTCCAATTGGACACATTGCCTACAATGGACACATTGGACACA
>NW_017273419.1:0-562 GCF_001594065.2 Cyphomyrmex costatus | reverse complement strand
CGGAGGAGGAGAATCTTCCCTCCAGTGGGCGGGGACAATGGTCCCCAGGGTTCGAGGTGTCGCTGGAAGAAATAAGGACAGCAATGATTAGAATGAAAGAGAGGAAAGCTGCCCCTGGTCCCAGCGGTCTATCGAGCCAGGTATGGGTCCCAGCCTTGGACTACATTCACAACAACATGAAGAATGTATTTACCCAATGCCTGCGTAGAGGTGTGTTTCCTACAATATGGAAGCAAGCGAAGCTCGTTTTGCTTCGAAAGGAGAGTAAACCGGCAGACTCACCCTCGGGCTATAGGCCAATATGTCTAATAGATGACGATGCGAAGCTTTTCGAACGGATCATAGTGGCGAGAATCAACAATTTCCTGGAGATCCCATATGGGGGCTCCAGGCTGAATGCCGCACAGTACGGATTCCGCAAGGGTCGTAGTACCACGGATGCTATTATCCTGGCCAGAGAAACGGTTGAGGCATACATTCGTTCAACGGATGGAGTGATGGTTGGCGTCTCTATAGACATCAGTAACGCATTTAATTCCCTGCCATGGGGAAGTATCGGCTT
>NW_017273418.1:0-562 GCF_001594065.2 Cyphomyrmex costatus | reverse complement strand
TGACTCATGAGATCGCAGGTCATTTTTCCGACATCCGAGATGCGAATTTTTTTCATTACGGACTCTGGAATTGAAATTCCTCTACCTAGAGGAACTGTATTCTGTAAAATATAATAAAATATATAATACATGAAAATTTGTATAACAAAAAAAATAAAAATGTATACAAAATAAGTATGCGTACCTCATCTGTATACATAATATTTTCGATCTTAATTGTGTCCATCATCTTAATGTTGTTTTCATCAGTTTGTTTCATTTGATGAAAATTAATTACTGGAGTTTGAACATTATTATTAACAGGAATAACTGTTTTCACCAAATCTTGTTCCATGTCCTCGTTTTGCATTATCAGTAATGGATCATCCAAATCAACAGGAATCATTTCCAAAATTTTAATATTGCTTGATGACTGCTCTGTCTGTACAACATATATATATTTGACGAGTTATAAATAATTATCGTTAAATAATAATTATTTCATTGCACATGTAATTTATATAATAATTATATATATATTATTTATATTTAAAATAAATATAGTATCCATACCAACTCTTCG
>NW_017273417.1:0-562 GCF_001594065.2 Cyphomyrmex costatus | reverse complement strand
TTATTTTATACTATATTTTATAATATATTATTATTACTTTATTATATATAATAACAACTTTATCGTATGCGTTTACAAACTGAATTTAAACAACGTTTAAAATATTTAAAAAAAAAACAAAAGAAAAAATACAAAGAACTTGCAATTAGCAACAGTAACAATTGAAACAAAACCGAAATAAATTGTTATAGTTATAAATAAATATTGTTAAATAAGGGCAATAGTATTAAACACACACACCAATCATACAAAAAATTTACAACAAAAAATGTGAAAGTACAGAAGAAACAACAGGAAATGTCGGAATTTCTTCTTGTTACTTATAGAATACGTCTCCCTTGGGACCATCTCAATGCCAGACAATACTGAGGGAATACGGTCGGTTCTACGGTTTCGACGCCGAAAGGACGCGTCGCGTCGCACACATCCGTTTTCTGGCCACTCCAGAATGTCACACAAATTCCTTATTCTCTAAAATTTTCAGACAAAATTTCATGATTTTTTCTAAGTTTTAATAATATTTTGAATTTTCTGGCATTTTTGATCTGAAAACCGTCAAATA
>NW_017273416.1:0-561 GCF_001594065.2 Cyphomyrmex costatus | reverse complement strand
TAAATTCACTCCGCATGAACTGGTATTTGGCATTCCCGCTCGGGTCCCTTCGGGAATAAATCGCGAAAAAGATTCCGATACATACGACCATTACCTATTGAATCTGTTTACGCAGATCTCTGATATACAACGCATCGCCAAAAATAATCTAGGAAAGGCTAAGCAAAAATCAAAGACCTATTACGATAAACGAATAAATCCACAAACTTTCGAGATCGGAGATAGCGTATTTTTGATTAATGAACGGAAAATTCGCAAATTTGACAGCGAATACGTTGGACCATATCCAATTATTGAGGTGCTTAACAGTGGCAACGTTAAAATCAAGATAAGAGAAAATTGTGTTAAAATAGTGCATACTAATAAGATTAGAAAGGCGTACTACGGCGAGCCGGGATGAACGATATTTTTGTTTTACAGATGATTCTCTGCATTCTCATAGTGCTCGCCCTGGTCCGCCGAGTCAACCCTCTAATGGGCTACGATTGCGAAATTCCACACCCGAATGTTACTCGAGTCTCACTTCTCAATATCAACGACTGTAATATAATCGAAGAAGAA
>NW_017273415.1:0-561 GCF_001594065.2 Cyphomyrmex costatus | reverse complement strand
AAAAATATGGACAGTGACCTCAGTTACACGGCACACTTTACGCCGAAGTTATAACATCGATGTTATGAAACTGGCCAACAATAGCTATTCCTCTGAAGAATAGAAGGACTGTGATTGGCCACGTACATAACATCGATGTTATAACTTCGACGTAAAGTGTGAAGTGTAACTGAGGTCATTAATATTTCTATCGTTATTACATATATTTGTTTACAGAAAAAGTCTAATTCTGATTTCGTTTAACGATACGAAGAGTTCTCTATGATTTATAATGAGATATGAACTTAATAATAGCTTTAAAAAATATTTAAAAATGGGGTGATAAGATTTTAATCAAATTCAAGGTCGCATAGTTCTGAACAGTTAACAGCATTATTTCGTGAATATCTAGAGTTACTGATACTGTATATAAAAAATATTTTTGAAGAAAAATAAAGTAGAATTTTAAAAAAAGGATAGAAATAAAAGAAAAATTTATTTTTAGTTCCAGGAGTCCTAAGTAGCGATTCTTATAGTTCTCGATGAGCTCTATCGAAAATTATTAGATGCAAAAGCTACTGG
>NW_017273414.1:0-561 GCF_001594065.2 Cyphomyrmex costatus | reverse complement strand
GTGATATATTTTCTGATCTAGTTGAATTTCATTATATCTACCAGCTAATGTCGAAGTACAACAGTACAACGCTATTTAACGATCAGTATTTGTATATATTTGGTAACTCTTATTTTTCTAGTCTGTTATATTTATTAGACTGCTATTTTCAATTTGGTATTTTTAATTTATTCGAATTCAGAGATACCTCGATCAAAAATTGTCTAATGCATTTTCTTATCAAAATTGTAGCAACTTTATAATTTTTAATCCACCATACTGGATCCGCCATTTTAAATTTAGATTTTTCTACTTCATATTCGGATTCAACGAACATACGGATATGTAAAGATTTAAACAGAAATTTAATTTTGAGATTACTACATTCGATTTAAATGCTATGTCCGACCTTTCCTATTACTCGATCCACTGTGCGACGGTCGCTAGATTCGACCGTGGCGTTGTACCAGGTGCGTCCTCTTGTCGACCCAGTTAATTTCTGGCATAGAGAGGCGTATCTGACGGCTCCTTTTTTCCTAAAGGAAAAGATTTTCTTTCTCTTTTTTATATTTAAAAAAAAAA
>NW_017273413.1:0-561 GCF_001594065.2 Cyphomyrmex costatus | reverse complement strand
TTGTTCGGTCTTGTGTGATCACACCGTTTTCGATTCTTCACTCAATCTGTGTAAGTATGTATATTATTTTCTGTTATTGGCCAAATACAATGTCATGTTAGTTATCTCTGTATCATGTGTAATCAAAGCGTCATATCCCATCTAACTACATAAACTTTACATGAAATGATATCAATATTATTAACCGATTGTTATGATTTTAGTGAAAGTAATATATCATGATATTAATATGTAAATGTATCATTGAGCCGAATCAGACTTGTAAGCGTGTATTATTATTGTGACATATCGTTGACTAATACTTTTAAAATAAAATTTGGTTAAGCATAATGATAAATTTACAAACACCTTGAAATTATAATAAAAATTTTTAGACGTTATCACCATGACGTTGGTTATGAAAAACTTAATAAAGAATGATATACATATAAGAAATTAAATATAACTTCGATAGAGAATTTTGATAGTGAAGTAAATAATAGAAGTCATTAAACATTAATGCTAGTTTTTCTGTCATACAGTGCCTCCAAAAAGTCAAGCATGGAAGTATTTTGTTAAAAC
>NW_017273412.1:0-560 GCF_001594065.2 Cyphomyrmex costatus | reverse complement strand
TGACATACTGGTCATAATCCATTTGGGGGCCGATTGACCCCTTCTTAACCTGCTAGAGCCTTTCAGCCCGATCGGAAAAAGAAATTTTTTTTGGGTGGATCACTTCGCGTGGAATGCCCCATACATTGGTCACATTAGACACGTTGCGCACATTGGACACATTGTACACAATGGACAAAATGGAAACATTGCCCACAATGCACACATTGTATACATTGGCCACATTGGACACATTGTACACATTGGTCACATTGGCCACATTGGACATATTGGCAACATTGGACACAAGCCGCATTGAACTCATTTTACCTGTTTCTCACGTTGGACAAATTCTAAACATAGGCCACATTGGACACATTGTATACATTGGCCACATTGGATACATTGTATACATTGGTCACATTGGACACTTTGGACACTCGGACACGTTGCGCACATTGTCCACATTGGACACAATTGACACTTTCCCCACATTAGACACTTAGTATACATTGGCCATTGTTTGAGATCGTCATAATAACCACGCAGTAATAGCATACACACGAGCCTCGCTTCGTCTA
>NW_017273411.1:0-560 GCF_001594065.2 Cyphomyrmex costatus | reverse complement strand
GATTTAATTTACTTATTTTACTTACATTATTTTATATATATTTTTAATAAATGATACTTTAGATGCGTTTACGGCGCTTAACCTTATTAAAGCTTTTAAGCCTATACGCATATAAATGATGCCTAGAGACGTAGAGTACAAATACAAGCCTGTTGAGCGTCAAAATGCTATCAGCCTTGTCAGTGCTGTGCTATAACCTATATTTTATGAGAAATGGGTTTAATACACGTTTTATACGTATTATACATACATTCTATACGTAGGAAATATAGGAGAAACCTCTTGCAGAGCTAAATTTCCCAACCCTGCTTTCAAATCATCAAATAACAATTGACCCAAACCTTCTGCTACTATTTATTATATTATTTAAATTAAAGACATCTATTGCTATTAAGGGGGAATACGACGATAACGGGTTCAAAAAATTGATTTTTTTTTCATTTTTGTAATGCTTGGAGTCTTAAAAATATGTTCCTAAAATATTATGTTGAAATTCGTAACGAAACTATAGTAAATATGTGTAGAACATTGTCAGATACCACTGGTAGAGCCAGCCGCGC
>NW_017273410.1:0-559 GCF_001594065.2 Cyphomyrmex costatus | reverse complement strand
AGATACAATAACAACGTAATTTTTTATTTAAAAAATATGTAGAATTAAATTTTACTATTTTCTACTTAGTTTTCCCGAGAAAATCGAGTTTGAAAATCCGCTGTGTACTTATGCCGTTATGGCTAAATTATGATTTGTCGAGCGACATGCAACGCATACAGTGTAACGCGTTTACAAACCATGTTTACACGGAATCTAAAAGCTATCGTAGAATTAAAAAAAAATACATAATCTTTAATGTACAAAATTTCATATGTCACTATCAATTCAAAGTACATATAACTTATAAATTTATTGACTACCATAAATGCATCACTTTTATATATGCAATAAAGATTATATTGCAAATATTAAAGCTAGAATTGATTTTTTTTTTAAATATATATATGTATACATTTTTTACACAAAAAATTTGAAACATGTTACTTTTATTTGCATATATTTATTTTTTAATGTCACATGCTCAGTTTTTTAAATTACGGTTATTTTACCACAAATTGAACAAACATTGTTAGAAGTATATTGAAGGATTGCTTTGAATTCATTGTCACCCAAATGC
>NW_017273409.1:0-559 GCF_001594065.2 Cyphomyrmex costatus | reverse complement strand
AAGAGAACAGAGATGGAAAGGAGGATGGTCTCTCACCACCACGGAACGGTGGTTGTCCGGGCGATGGCCGGAACGAACGCGCCGGCACTCGGAACCTGAATCCGAAGGAACCGCCGGTTCCTTGGCACCACGGCGATGCTCTGGACGCGTGGCCTTGATATTACAGGCGGCGCGGGTGGAGGGGCAAGCCTACGGGTCGAGACCGGGGCCTGACGCGATACCGGCAGGGGCCGGGTAGGCTTCCTCGTCGGCGCGTGCTTGGCAGCGTCCGGAGGCGCGGGGCGAGTCGCGGTCGCGGCAAGCCCCGGCGCGCGAGGCTTCGGAGGCCTCGGAACTGAGCCGATGGTCGGGTTGGCGATTGATCTCGGAGGATCTGGTGGGCGCCTCTCCCGAGGGAAGACCCGGGAAGCGTCGAACTCCCCACGTCGGGTGAGTTCCCACCAGAGCCTCTTCTGCTGGGTGTTTTGCCCAGCTCTACGGCCACGTCGGGTGCGACCCATAACCTGTCGGATGCGAGATTAACATTATTGTCTAGCGAAAAAGGCGGAGAGTTAGAACT
>NW_017273408.1:0-559 GCF_001594065.2 Cyphomyrmex costatus | reverse complement strand
AAAAAAAATTTTCTGTATAATATTTTATTTATATGTATGTATATGTGTACGTATATGTCATTAACAAAAATTAACATTTTACATATATTAGAACGTGCGGAAGTATTTCTTCTTTCGTTGTAACAATAGTACGCTTATAAGCCATATCGTCATACTTATACCAGTTAAGGCCTGTGTACGTATACGCAACATAATGTCCGTCATTATATCCACTACCATGTCTAATGTACGAAATAATGCCTGCGAGACTGTAGTTTTTATCACGTATTGCAATATTTTTTGCTACGCTATCTAATATATATTGACATTGTGATATGTTTAATGTTTTCATGTAATTGACATCACTTAAAACGCTTGTATCAAAAATCAAATGGGGCCCATATGAAATGACACGACTTGTAGGTGTTTTACAAACACTGCAATCTATTGTATTTTTCATGTTAACAGTATCATTCAGAGCCTCCTGAATAGAATTTAAGCCATTTTTCAAGATTACGTTAACATTAATACTACATATTGAAGAAGCTCTTTTGTAATTGTGACCACAATTCAAACAATT
>NW_017273407.1:0-559 GCF_001594065.2 Cyphomyrmex costatus | reverse complement strand
AAATACAATATATATAACATTCTATTTTATTGTTAATAGATTCAACATTTTGCAATACATATTTGAAGGATCACGTATCTTCAAATAAAGCAATTTGTATTACTGAATCTACAGAAAAAGGTATTGATATATGCAGATATATTTTATATATAACATAAACGTAAATATACGTATTTTAATTTAAAAAATATTAAGAAATATGCATTATGATACAGGTCAAAATATTGGAAACAAACACTTTATATGGACGAAACAAAGCACACAATTTTTACTAGAAAAATATTATGAAAGAAAAGATATGTTTCGTGATCCAAAGATTAAAAAAAAGACATTATGGGCACAAATAGTCGATGAATTTAAATTAAAAAGTTATGATGTAAACGAAGAAATCTTAGATCGTAAAATGAGAAATTTAAAACAATCGTATAAAAATATAAAAGACAATAATAAGAAAACTACTACAGGACGTGGACGAATTAATTGGGAATGGTTTAATATCATGGAGGACATATTTCGAGAAGATTTAACCATAAATATAGGTTCAACATTATCTTCTATG
>NW_017273406.1:0-558 GCF_001594065.2 Cyphomyrmex costatus | reverse complement strand
CTTAACTAATACTTTTAAAGAAAATATAGAAGAAAAACAAACTTATGAAATAGAAATATTAAAACATCAATTAGAAAAAGAAAAACTAAAGATTGAATTGTTAAAATTAATAATTGAAAAAGAAAAATCAATTAAACAAAACGAAGAAAAATCAAATGTTCATGTTACATTATAATGATTCGTTACTGATATGTGCCAAAGATATATGTCAAAAATGCCTATAAGGTATCTACTAACAATTATTATAAACTTTTTACATTTACTTTAAAAGTATTAGTTAAATGTCTGTGATAATTATTTCTTAATTAATTTTAATAAATTATAAAACTTTTTTTATTTATAATTATAACATTTAATACATGTTATAACGAGAAAAACTTTTTTATATACGCAATGCAGGTATAAAAAGCATAGGCATAAAGTACTTAAAATGTTATGTTTATTTCATATTTAAAATGTTACATGCTATGACATTTTATAATTGTTAAAAGAGAAAAATTTTGTGTTTTGTTCGATATAATAATAAATATTTATCGATTACGGCTGCAAATGGAAGCT
>NW_017273405.1:0-557 GCF_001594065.2 Cyphomyrmex costatus | reverse complement strand
AATCACGGTTGACACTTTAATCGTCGGTTAGCTTAACCGATGTTGGTGAAATTGGCCCTTAGACTATCATCAGTAAAAATTATTATAATTAAAAATATTACAAAGTCATATTATAATTAAAGCAAGAGTATATTTACACAATTTGTTATCCTCGCATTTTTTATAATAAAACGTTATTACGTGCTTGTTCCTTATTTTCAATTCCTTATTTTTAATTTCTAACGTGAATTGTAATCTGTCATGGAAATTGTTAAAAGTTAAAATGTTAATATGATCTCTTGATGTAGTCATAATAATGTTGTCGACATCTATAAGATATGGTAGATTTATGCTTTTTCTTCTAAATCTCGCAAAACCAATTGAGCTAAAATAGGGGAAAGGGGGATCCCGTAGGTGTCCTAAAAAGAGTCTCCGCAAGCTCCATGCAAAAAAATTCCCGTTTACGGTACATCGATTTTTGAAACTTTTATTATGCCATATAGTTACATATGATGACCCAGTAATCCCTGTAAAATTTCAAGATGAGCATACAGCCCGTTTAAGAAATAGGGGGGGGG
>NW_017273403.1:0-556 GCF_001594065.2 Cyphomyrmex costatus | reverse complement strand
TTGCTAGGAATCGTTGCATTTGTTCGGGGTATGTCCGTGATAAGTCTCTGTGGCCGAGACCGGCCGCTATCTGTCGCATTCGTTCCATCAGCAGCGTTGTTTGTACGGTGCCTAACAGTTTGGCGCGAGTCGATCTTATTCGGCACATCGAGTGGGCGCTTGTCCAGGCGCGCGGAAATTGTTTCCTACAAAATCGATTATTATCGATTATATGTACAATCTATTTACAGGCCATTTACAACAAACTATTTACAGGATATTTAATCATATTATTTACAGGCGATTTAGTTTATACAAAGTTACCCTAGTCAATTTTTTTAACTATTCGGAGGAATCGTCGCATCTCGTCAGGGTATATTCTTGCGAGATCTCTGTGCCCCATGCCTGCCGCGATTTGACGCATACGTTTCGTAAGGTTTTCGAGCGTATCGTCGATGAAGAGCTCTGGACGTCTTCTCTTGATTTTACATAGTGAGTATTTGTTCGTCCAGCTTTGTGGAAACTGGACAACATGATCGATGATCGCCTTGTCCTTGTCGATCGTCCAGCTCACGAC
>NW_017273402.1:0-554 GCF_001594065.2 Cyphomyrmex costatus | reverse complement strand
AAGTACAAGTAGCGCAATCTCTTACAAACTAGGGGAAGTACGTTCGCTATTATTTTTACCGGCTGACGTTACACCCAGCTGACAGACCATGAAGAATTTTTTTCTAATTTTCGAATGTGGCCGGAGCAATACGAGTTTCTACATAACATACTATGTCCATTGCTTGAAAGACAGACAACTGTAATGAGAGAGCCTCTGCCATCAAACTGAGACTAGGATTGACATTGATGTGAGTATAAGTAGACTATAAAAAATTATCTTTATATTCATTGTAACCGTGTATATAAAGTTATTTTGATAAAGAAAAGATTATTTTAATTTCTCAACTAGATAAGAAATTTGACATATTTAAGCAACTGAATTATTATGGAAACGTTTAACTGTTGACTGACTATGCAATTTTATACTTTCAATATTTCAAAACTTATTGATACAGTCAACCACAATGACACTATAAAATTAAGATATTTTATATTAACTTATAAATTATTAGCGCATATTAATTTGTATTCATATCAGGAGACGCGGTAGCGTCTCCGGCCATGTTCAAAAAA
>NW_017273401.1:0-554 GCF_001594065.2 Cyphomyrmex costatus | reverse complement strand
TATAATATATGCCCAGATGCATATGTGGACTCCGCAGTTACCGTCACTAGGTACTTGGAGTGGTATATCTGTTGGTGCATGTACGTTCCATTCTTGCCATTTTAAAGAGTTGCTCGTAGAAATGGTGTGGTTTTCGATAAAGTTACATAATATATCTAAAAATTGTGGTGGTGGCTGTCCATGCATTGAATCTATATAAAGAAAAAGTTTGTAATTAAATATTATCACGAGTAACGTCCAGTGATTTCGGAAATTAATAGGTATAAACCATACGTCATATGTCCATACTTTTACATATTCAGCCCAGTTATTGTAGTTCATAAGGTTTCCTGTTAACAGTCTTTGAGCAAAAAAGGTATCAAACGTAAGCAGTCGCAAGTTAATTAATCGTGCTTTTTGTGGTAATAACGCGAAAAATCCATTTATTATCTGATCATCTAACCATTGACCTGGAAGTAAGGTTTGGAGACAGGTTTTGTCGATGAAAATACCTGCTATTGTGTTCGTCTTATTTAAAAAGTCTTGTGGATACTGCGCATTGTTTGGGAAAAACT
>NW_017273400.1:0-554 GCF_001594065.2 Cyphomyrmex costatus | reverse complement strand
CCTTGTATATATATACACATGAATACGCTTAATATTAACTTTTTTCAATGTTTATTGCAGTTGCATGTACGTGTGAATACGTTTAATATTAACTGTTCGTTAAAGATTATTGCAGTTGTAAGTATGTGTGCATACTCTTAATAACAACTGTTTATTAATGATTACTGCAATTGAATGTATATGCATGCGCATAATAATAACTGTCATTACTGAATCTTAAGGATAACACGCGTATATATGGATGTTCAAGTAATCTTAACTTTCTTATTGATTTTAATATTAAGCAAGATTAATTCAATATCTCCAAAAGTTCGTAAATATTTTCTTGTTAATGCATTAAAGGATCTAAAGTTACCGACTGTGAACCATTTACGCCATATGCGATCTTTATAATGTGGTTCCTGTTAATGATTTTGTTTAATGAACTCTCTACTTAAATGATTTATACAATACTGAATACCTTAACGATTATATTCATAAGCCTGATTGTTTTCAATTATTCGTAAGTGATTAATGATCATTCTTCTTAAAGAAGTCCACCGATTAATGTACAT
>NW_017273399.1:0-553 GCF_001594065.2 Cyphomyrmex costatus | reverse complement strand
AGAAAAGTTATTTTCAACACAGAGCATTTGAAATTTTAATATCATGAATAAATATCATGAATAAATATCTTGAATTTCAAGATTTGCATCCATCAACGCCATTGTGTGAAAGGAATACGACGTTAAGCCTTGACGTTAAGCTTTCTTTATAAAATGCAATATTCCTGTTGGAGGAACTAATAGAAATATCACGGAAATAGCCGATTTACAAATAAGCACGATCTTAAGCATATCTTCGCGTAGGCGATCTTGAATCAAATAAGAATTATTTAGGTAAAAACTTCTTCGCGAAGACAGTCTTGTTTCATCACTATGAAATATATCCTTCTTCAGGCGATCTTATTGAATAAGTCGATCTTCATCAAGACATTCTTAAGTACTGACTTGAGCTCGGACTCATGAATAATAGTAAAATAATATAATAATGATGGATCTTCCAAATCTGGAAATTCAAGAAATACAAGAAATTCAAGATATTAATTTTTTTTATGATGAAGGAGAAGAAGAATACGAAGTAATACTAATACGTGCACCAAAGCGGTATATTCGTGAA
>NW_017273398.1:0-553 GCF_001594065.2 Cyphomyrmex costatus | reverse complement strand
TTTTAATTATAATTTTTGAAATTTAGAATTTACAAACTTGTTTATCACAATAAAGTTATTGTCAATTGTAATTGTATGATATTATAGTAATGGGAATGATAAGAATTTCATTATCAAATGTGGCTTAGTTTTGCGTATAATATACACAGATAAATCTGAATACTTCAATATACCATACATAATGAATTTAAAATGACTGCTGCACTCGTAATTTTGAACAATTAACATATACTAGTAGCTAAGACGTTAATGTTAATTATATACTATTTCATCGTCTTTTGAAACAATTATAGAGACAAATACTTATGAGTCAGTAATTATGTTAGTAATTAATAAAAACAATAAACAAATTAAAAAAATATTGACGTCTATATTGGACTCTCGATAAACAAACAATCAAATATATTACAAAACAGGCAAGTGAGAATAAATTAAAAATCTACGCGGTTGTCAATGCGTTAAAATATAAATATATTAAAAAATCTCTTTCAAAGATTACAAAATTACAAAATTACAAAATTCATACGTTTCGACTGAATTCCAGTCATCTTCA
>NW_017273397.1:0-552 GCF_001594065.2 Cyphomyrmex costatus | reverse complement strand
AAAAAAATCGTCGAGATTGCGAGCTATTGTGCTGCATGCACATTTAACGAAGGTTTTCAGCCGTTATTGAAAGTTATGGAGACTATGGGAGTTACCATCGGAAGAAATGCAGCCGAACTCGCAAAACTACGTGACCGCAATCGCATCCAAGCCGCGAACCGTCAAAGGCTAAATTCATCAAAAGAGCGAAGAACTGAGCTCAGAAACATGCAATCTGCCCAAAATGATTACTACGATGAGCAGGAAGGCATAATGTATGGAGCAGGCATCGCCGATTGAGCGTAAGAAGCTTTTTTTTATAATTTTACTAACAATTTTCAACACAAAACTTTAAACGCGTTTTTCTCGAAACTACGTTTTTCGACCTTTGGACCACGATTTTGGGAGAACTACTTAACCGATCGGGCTGAAATTTTCAGGGGTTGTTCAGAATTTATGTAGTTTTAGCCCCTAGTAGAATTAGAATTTTTCGTTTACTTTTAACCCCTTTTTTAGACGATTTTAGGGGTAAAAAAGGGGTGAAAAAATTCTAAAGTCCGCCATTTTTTTTTT
>NW_017273396.1:0-552 GCF_001594065.2 Cyphomyrmex costatus | reverse complement strand
AAAAAGCATGTATTTAAGTCCAAATCATCGTCAGTATTCTACGTCAATCCATTAATATTAACCGCACACAATCAATAATATTGTCAGGATTTGTTGATACTGACAGTATTACTGACCGTATACAGAGGCCTTAAGACCACCCTTGTACACATATGCAATCTAGCTAATGAAATCAAATTAGAATATTGACGAAGGATTTGATTTTATGCACTTATTATTAAATTAAATTAGAATGTGGCAAAAAATGTATATTGCAATATTTTACATGTTTACGGACAAAGGATCTAATCAATGCTGACAAAGGATCTAATCAATGCTTTTATTTGCAACTTTTATAGCTAATTTTCAGCTTTTGATTCCCACCCCTTACCTTGTCAACCCACGCGCAATTTAAATACCGATCGGCATTTATAAGTACTGTGCGCGGGTTGGTGAAGTAAGGACCAAAGTTGAAAATTGACCAAAAGTTGTAAATAAATTTCAGCACTGAAATACACTTCTCAACAAAATTAAAGGATCACTTGTTCCACCCTGCAGAAATAGGCAAACTTT
>NW_017273395.1:0-552 GCF_001594065.2 Cyphomyrmex costatus | reverse complement strand
GTACTTGCAAATGAAGTACTTGAATCAAGAATGTGAGGGGCTCGTCCCACGGTACAGACAGCTTTCCCCTAAGCGTGAACGAGATATTTCAATACACTAAGCAATGCTGCGTGAGCGCACGTTGATTTGAACAGTTTCAAATACCAAAGTGGTTCCATTTCAAAACGATTTTATTTCAAAGAGGCACCATATGAAAATCCTCTTCTCGCATCCCTGTCCATCTCGTGTCCAATTTCACAACGCAGTCGCCACGGGCACGCTTAATGATCGAATTTGTTTCGCATGCGTCATGCCAACCAATATCATTTCATCGATCCTTTTCACACATAACAACACACATAACACGTAACAACGTTATTCACACATCGTGTGTTACACCCGGGTTTTTCGCATCGTACGCGATTCGCGACGCTCCGGACGCGGCGTGTGGGATCGTTCGGCGAGACTAAGCAGAGTAGTCTCGAGATTCAAGGTCGGACTCGAGCTTTTCCCGAGATTTGAAATATTGAGTTACATAGAGAGTAAGGAACTCAGAGATGGATCTGATCGGAA
>NW_017273394.1:0-551 GCF_001594065.2 Cyphomyrmex costatus | reverse complement strand
TCGGCGTCGACGCGCATACCGTTACGGAAACGAAAGCCACGAGGTAAGCGAGAGACATCGCGGCGTACGTGTACAGCGTAAATGTACGGTTCGACTGTCAATCTCATTCTGCCGAGTATGGGGAGGGAGAGGAGTGGTATGTGTGTCTAAAATAGACACAGGAAACGAATCGGTAGGAGTGTCAATAAACGTGGTACAGTTCGTTTCAAATAACGTTTATTTTGTAAAGCATACATTAAAAACACTTATCATATAATATCGTCAAAATCGTTATGTTTATTGTTAGATTTTTTACGAACGACATTGGTCAATGGATTGTACTCTATTACTCTGTCATGAATAATTAGACAATAGGCCTTGGTGTTCGATGGAATGTTTGCTCTACATTCGAATTCGATACGAATGTCCACGGTAGCGCTTTTTATAGATTCATTTTGACGAGAGCAATCGATCACCACGAGTGGCGCGGACAAAATAAATTGCGCGACGGATAACAAAGCTTCGTTTCTTTCGTAGCCGTAGTACGAGTTCGCAAATTTTGCATACATGTC
>NW_017273393.1:0-550 GCF_001594065.2 Cyphomyrmex costatus | reverse complement strand
CTTTTCTAGATAGGATTACCCCCACTCCTACAATGCGTACTCTAGTACTACTATCTCTATGAGTGGAGCCTCCCCCGCAGGGGGGGGGCGGAACCTACTGCCTCTATACGCACACACTTTTATATTGAATTTACATTCAATCCTATTTAGTTTTTGGATAATTATGGCAGTAGGTTCCGCCCCCCCTGCGGGGGACTCCACTACTGTTAAAAATAACATAACCCAACCTATTTGTTGGTGTGATAGATCTCGCTTCGCATGGAAAATTGAAACCTACGTGCAACAGTACAATCATAAAACAAACCATTAAGTAACCGACTGATACGAGCAAAAATATGTTGAAATTAGTAATTAACGCAATTATATAATCAATAATTAGTTCTAATTTAATATATAAAATAAAATTGTATAATACATTGGTAAGAATTCAAACGTTTCGGCTTCACAGAGCCTTCCTCAGTGTAAAGCAATAATTATTAATCGCTATTCGCAATGGAACAATATTTCGGTATAACATATTATGTAAAATCTTGATCTTTACAACCTTCAT
>NW_017273392.1:0-550 GCF_001594065.2 Cyphomyrmex costatus | reverse complement strand
GAAGTTAAACAACTTGTTTCGTCAGTTTCTTGTTAGTTACTATTTTGTTAATTTGTTACTAGGGGGTTTTTGGGGTCGCTGATTACGAATCCGGTGTCACATTTTCAAAATTTAAAATGACGGATCCAATATGGCGGACACATTTTTTAAAAATTTATTGGATTCTTTCGGAACTCGTTACTCGGGGGTTTTTGGGGTCGCTGATTACGAATCCGATGTCAAATTTTCAAAATTAATGAAAACGGGGCTTATGTGTCAAAAAATCATTTTCCACTTTTTTGCCGATTCGGATAGAGTTTGAGACACTTTTTCACATGGTGAAAACCGGAAATTCATAATTTGTTTAAAAGTTTACTAAAAGTGAAAAAAAATAGTACAAATTCGAAAAAAAAATTATTTTTATTTTAAATTTGGAATAAGGAAAATACATTGATTTATAAGATAAAAAACATTATTATATGCCAAAAAAACATATTTTATGCAAAAAAAAACATTCTACGCGAAACAAACGTATGTACGTTTTACAATACTAAGTATTTTTTACATTTTT
>NW_017273391.1:0-549 GCF_001594065.2 Cyphomyrmex costatus | reverse complement strand
TTTATTCAGACGTTTCGGCTACATTTCGAGCCATCTTCAGTGGTCCAAATTTTCAAAAATATTCATCGATGGCTGAGCAAGAATGGCAGATTCATCCTCTCATTTGATTATTTTGTCCCAAAATTGATTGATCTTGTGGCAATAAATGGGAAGAAAATCTATATGTATACATTAATGTTAATATAATTGACTTTAAAGATGAAGAAAGAATGAGAAGACGAAAAAGAAACTTACCCGCACAGCCATGGAGAAATAGAAAGAATAACAAATTAGAAAAAGTCATAAGTATTTATATTATAATAAAACATTTAATTTGCACGACTTACTGCAATTCTTAACTCTCATTAGCCCGTTTTTTATTTTTATTTTTATTTATCTGACATTCTCGAGAGTTACTATAATTTAGATTTGTTTTGTTTTTGTATAAAACTGGTTATACATTTATGATTCAAAGTATTATCCATCGCTGGCTACACTTTCTCCCATCTTTCGGGCAGCGTACGAATCCCGCGTCGAAAAAACTGGTCATCTTTTGAGGCGATCCACGAA
>NW_017273390.1:0-549 GCF_001594065.2 Cyphomyrmex costatus | reverse complement strand
AATTTGTTTTGAAATATTGCCAAATGTTTGTGGTACATCTTTCAGAAGGTGAAGAAAGAAAAATCCATCAATCAAAATAACGTCTTGTTGACCTGGGAGCAGAACACTCGGTTCCTCATTTTCAATACATTTTAATAACGCGGATTTATCTGTTTTACAAATTGTGCCATCCAAATGACACAACGACAAAGGCATAGGTGTTAACGGAAAAGACAAAACTTTCTCAATATCAATTTGTTGTTCCAAAGAAACTGCAAGAAGTCGACCAAACAGATCACGTTGTAGACGTATTTCTTGAATTTTACCATGTACCGTAATTTTCTTTTTTTTCAGTCCATTTACAAATGTTACAATTTTATTATGCTTTATCGGCTTTTCAAATCGTTCAGGATCTTCTACACATTGTGATATAAATTTTTCACGCAATTCATTTCCATAAGTTTCTACATTTAAAAGAAATTGTGATATTGTATTGGATACAGCTTGACCATTTGCGATGTTAAATAGCTCCTGTTTGTCAATAGTTGTATCAAATGGATTTAAATTTTG
>NW_017273389.1:0-549 GCF_001594065.2 Cyphomyrmex costatus | reverse complement strand
AAGTAAAACTCGATAACATGTATTTATAGTAGTTTATTTCAAGTTATAAGTTTATAATACTTATTTATAATTTCATTTATAATTTTATAAATGTGAAATATAACTACATTAGTTTTAGATTCTTTTGTATTGAACAAACATTGTTAAAAGTATATTGAAGGATTGCATTGCATTCATTTTCACCCAAATGCATTACCATCAAGTTTTCCTGCAAATTAAAAATGACTATTAATATATATAATAGTATAATGACAATTATATTATATTAACAAGTAATATTTCTTTTTATAATTTATTATATTATTACTTCGTCAAAATTTTTTACATTAAAAAAATTTTTTTATTATAGGAATTATACATATAAAGCTCGATCTGTTAACGTGGTTACAGTTGTAAGAATTGACCAATCACAGTTGAATACTATATGAGAAGGATATTGGACTGTGATTTGTGAATTCTTACAACTACGACCACTTACATACAACTATAATACATTTACGCAGTTTTGATCAGACCTCACATCTTAACATTTTGCAGGAACAAATTTTA
>NW_017273388.1:0-548 GCF_001594065.2 Cyphomyrmex costatus | reverse complement strand
AGGTACTCGCAATGAGATTTAACTCCCATACCCTTGTCGAAATGAATGCCCAGATACCTAACTGTATTCTTAAATTTTATTGACGAATTACCTATTCTAATCGCGGGCGGCCTACTCGTTAAGTCCACCTCTCTTTTATTTTGTCTACGTTTCCTATCCGGTCGGTCTTCTCCTCTACGTCCTATCGGGGCCCTATATATCTTGTCACTACGAAAGACGATCGCTTCCGTTTTCTTTTCAGATATATCCAGCTTCGCGGAGCTGCACCACGTCACGATCCTATCTACCGCTTCCTGCCGTTTAATCTCAATTTCACGCCTCGAGTTTCCGGAAACTACTACTATTATGTCGTCCGCATAGGCCGCGAATTGGCCCGGGACTATCGACTCGAGCTCCTGGAGTAAACCGTCGAACATAATGTTCCAGCAGGCGGGACCGAAGACAGAGCCCTGTGGGCAGCCCCTCGTGGCCTGTTTTGAAACCTACCTACCCGCGAATTCTATCTGCACCCTTCTTTCGCTGAAGTAGCTCCGGAGCACTCCAAAAAC
>NW_017273387.1:0-548 GCF_001594065.2 Cyphomyrmex costatus | reverse complement strand
TAATGGCGGGTCGGCTGACAGCGAAACCTAGTGAGGTTCCCATTCTGCAGCGGCCACGCCGTAGCAGTTCCGTCGTAGGGACGAGCGCTTTTACGCAGTCCTAGAAGGACGTTAATGCACGGGCAGATGTGGTACCGTAAAGGTTTATTCTGCTGTTGCCCAAGAACGCGGGCAGAAGAATCATCCTTGCCAAACTATAGTACCGGGAGATTACTCTCCCTGGCATTTTGGTAGGTAGCCAAGACTACCTACCGCGGGTTGATGCCGATTGAAACGGGGGGTTAAGCATTACTGCATTATAATTTCGCCTCCGTTGCCGTTCGTACGTTGTTAAAAATATCTACAGTAAATTTCATGTGAAGTGACGGAAGCAAATTTCAAGTAGGTACATTAAAATCGTTTAATGTTGTTTATTGTAAACCATAGTTATCTCGATGGGGTTTTAGTTGGTAGGCGCCGCTCTTTGTGGGCGGTGAATCCAACACTACCCGGGGGATAGCTTCCCCGGGGGTCTTTGGAAGATTTCCCCATCGTTAAAAAAAAAAAAA
>NW_017273386.1:0-547 GCF_001594065.2 Cyphomyrmex costatus | reverse complement strand
CCAATCAACTTTTCAAGTTAATACTAAACAATTAATTAACAATTGTGGGGCTTCCACAATTTTCATTAGATTCTTTTGAGACTTGGCATCCGTGTTTTTCACGATGCCCTTTAAACTTTTACCATTTCACAATTTGCATCCTCATAACTCCATTAATCCACCATTGTGGGGCTTCCACAATTTTGAACGGATCGAAGTGAAACTTTACCTACGTATTCCCTGCGCTATCTATTGTTAAATAACCACGTCATAATTCTTAATTTATCAATATTTTTATTCAACAATTGTGGGGCTTCCACAACTTTGAATGTATCTTTACAATATTTAGCATAGGTACTCCTTACGTTCCCTACTCTAGCTTAACCGTGATACATTATGCATTTTTGCAAAATGACTAAATAACAATTGTGGGGCTTCCACAATTTTATACAAATCTTCACAATATTTGGCCTACGTGCTCCTTGCACTGGCTATTATCTATTAACCGCGTCATATTTTGCAATTATCCTAAATTGATAATTAACAATTGTGGGGCTTCCGCAATTGT
>NW_017273385.1:0-547 GCF_001594065.2 Cyphomyrmex costatus | reverse complement strand
CCTAAGTATATGTTTTTGTATTCTTATTAAAAGATCTGCCTATTCGAAACCAAGTGATTTAATGCTTCTTTAAAAAAATTATATCACACTTAATTAAAAAAAAAATGAAAATGATTTATTTAAATAGAAAAATTTTTTATGTAAAAATACTTCGCGCTGCTAGAGCGAATAAGAATAACAATGAAAACTATCTAAAGTTATAAAAATTAATACAAATATATGTAAGAGTAATGATAATTTAAAAATTATAGTAATCATATTCTAAATGCTACATTTAATAAATACAGCTTACATTTCTTTTTTTATGTATTTCACTCGCATATACTGTACGGGAATATACATATACAGACTGCATACTTTAACTCTAGTAGTTTCTATCTCTTTTATACAAAATGTTACATCTATATATCATTCTATTATGACGTTATTATATTGGTATTGAGATACAATTCACTCGCACATACATATACACGAATATATACACACTAAATACCAGGGAATGGAAAGTTACTTTTTAAAAGTAACTAGTTACAGTTACTCGTTACCG
>NW_017273384.1:0-547 GCF_001594065.2 Cyphomyrmex costatus | reverse complement strand
GAACATATAACGGAACGTGTAAATTAAGAGATTAAGTAAAACTATAGAAGGTTAAAGTATGTTAATTTTTTCCATTTACGGTTGTTACTTAAATTGACTCATGGTATTTTTACATGATTAAACAGAAAAAAAGAAAATCTTAGAATATAAAGAAAATATAATAGAAGATGATATAATAGAAAAATAAAAAATGATAAAATATATTTATTGAATTAAAAAAAATAAAATAAGTTTTAGTTAAAAAAAGATAACTCATTTACAAAGAGGAGATTTTTAAGAAAAAAAATTTAATATAAAAATAATTACAAAATAAGGTAGAAATAAAACTAAAATTAAAATAATGTATTAAAATAAAGTAATTGTTAAAATTATACATATATACTCGTATATATGTATATATATATATATATATACGTCAGCCTGAAAAAGACGTTATTACTACTTTAGATAAATATTGCGAAGAATATTACTACGTCGAACCGCCATCAGAGGTCTGTCGATATTCGCAAAAATTTCTCGCAAGTGCCGAGATACGCATATATCTATG
>NW_017273383.1:0-546 GCF_001594065.2 Cyphomyrmex costatus | reverse complement strand
AAAATTCAAGGCAATCGGTTCATTGGTTTTCGAGAAATTTTGGGTACCGATTTGAAAAACGTGCTTTCGAGAAAAACGCGTTTGAAAATTTAGGAATGAATAAATCATGAAATTTGTCAACTTACATGGAATCATCGATACCAGGCGCATAGTGTAAGTCTTCTGTAGTGTCTGTCATGACATAGTGTTAGTCTGTGTAGTGTCTTCTACGGTCGACGGAATGTTCATGTCTTCTAAATTTTGGTTTTACACAATAGAATCGTAAAACAGGTCTAGACACGCAAAAGGGTTCTCTTCGAAGGGTCGCTTGCCGCTACCTGCCTCTCGGCTCGGCGCGCTCTCAACACGGAGACGGCTGTAATTTCGTCATTTATCGATATATTGACTTGCAATTTTCACCAGATATTCTTGAGATCTCAAGCTTCAAGAAAATGCAAAGAAAAAAATCGATTTTTTTCGACCATGCTAGGTGTATATCTCCCCTTAAACGTTTAAGATTTATCAACATTTATGCGTTAATGCAAAATATAATTGTTAGAATTAACA
>NW_017273382.1:0-545 GCF_001594065.2 Cyphomyrmex costatus | reverse complement strand
ATGTTACATGTCAGCTAAAAAATATAAAAATATATGTTAATAACCAAACGTAAAATTATATATACTTCATTTTATTAGAATATTTCATAAAAAATTATACAAGCAAACAGTTAATTTCTACTTTGTATATTTTCAATATAATATGTCTCATGCTTACAGTGATACCAGTTATGGTATATCCACACAACTTGCATAGCTGCATAAATGTATGCATAAAGAGAATTATCTAATCGCACATTTCTTATAAAAACGAATGTAAAATGTAATTGGATAATTTTCTTTATGCATATGTTTATGCAAGTTTGTGTGGATATACCCTTAACGATAGATTCCTGACAGCATTTTCAGACAAAAATCCTAATACTAAAATATTGAGGCTACAATCATTTTTAAATGAGAAAAGTTTCATTAAACAATCCAGAGTTTGCATGCTCAGGTATGGCACATCACAAAAACCACATCTTCACATTATTGTTTATCGTTCAAGGAATCTAAATTTCTCTAATTATTAATATTAATAAAGATATATATATATATATATATAT
>NW_017273381.1:0-545 GCF_001594065.2 Cyphomyrmex costatus | reverse complement strand
TTATGAAGGATTACAGTCTAATGCCTAAAGATTTAAAGAGAGCTAACAATCTTCTGCATAAGCCGACCGAAGGTTTTTTAAGGAGCAAAAAGATATCATTGGTAGAAGAGTGAGGATATTTCTTGAGCAGGAAGTTGAGGAGGTATTCTGATTTATTACGAGATTCCGGACAATCGAAGATAATATGATTAACATCTTGGCGTTCGTGACCACAGTGACATGCCGCCGAGGCAGTCATGCCTTTACGATGAAGGCTCTCATTCAGGTTATAATGGTTGCTACGGATCCTGTTGACAAGCACAATTTCTTCGCGCTCCAAAGATTTAGAATAGAACCATGGTCGAAGAGAACAGTCTTGATATAATTCAGCATGTTTGACGCCCTTGAATTTGGCAGCGTCCCTCAGCCAACCAGAGAAGGTCCTCTTGGCGTGATCTCTGACAGTTTTCCTAGCATCAGTAAAAGGAATCGGGAGGTCCTCTGGCGGGTCCACACCTCTCGCAGCCGAGTTTGCCAAGTTATCCACAATTTCATTACCGTAAATT
>NW_017273380.1:0-545 GCF_001594065.2 Cyphomyrmex costatus | reverse complement strand
TTAATGTTAACAACAATTCAACTTACTCTTCTTGTAGCATTAGAAAAAGAATAAGTGCAAGTTGAACCGCGATTAAAGATAATTAATCTGTGTTATTATAGTATATATATATATACAAACGGGTGTTCTATTAGAGTAGGAGTACATAAAAGTACTCTGTTTCAGTATGGCTATACAAAAATAACAAATTCAAGTGTACTCTCAAAATCGAATTCTAAAGGTGACGTTGTGCCCTAAAACCTTCAATACATATACAAAAGTTACGTAATAAGATTATAATATATAAACTATGCAGTACAAATAAAGGTAATTTTATTCAGCTGGTGTAGGACAATAAAATGAGATTCAACTATAATGTTAGTTAAAGGAAATAACATTCTAGGAAGTTTTAAGTACGTATTCTTAGAAATTAGAATAAAAAATCTTAGCAATCTCAGAAAATTGCAGTATACAGTATGTAAGTATTATTTGAAAAATGATGTGGAGGGAGAGAGAGAGAGAGAGAGAGAGAGAGAGAGAGAGAGAGAGAGAGAGAGAGAGAGAGA
>NW_017273379.1:0-545 GCF_001594065.2 Cyphomyrmex costatus | reverse complement strand
TTTATAATCGTATTCGTGATTATAATAATACATTTACATTGTTTACTGTAAAAATATTAAATTTTAACGAACAAAAATCTGGATCTTATTGTTTTAAAATTTAAGTAGATACACATGTATTTATTATCAAATTAATACTGCTTTATATCCTATACCAAATGAAATGCCAAGTTATAGTCAACTTTTGCCTATAGTAATGAAGCCTTAGAATGTCGTTAATAATGAATTAAAATCTTGATGAAAAAATCTTAGATTTAAATTTTTTTCAATTTTATAACGTATATACAATATTTTAAAATTATTTTTTAAATTATTTGTTATATATATGGTGAAGTAGATTTTTACCATAAAATATTTTATAACATGTCTCATTTGTATATGTATATAATTAAACTTACCTTTTAAAAAAATGATAGAAGAAAGCGCTAAGAGTGGGTGCTGCTGGTCAAAAAACCATTTTTGCCAGTTTTACCAACGCCAATTACTTAATCGACTGTGAAACTGACCAATCTCATTTGCTGTTTAGTAGAACCATCTTTAAAAAC
>NW_017273378.1:0-544 GCF_001594065.2 Cyphomyrmex costatus | reverse complement strand
TCTGATGGCGGGTCGACGTAGTAATATTCTTCGCAATATTTATTAAAGTAATATATGTATATATATGTATTCCCCTCCCACACCCCCCCCCCAAACTTGCGCGCCGAACTATCTTCGGCCTTGAAACGCAACTCTGATAATCTGAAATAACATCTCCTTAATAAACTTGTAATTTTAAACGCATTGATTTTGCCCGCGTAAATTAAATGTTTTTAATTAAATGTATTTAATTTACGCGGTAATTGTCTACGAAATATAATAAAATCTAAAATTATATACATATAGTTAAAAGAAAAATATTTTTTACATCTGTATAGTATTTTAAGTCTAAGAAATCATAGTTTAAAACCAACTATTCATAATTTATTAATTTCAAAGTGATAAAAAATCTGAGCCTGTTTTACAAAAAATATTACAACTAGCCTCACTCTCCCCTACCCTTGAAGCCATTCAATTTTTATTCCAGAAATTTTTTTTTATTTTATATTTTCGACGATATTCGCTTCGAAAGAGAAAAACCGATTTTTTTCAAAGGGGTATTTCA
>NW_017273377.1:0-544 GCF_001594065.2 Cyphomyrmex costatus | reverse complement strand
AAATATAATTATTCCATTTATTATTCTTTTAAATTATTTTATATTAGTATCCGTTTCTATCAAATTAGTTTTAATATCAGTTCAGCTTCTACTCTTTATTATTTTTATGTTTTTTAAGAATTAAGGTAAGGTTAATTGATAGTTAGCCTACATTGAAAATGAATGTAAATTAATGATAATAAACGTTGAGGAGCTGAAGGATAACTTATAATATAGAATATTCATTATTTTTATACCAGCATAATTCTATTTCTCAAGGGGATCCTATATTACCCTACAGGCCTCTATATTACCGACAAAATCGTATAAATTTCAATTTTTATCGTTTTCAGCATAGATTCTACCTCACATATACGTATTAATGCGTATACTTTAATTCTGTAAAAGGATATTCGAATCTGTGAATGACAAAAAAAGTATTTACAATACAAAAATTATACGATTTTGTCGGTAATATAGAGGCCTGTAGGGTAATCATTACTTACCCAGAGAACAATGCACGTCTGAAAGACATCCAAAAGACGTCTTCAAAAAGACGTCTTGA
>NW_017273376.1:0-544 GCF_001594065.2 Cyphomyrmex costatus | reverse complement strand
AACCTATTACTGTCGGTTTTCTCAGGGCGCAATTTTTGATATTTTTGAATAACGTCATAAAATTCAGGGCCGATTGTAAAAAAGCGAGGATTGCCTGTTTTTGTGTCTGGGAGCATTACACGGAAAATATTACCGTGTGCAGATATATCTTGAGTACGGATTTTTATTAATTCGACTCCTCGATAGGCACCACACACGCCAAAAATCATGATAACCTGTATGTATATATATGATGTTAATTAATTTTAATTTGTTACTAATAATGTTAATTTTTATTTGATTGTATATATTTGTAATTATTGAATATATTTTATTGTAAATATTGTAAATATTTAAAGTGTAAATAATGTAAATATTGTAAATAGTTTCTAATACTTAAGTTATAGGTTATGTTTTGAAAACTTACTTTTGCTGCAAGATATTCGTGATCTGAAGCTTCGGATAAAAATTTCTGCATATCCTCAGGTTGGAAAACTTGTGACTTTTTGGCCTGAAAGCCCTTTGAACAACTTTTTAAAAATTTAGTCAGTTGATGGAATTGATT
>NW_017273375.1:0-544 GCF_001594065.2 Cyphomyrmex costatus | reverse complement strand
TATAACATACAATGATATATAACCGTAGATATTTCTAGAAAATTTAATATGCTGTTCATTTTACTTTATAATATAATACTATGTATATAAGTTGTCTTTTTCTATTTTTTGTAATATTTCTTAATTTTATTTTTAATGAAAATTTTTTTAATATATTGTAGTTTGTAAAAAATTAAGAAATTACTTATTCTGTTGTTTAAAAATAGATAATATTCAAAAGAGTGTAACTTCGCCAAAAATAGATATAACGAGATTTTTCAAAAACATTTTAAAACTTGAAATTTCTAATCAAATAAATGTATATTTGGTCACAAACCCCCCCCTCCCCCCCACACACACACATACACAAATCAAATATTAGTGCTTAAATATATAATTTTTGTGTAAATTTGTAAACATTCTGATTCTGCATACGGCACATCGAAATCTTTTTTGGTTTCAATATTCACTTATATTAAAATCTCTATTTTCGATTGGTAATTAATATTTCGATATGATTGATTTTTGGAGTTATATATATGTATAGATATGTATAACTCAAATA
>NW_017273374.1:0-544 GCF_001594065.2 Cyphomyrmex costatus | reverse complement strand
TATCTAATGAACTTTCGTTCGACTTATAATGTACGCTAGGATTACGATAATTCATAAAGACTTACAGTAATAATACGAAATATAACATGGTTGTTCACAAGATGTTGTCCAAGATTTGATGAACCTTTAACGTGTTGGTCGTCCACGGAGTCTTGTTGTTGCCGTCGGCCTTGTCCGGAAGAGATAATCACGTTCCGTTGAATCACGATTCTTTGCTGCCTTTCCTCTGTTTCTTCACTGCTTTTCCGCCGCTTCCCCTCGTTAACGACTGCGTTAATACAGCTTCTTAACACCTTTTTCTTTGGGTAGAGATCGTAAGTTGATACTGCAGTCCAAAGTTTTATCGGTGGGTCGTCCGGATCACCAGTAATAGTGGTATGCTTGCTGCACTTGCCTTTAGTCTTCAGTCTTCTACCTCAATGTCCTTAATGAATTATGAGGTTTTCTCGATTCAGACTTTTTCTGACAAGATGTTTGTTCGTTGGTTGGTCTTTGCTTGGAGATGATTCCAAAGCAAGATTGTTTTTAAGCCTTCTAGACAGTC
>NW_017273372.1:0-544 GCF_001594065.2 Cyphomyrmex costatus | reverse complement strand
TTGAATAGCTAGATGCGTAGACGATTCAACAGGCAGTTTGCACAATTGAGTAACTGGTCTTTTAAGTATAGATTTAGCGGTCTTGATTGTGACTACTCGTATTAACTTATCATCACCGGCGTGACATTCAATCACCCGACACAAATCCCATTTTGTGGGAGGCAGATTCGGATTGCGTAGTAATACCAGATCGCCGATTTTGATATTAGGCTGAATACTTTTCCATTTTCTGCGTTGTTGCAGAGTGTTTAAGTAGTCAGCTGACCAGACCTTCCAAAAGCTTTCAAACATTTGTTGAACTGCCTGCCATCGCGAAAGCCGATTAGCGGTTAAATCTAAGACGCTCGGTGCAGGGACGGATTTTAAATGTGAGCCTACTAAAAAATGACCTGGCGTCAAGGCGTCAAAACTTTCCACATCATCGAACAGTGGCGCAATTGGCCTTGAGTTCAAACAGCACTCTATTTTACACAATAACGTAGTGAACTCCTCAAAAGTGGGAGTAAATTCTCCGATTATTCTTTTGAGGTGAAATTTGACGCTC
>NW_017273371.1:0-544 GCF_001594065.2 Cyphomyrmex costatus | reverse complement strand
TCGGGCCTCTGCTTGCTCTAATTGGCTCGCCGCGACCGCGTGACCCCGCGACGAATCCCGCGGATCCTTGCGTGTCGCGGATCCTTTTACGCTGTGGCGCGCTTTTCCAAAAGGCGGAAAGTGCTTCCTGATCGCTTGACGATCTTCCATCGATCGTTGTGGGACACGGCGTTTCAGCGGATGTCCTGCCTTTGAGTCCGTTCCCAGCTGACGTCTCTCTCCGAGACGTCTGCAATGAGGGTGCGATAATCCACCAAATAATAGCGACATTAGTAACAACTATGAAATGATACGACCTGCGTGTACTGCGCTTCTCGTGACTTCAGCCAAGTTCTTCACACAGCAATCTCTTCCTCGTAGGAGGCGACGTCTTCTCTCTTCTAGCGATAGGTGAGGCGGCCGGACACAAAAATACAGCGCAGCCACCGGCTCGGGTCGTGAATTACCGGCAAAATCCGAGCTCAGGATCGTCTTAATATTCACTAAAACTTAACTAAATAGCGACAAGAAGAAAAAAAGAAAAATAATACAATAATCGCAAAAA
>NW_017273370.1:0-543 GCF_001594065.2 Cyphomyrmex costatus | reverse complement strand
TCTACTGTGATTGGCCAATTCGCTTACTGATTACGTTTTACGGCCTTACGTTTTGTATGTGCCTTAGACCTTCTACCATGCCCCGGATCGAACTTCGCTCCATCCCTTCCATCACCACACGAATCTCGAGATAGTTACCCCTTCTATTATGCTTTAGGCGAAACTTACCCCATCCACTTTCTACCGCCACGCGAGCTCAAAAGGACAAATTTCTATTCGTCTTCCGAATTCGCACGATGATGGAAGGTACGTAATGGCTGATGACTCACTTTCCTTAAATGATACGCGCCGTTAACAGTACATGGTATAAGAAAAGTAAAGGCCTTGGCACATTGAAAAACTTTGATCAATCATATTAGAGACCGTAATGTAAACAGTAGGCAATCCGATACATTTATTCCCTTACTGTTTTTGTATATGTCATGGCTATCAATCATGTAATAATAATACTACTTTCTCTATAGAACGGAAAGTGAAATATGTATGTATATTTGAACATATACACGTACCGGCAAGAATGGTCCCCCATCATCACGTCCATTA
>NW_017273369.1:0-543 GCF_001594065.2 Cyphomyrmex costatus | reverse complement strand
AAATTGATAAATAACATCCAATGAGATAGTATCATTTCCTAAGAGGATAGAATTTCCGATTGCTTTAATAACGGAAAGTACGGTGTAAATATAGACTGATGTGATTTACGATACTGGCTCGCATAATTTCAGCATAAAGTTCCATGCTGGCGTTTTACGCTTTATCGATTAGCGGCATTGTCTATAATGGGATAACATTGATTCTATATGGGGACATCACGTAACACAATATTGCACGGGAGTATATATGCCAATCGATATGAGATTAATAGATTCGCGTTTCTCATACGTGACCATGATATTACTATGATCGTAAAGGATTCCAGCAATATATTCGCGATCGTAGCTAAATAGAATATCATATAATAGATGATGTCTTCAGATCCGATATGATATTGGAATATGGGAATTTTGTTTTACGAAGTGTAAATGAATATTAAACCAATATTAGTAATAATATTGCGGCAAACAAAACCCTTAAGGCTGTTAGCATCGCCAAATATACGCGAAATCGCCGGAGGCCACCTTGATATTAACACAACG
>NW_017273368.1:0-543 GCF_001594065.2 Cyphomyrmex costatus | reverse complement strand
TTTTTGCCAGATTCTTTCATTTTGAGTAAAAACACGTCGAATGAGTGTATTTTTAAGATTTTAGATTATTATTAAGTTTTTATTAAGATTTTAGCGTGCGACTCTTGGCTTATATATTATAGCAAAAATAAGACATTATTTCTTAAACTTTTTTTATTTGTAATTTTTTAACGAGTGAAGGCCGACTGTTAAAATTTTGTCAAGGTCACTCAGGGTCATGACCTTAACAACATATCAAGGACAAGGTCATTAAGGGGGATCTCTCATAAACATCATATTTACCAATGTTTTGTAAAACATTTGTTTTGTAAATAATATGTTTTATGAAACATCAAATGTTATATATTTTTTTATTTCATTGTAAAAGACAGCGAGTAAAAAATAATACAAATATTTTATAATCTATAAATTTGGTTTTCTATCATATATAAAGAAAATGTTTTTGGTTAATTAACGCGGTCTTTTAGCCGACAGTATAGTTAAGACCACAATATAAAAGTAAGATGATAACAACTTGAAGCAACATATTATAAGAGTTTAGAA
>NW_017273367.1:0-543 GCF_001594065.2 Cyphomyrmex costatus | reverse complement strand
TGCAAGAAGTTTTACTCCCTCATTAACGCCATGGATCGTGGCCACATATTCTATTTTGCGAATCCATGATTCGATGTCTTCGTCTTCAGATCCATGAAATGCTGGAATCTGATTTGCTAATAACTTGACTGCTTGCGCCGACGTATAGGTCCCCAATATTTCGGGCCCATCTATCGTTGACGATGTAGGGGGCGATTCCGCCGTTTCTACCATCCTCTCAAATCCCAAACTAGCTGTGATAGGCACTGGTTTGTTTGAATTTACCGTTACTGGAGACATAGGCAAAGCGACGCTTCTAACTGCGGCAAAATTGCCATTGTCCGTTTCCGCCGTATTTTGGAAAGCGGATTGTTGCAATGTTTGCAATCCTGATAAAATTGCTATCATGGTCTCCTGCATGGTGGATAGCACTGAAGTTAGCCGATCCTCTGTTGAAGATTCATTATTTCGTTTATTTTGCACCGATTTGTTGGCACACGGAGGAGCGGAAGCACTTGTCTCCTGCTGTTTCTCAAAGTTAATTAGATCACGAGGGGCATTTCG
>NW_017273366.1:0-541 GCF_001594065.2 Cyphomyrmex costatus | reverse complement strand
ATTGTTTATTCCGAAAATAATACCATTAAACAGTTTGTTATCCTGCCAATCCACAAAATGAAAAAAAGAATTTGATATCGAAATGTCATCGTATCGTTTACGGTAATGGAAGTAGTCTCACATCACTTGTTACATCACCTCCCATGCACAAAAAGAAGTCATTCTCTCGTTGAACGAAGTATAGAGCCAGCCAAAACTTTATTGCACTCGTCTCAATACAGCGCTTACGGCAGCCTTCATACAGCGCCAGAGAAGCTGATGTTTTATTTCGGCGCCTACAGCAGCCCTAATACAGCGCCAAAGCAAACGACCAATTGCTATAATATTCTGGACTTTAAAAATAAAATTCCATTATAAACCTCAATAATTTTAAGGTTCACGTAAACAATATTAAGATTCACGTAAACGTACTGAAAGAATTCTATATTCTAAGAAAATAATGAAGAAATGTAAAATTTATTTCTAAACTTACTTGATATGCTCCAAGAACAACATGTATGCCCCTTGTGCTCCTTTGGGCCATTTCTTCTTGGTAACTTGT
>NW_017273365.1:0-541 GCF_001594065.2 Cyphomyrmex costatus | reverse complement strand
TAACTTTATTTAGTTACATTTTATCAGTAACTAATAACTTTTTATTAAATTTTTTAAAGTTAATGTGTCAGACCCAATACGAGCCACACGTAACCAAAAATACGAATTCCGGCCGACTTGCAGCACGCGATCAGCGTCTTCGGTGGCAACTGATCGCGTGCTGTAAGTATTATAGATATTCGCATCATATGGTTATGTATTATTACGCCAAAATCTGTTCCGTATATTGATGAATGACGCTGTTGATGTCCTGCAAGTAGAGACTCTTTATTGTCCGTAAGTGGACACGAGTTTGCATCACTGGTTCTAACTTGCAGGACTTGCAGCTTGCAATAGTTTGTAGTCATTTAAGTTTGCTGTTGCATTTATTCGATTCTAATAACACTGTGTGACCGATTTCAACTTTTAAAATTTTCCAAAGGGCGCGGGGGTTTGATTGTGTCGGGAAAAAACTAAAATTGGAAATATGGCGTGCTATCTACGCGAATCTGGCACGTCAGATTTCCTCTAAAGTACGAGAAAAAAATTAATATTTGCACTT
>NW_017273364.1:0-541 GCF_001594065.2 Cyphomyrmex costatus | reverse complement strand
GGCGAGTAATTCAAGACGCGGTATTGTTTTCTTCTCTCGTGGCGCTACTCTCGATTTAGCTTCTACTAGATGCACTTTAACTTCTAGATCTGACTCTACTTGTATAAATAGAGCTGCAGCGTAGGCTTCCTGACTTGCGTCCACAAAAACATGGAATGTTATAGAATCTTTATCTCGTTGTGTACCAAAAATCCAACGAGGTATCTTTAAGATTTGAAGAAGATTTAACTGCTGCATCCATTCAAGAAATTCTTTCTCGTTATCTTGATCTATTTTTGTGTCCCAGTCTAAGTGTTGATCCCATAAACGTCGTAACATTAATTTCGGTTTGAGTATCACAGGACATAATTCCTAAGGGGTCAAACACTTTACACGTCGATGAAAGTACAATCCTTTTCGTAATTTTCTCTGGTATTGTGTTCAGTGGGAATCCTGACAATGCCAAAGTATCTTTTTCAGTGTCCCATAGAAGGCCGAGTACTGTAGTCTGTCTATATTGGCTCTTCATACCAGAGTACGTCCATTTTCTCAAATCGAATTT
>NW_017273363.1:0-540 GCF_001594065.2 Cyphomyrmex costatus | reverse complement strand
GGGGGGGGGGACTAGGGGACCCTCAAGTAAGGGATCAGACACGACCGCCATTAGAGGGATACCGAAAGTACGTTAGTTAATGCGCGAGAGTACTCAAATGCATTGTTATTAAGACCTGTATTAAACAAGCTAGAATAAAAGGATAAATTCTGCGCAACATACGTGAAACGGAACATAGTTAAAAACTTTGTGAACTGTCTTTACGTTAATATGTGATAAATATGATAATTCTATCATTATATACTATATTATGATAGCTATATATAATATTATATCTACTTACATTACATAAGGCAAAATACTTTTTAGGTGTCCAACCGACACGACCAGAAGCATGATAGGTTATCCATTTTTCTCTTCTTGTGGGAGATTTCGGGATATGGCGCATTATATGGCCATTTCCACTTGAATTTTTGCAATTTAGAACTTCAGAGTATCGCATTTCGCAATGATTTAAAAAATATATACACTGTATTGTCGAACCGTACATACGTATAATATCTACATCTTAAAACAAACAATACTGAGCAACTAAATCAG
>NW_017273362.1:0-539 GCF_001594065.2 Cyphomyrmex costatus | reverse complement strand
GGAATTAAAAATCTGTTTTATCGACATCGATTAAGTTCGGCCGTCTCTCCAGCATCGCCTTAATACATAGTAAAATACTGAAGAGCATGTTACTTATATAACGTATATTATAGATTTTCAGCATTGGTAGTATATATTATTTATTATATATAAGTAATGCCTCTGGCACAACAGCGCGATGCTCGTCGCATATCGCGTATCGCGCTAGTGTGCCAGAGCTATAAGAATTATATCACCGAATTCACCGATGATTATTAAAACGGTCAACCAAAGCATTTTAACTTTTAACAAAAAAGTCGCTGGAAACACTGAAAACTGTGAAAATCCGGTCGTAATTGAAAAATATCTCATTCTTAAGATCTTAAGATGATCTTGAAATTAGTTGAAAAAAGAATAATCTATAAAATATCAGATGTTTTAATAATGTAAATAATTAAATAAATGTAAATAAAATGTAAATAAAATTAAATAAGTAGTTTAACTAAAATTAAACATATTTTAAACAGTATTTTAAAAACATGTTTTAAACAGGTTTTTTT
>NW_017273361.1:0-538 GCF_001594065.2 Cyphomyrmex costatus | reverse complement strand
TTTTGGTTACAGAGTAACCATTACTGATGGCGGAAATTGTTTTTGGTTATGAATAACCATTATCGATGATCAGAATAGAATTTTATTTCGGTTGCGAATAACTGTTATTGATGTCGGAAATTGTTTTTGGTTACGAATAACCATTATTGATAATCAGAATTTTATTTCGGTTACCCAAGGTCTTTGATTCTCGGCAAGCAATACGAGCATGTTTTCTGATTGCTATTAGTCGTTGTTGATTTTATATTATCAGTTTTATTATAACGAATTAATAATTAAAGGGTGTCGTTATTTATGAAAAAAAGATAAAATAAAAGACACTGTGTTTCAATATGGTATTAAGTATAAACTTAAATTTACATTTAATACTTAACATATGTATTAATAATGAGTACAACAAATATATTACACTAATTATTTTACAACAAATATATGTATATTACTAATTATTATCATTCAGTTTAACAAACATAAGTTTTTGTAAATTTTCGGAAGATAAATTATACCTTTTATCATTAAGCATTACTTTCAAAGCTGA
>NW_017273360.1:0-538 GCF_001594065.2 Cyphomyrmex costatus | reverse complement strand
TTTTTTGAACAGTTTACATTTACAAAAAGAGAACATTGCCTCTATTTTTAAGAAACAGCGTAGCTTTTTGGTAAGTATTACGGTTATTAGAAAAATTACAGAGACGCATTTTGTGTTTCTATTATGCAATGGAATATGTCATAATAATGCCTACAATTATGAACTATGATGTCATTGTTTTTGTTTTGAAACCATATTCTTTTAAATTAAAAATATCTGGATGCACCCAATAAAAAAGAAGCGTTTATATAAATATCATATATAAATATTAATAAATTCGTATAATATGTAACTATTAAATATTATACAATTTTATGTACCCGACATTAACAAAAAAAATTGATAATATAATTCGATTCAGAATCGTTAGTAGTTGTTTTTAGTAATTTTGCTTTCGTTGGTAGTTGCACCGTTCGCGAGATATAATTAATTAAACAATTGTAAACAAAATTAATTTTTTCAATTCTCAAGATATCTTAAATCTGCGTACGGGACTCGATTCAGAATCGTTTGTAGTTGTTTGTAGTGATTTTGCTTT
>NW_017273359.1:0-538 GCF_001594065.2 Cyphomyrmex costatus | reverse complement strand
AAATTAGCAAAAAGAAGAACAGGAAATACTTCTGCGATAGGTATGTATAATAATAATAATAATAATAATAATTCATTATTAAAATGATCGCGCGCGTAAGTAGATGCGACTGCAATAACTGTGATTTTTGTTTGTGCGATTAATCAGTAAATAGTCTAATGGAATGTTGATTAAGCGATTTTCTTAGAGAATATTGAAAACTTGTTTGGAGTAAGTGAAGGAGAGATTGAACGTAAAGCGAAAGACGAGATATCTAAATATAAAAGGAAACGCGTGTTTTGAGGTTAGAAATTGTTGGAAACACGTGTTCGTTTTGAGGTTGGAAAGTTTTGGATTATAGTTCATAATCATGTCTGCTGGAGGTGGTACCACATGTTTTATCTGTGAATCATTACTTCCTCTAAATAACAAGTATGCTACGTGTGATAGCTGTAAGAGAAGTCTACATTACGATTGTGCAGGGATTTCATCTACCGAACAACGATGCTTGGAATTAAAAACCACCCCACGTAAGCTGAGATTTTACTGTGATGATTGT
>NW_017273358.1:0-537 GCF_001594065.2 Cyphomyrmex costatus | reverse complement strand
ATAATATTTTATATTATATATCATAATTTAATATAAAAAAATAATGTTTATTTTATGTTTCTTAGTAATATTGTAAATTATTAATTAAAAAAAATCTTATTACCGCTCGATTTACACCGTTTTTCTTTATACTTTGCATTGCAAAAAATAATGTGTCATTTATATAATACTTAGTGAATTAAATCCTAGATGAAACCGGTTTATGTAACTGTTCGTATTGTGGTTTTTTTATATTGTACTTATAATGTTTGACCTTCACTCTCTAACATTACATGACAATCTTCACGCTTCTCAAGAATACCGCAATGATGCTTATTGCCAATATCACTGAATGCACCGATTTAATTCAACATGTTTTTATAAGTATTTCTAATATTTATAAGAAAACAATCCAGTGGAAAAATGCCAACATTAACAATCCTGAATTTTATCTACATACCTGAAAATCAAAAGACACATACGATTGTACAATCGGTATGTGCGATAAAACTGTAAATTGAAACGATAAACTGCATCGCAACAGCTCCTAGTTATAAT
>NW_017273357.1:0-537 GCF_001594065.2 Cyphomyrmex costatus | reverse complement strand
TTATGATCAAAAAAAGTTTGAAAAATTACGTTTTATTTCTATTATACAGCGTGACTTCCAAGCTAAGTATTGATGTATTTTTTGATATAATGGCTCGTTTTAATCCACCATATCGCAATCAATGAATAATTTATTCAATAGTAATAAAATATATACTAATAAATACTTCTGAATTACTTCTGCAATACATGTATGACGTTAAGTACTATTCTACACCTTTCCGTATTCAGAAACGTTAAACTTTCTACGCGAAGTAACTTTCACCCCCCCTTCCCTGCAAAGGGGCACACGACTTCCATGATTATACTGTTGCTATGATTGTACTGTCGGGGCAGACCTTTATCGACGGTGTGAATGCGGGGGGGGGGGCGAAGGCCACCCCCTTGCACCCGCCCGTGTGTGTGCGTGTGTGTGGGTGGGTGTGGGTGTGTGGGTGTGTGTGTGTGTGTAAAATATAAATATTTATTAATTCCCATGTCAAAATCTTTTACATATACATAATCAAATACACTAATAAACGTAATAAGTGTTTTGGTA
>NW_017273356.1:0-537 GCF_001594065.2 Cyphomyrmex costatus | reverse complement strand
AAAAAAAAGGCGGGTTTCAACTTATGTACCTAATGTATAGTGATAAGCACGAGCACCTAATTTCTTGCATTTTAGCTTACTCTATCAGAGCTAATGCTAAATTTTAGAGATAATAAGAGGCTACCATGTTTCTTAAAAGCAAATCCAGTGTAAAAAATATAGAATTTAAGATGGTAGACTCAATATGGCGATCTGCTGAAAGAGAAACAATCTCCCGAGTAGAAGTATACCTTCTATAGTTAAACCTTCAGTTATAAGACCGTAGACGTCCGTTCCTAATATGAGATCAATCGAACCAGGGCAGCGATCATGTAATTTCCAATGGAACTTTTCACTTTTCACTTTTCACTATTAGTGATTTCACGCGAACTTTTCCACGAATCACGCGATTATTTAACTAAATGAGCGGAAAGTTAAATTACCAAAAATGAGAAATAACCTTGTAAATCACTGATAGATAATAAACGGATAAAACAATAACAATGAATAACTATTAATAAATATAATATCGATGTATAATTATGAGTAACGTGATAA
>NW_017273355.1:0-536 GCF_001594065.2 Cyphomyrmex costatus | reverse complement strand
AAACTGAATTTATTCAACTCACACGTCATCGTCAATTCTTGGGCCATACAGGGAACCTTCCTGCTCAAAATATGCCTCTATTTGATAATTTTTAGCAAGGCGGCGACTTATACGGGCTTCCTGCATCGCGTGCTGTGCCCTTTATTGACATGCCATTTATATTGAGTGGCATTTTTCGCTTGTGTGTAAAACTTCTGAAAAATGTTCCCTTGCTGAAACTTTCGAGAACTTTTACGCCTATTCATCGTGCTCAAAACAAGAAATAGAAAGAAGACAGGCAGAATTGAATTCACGTATTCTGACACGTCAAAATGCTGCTAATTCTCTGAAATTGCATACAGAGTGAACACCGACAGGTATCGCTCGGTATTCGTTGATGTTCACTCTGTACGAATGCGAACGATACCCGTCGATGTTCATTCTGTACGTAATTTCAGAAAATTCGCAGCCTTTTAATGTGTCAGAATATGTAAACTCAATTCTGCGACAATGCCGTTAGATTTTGCAATAGTCGGTTGTAGCGCTAATAAATAACG
>NW_017273354.1:0-536 GCF_001594065.2 Cyphomyrmex costatus | reverse complement strand
GTGTGTGTTGTAATTTTTTCAGCGATCGAGATTTCTGTTCTCGCCTTGATGACGTACTGTGAGTGAAGGAGAGTTACTAATAGAACGGATTATTTTATTAGAGGATTGAGCAAATCAAACAACGAGATCTTTTAACGAAAAGAACAGCAAGTATTATATATAAGTATATTATTTATTCTGTATTTCTCGAATTTTATTTGGATTTATTATACTTTATACATTTACATAAATATTTATACTTATAGATTAATATAACATATGTAATAAAAAATAATTAACCTTGTCAAAGCGTAAATTACCATCGCGTATTTCAACGAGGTATCGCCGTAAATTAATTCGAGAAGAAAACGATCAATTATTTGTACTATTTCATGAAGAATCGCGAATCAATAAGAATGTAATTTTATGTAATTCTTCCTCGAGTGATGAAGACGAGATAGCCGATTTAAATCACGCGATTTTAAATAAAACTGAACAAAATGTAATAAATTTACCACTTCCTGATTTAACGAATATTACGAATATAACAAACAAAA
>NW_017273353.1:0-536 GCF_001594065.2 Cyphomyrmex costatus | reverse complement strand
TTTTTGAAAGAAAAAACTGTAACTGTAATTAATTACTTTTACAAAATAACTTTCCCATCCCTGATCGTATATGTGTATGTTATAAATTGCATAAAAAGTCGTATTTAATCAATAAAAATAGTGATTTTGAAGTTTGGTCGTCATACCCCAAACTTAAGATTTATAATATTACAAATCAAAATTTTGACATATTTTGTACTTTTATATTATTTACTTTTACTTTTATCTCTCTCTTAATCTCTTTTTCTCATTACTTTAAAAATTTAAGAGACTAAAATTGTATTCCATTTATTCAAAAAAGGATGATGAACAAAAATGAAGGAGCTTAATAAATTAGTTGGAAATATCTGAAATAATATTGAATTATTTTTTAAATAATTGGTATACATCGTAAAGAAATGTATAAGAGTATAACACATGAAAAATTAGCAACATTACTTTTAAGTAATGAAAATTCTTGCTCAAATAACATTTTCAATAATTATGTGTACATCAAAAATATTAATAGATAAATGTCATATAGTAATATAGTAATA
>NW_017273352.1:0-536 GCF_001594065.2 Cyphomyrmex costatus | reverse complement strand
TTATTTTAGTTCTACTATACCTTTCTCTCTCGCACACATGTTGGCATCAAGCCTCTCATGCATTGGCGGGGTATATATGTTTTAAGATCGACGCAATCGTAAAATTCAAAAATGTTTGCGGTGTGCTGAAAGCGACATAATTTTTCTACACTTCATAAAATAACGCGAATTTATAAATTATATAACGTAAAATTGAAAAGTTAAGGAAATTATAGGGAATTAAAATTAATCACAAGATAAGGGAGATAAAGATCGAGACGAATCGCGAATTCAAATAACAGAGATCGATAGAATAAGGTAGCTAGACTCCAAATGATTTTATCTTAATTGACGATGATAAGTGTTGACTTTACTGACAATAAGTGTAAATTACCAATTTCTAAATTAAATCGTAATTTCATGTGTGACTTACTACCGATTATTTTAGCATTTGATTGATGAAAATTGTTAAGAGTGTATAATATGTTTTCTAATATAATACTTTATTTACAAATAAATAAAAGTCAGATACTCATTGTTGTACAGTCTTTCTACTG
>NW_017273351.1:0-536 GCF_001594065.2 Cyphomyrmex costatus | reverse complement strand
GACACCAGACCCACCCGACGACCATGACCTACCGGCGCGACCTCTAAGCGCTAGTTCCTCAGAGCAGCCTCACGATGTTGACCACGTGGCGCAAGACCGTCAGCGAGACTTCGACGCGCGCGTCACTCTCAGAATGCCGGGTGATCTAAAAGTGCGTATATCACAAAGGGCGAGGATGCGCAATGTATCCATGAATACCTGGCTCGTTCAACTTGCTTCGAAGAATGTTTGATCTCGGGGCTTCGCCATGAGATATGGTGATCTACCCACGGCGTCTAGCCATGCATCTATTCAACTCATCGTCCCGCCTCGTGTATCGGTTTACGAATTACAATCGGACGTCGATGAGCGATTGCTCCCCGAAGCGGACAGGAACGCCGTTCTTACCGCGAGCGACACAAGACGCCGTGAGTACCTCTCCGGAGGCTTATTCAAAACCCGGCTTCGGGCTATCCATTTGAGGTGTCAAGCGATGAGTTTGGTGGAGGGTTGTTTAGTTGGTTTGGATGGGGGTCGGGTCGTCTGGGTGGTGGCGT
>NW_017273350.1:0-535 GCF_001594065.2 Cyphomyrmex costatus | reverse complement strand
TAGTAAGATAAACATGGAAAATGTAAGTAAAACAATATTTTCATTATTAGTTTGTAGTTAAAAGATATTTTAATTACGATAATAAAATCAACAGTAGACAGTGTAGTAAGTCCATTAGAAAATTTAACTTATATAGGTTATATTTTCTGATAAACTTGCAATTGAAAAGTTCTTTATTAAATGATATTTTTTATCCATATTTTTATTTTTTTCAAGGAATATGGAATTGTACACACTTGCGGAATATGCGAAGAGATATGTGAAGTCGAAAATTTAAAAAGATCATTCTTGTTTGGAAGGTTACAATAATTATATTGTTGATGAAAATACTTTATATTTTTATCCAGTATTAGGTAAATTAATTTCTTATTCCATTTTAAAAAACTTACTATATATTTTAATATAATATTAATATTTTATAGATGATGGTAGTACAATTGTTCGACGTAGTCAAATTAATAATCAGGAAAGAATAGTAAAGGTATTATCATGTTATGAATTTGCTGTTTATAATTTTGTATGTGACTCTTATATG
>NW_017273349.1:0-535 GCF_001594065.2 Cyphomyrmex costatus | reverse complement strand
GAAATCTAGTCTAGCAAATGTATCTATAAACATAAAATTATCAGATTGCTCAATTAAAATTTTATATTTTTCTTTTGACTTGTAGTGAAGGAAACTATTGAAATAAATCATAGTGCAATGGAAAAAATCTACAATTGTCAATTGCGCTTATTCAGTTTACTCCATCCTCCCCTCTCCTCCTCTCTCTCTCTCTTCCCCCCTCCCCCTCTCCCCTCTCTCTCTCTTTCTCTTTCTCTCTGTGACGTCCGCCGCGCGATGCGCGACTAGGCAAACATTACAAACAGCTAACTCCCAAGCTGTCGTCGTGACAACCAAAACACGAACCAGCGCTCCACGCGAGAAGCGCTCAACGCCGGAAATATTATCACGCGCTTATCGCGTGATCTTTAGCGATCGCAATCGCTGACGCTGCGCGCTTGCGCACCAAATTAAAGCTATTTGTATTAATAACGTATTAAATAATTAAGACAGTGTAAAACAGGATAGTGGAATTCGAACAAATATAAAAACCATATAGTTGTACCATATTGCAGCA
>NW_017273348.1:0-534 GCF_001594065.2 Cyphomyrmex costatus | reverse complement strand
TATTTTTCACAATTAAAGGAAACTAACAATTAAAGGAAAATTAATGATTCGATACGTGTACGGTCTGTACATAAAATAGACAGAAGACTAATATATTTACCAGTTAAAGAAATCTTCCTTCCATTAGAAAGAACTGAAAAATATCATGTTTTATTCTAGTAATGTCACAAATGAGTCTTATATCGACTAGTACTTTGTTTCTTTATATAATTTGAATAAGAATATGTAAAACTTATGATAGTGAACAGAATTTAGAAAGTAAAATGAACTTTATGATTACGAAGATGACGTCAATATAATTTTGTAACAATTTAAAAAACATTTGTATTTTGTGCAATTCTTAAATAATTTCTTACGTCTATTGAACAAAATGATTCGGTAATTTCCTTATAGTTGTTGTATATAATTTTAAAAGCATACACGAATGATGTCAATAATTATATATTAGACAGATAAATAATGACTTTACTTATTTTCAAAAAAATAGTAGATGTATAGCACCGGTTCTAACCCGTGGGGCAATGAGGGGGGCTG
>NW_017273347.1:0-534 GCF_001594065.2 Cyphomyrmex costatus | reverse complement strand
TATATAAAATTTTTCATAAATTATCCATTCATTTGAATTTAAGTGTGATGCTTACTACCTTTTGACTCATTGTTTCTAATTAAAATTTATCTGTCAATTTATTAAATGAAGAAGAAGAATGATATAGATACTTACTCTTTCTGATTTATATCATAAAAAGAAACGTATGTATAAGTCATTATCACGGTTGTTGCAGAATGCCGGGAATTACTTCTTGAAATTAGAAATTGATTCTTAAAAAGCTAATAATTCTGTGTAACTAATAATTCAGAATATGACGGAGCTTTCGTCCTTTTTATAGTAAATTGTTGATGTTATATTAAATTACTGTGTAATATCGTTTACGACAAAAGCGTCACGTTGCAGATCTTACAATAAAATATGCGTAAAGTTCGTTGGTAAATTTTTGTATCTCTTTTTGAGCTTTTATTAATTTTTGGTATTATAAATTACAATTTAACATAATGGTGGACAACAATATGCCTTAGCTAATTTTTAGTAGAGTTAGTTTATCAATTATGATAACAATATTTG
>NW_017273346.1:0-534 GCF_001594065.2 Cyphomyrmex costatus | reverse complement strand
AGCTTTGGACACAAAAGACACCAGGGGCACGTATATTAGCTCGGATATTTTAATCGTGGAGAAAATGAATTTTTATTCTGTGAAACTACTGCGAAGAGGTTCGACAGGAATGAAAATGTCAAAAACGCTTGTTTTATCGATAATACAGGCGGGTCCAGCATCACCTTAACGCATAATATCTCGGGGCCGACTGCCGCATTTTTTTTGCCAGATTCTTTCATTTTAAGTGGAAATGTATTGAATGAGTATATTTTTATTAGGATTTTAGGTGCGGAAAGGAGGATATTCGAAATAAATACCTGTAATTTTTATAATTCTTTTCCATATGTGTGTGTCATTCTTTCATTTATAATATATTCGGTAAATGTGTCGATGAGGGGACCCTCCTCCAATGACTTTGACCTTGACATATGTTATCAAGGTCATGATTCTGAGTAACTGTCGCGCGGTACGTGGAATCAGGTTAATAATTGTGATGTGTATTCTGAGTTAAATTCCTGCAGATTTAATATAATCGAATCACTGGTACAAAAT
>NW_017273345.1:0-534 GCF_001594065.2 Cyphomyrmex costatus | reverse complement strand
AACACGTCGACGGGCACTTAGCTCGTTACCCATCTTTTTTATTAACGTTTCATAAAAACTCGTAAAAAAGTCGAAAAAAGGAGAAATTTTAACAATTTTCTACTAAAAATGCATTTTTTCTTTATTTTGCTGTACTCCAATCGCTTAAACAATAACTAACATATTATTTCGTTTCTTTTATCAGATAATTATTTTCATTTTTAGTGAACATCAGAAGACAACAAACCTTGATGCTGCAGATAAGAATACTAATTTTAATAAATATATAAGTGCTGAGAGAGAGAGAGGGAGAGAGAAAGAGAGAAACATCCTAAACAATTTTATTTTCGTGGTTAATATATTTTTAAATATATTTTATGTTGATTTAATTATATTATATAGAGATTTAATATAATAGTTAAAGATATACAGGAATATAAATGAGCTTTAAAGACTTCTTATATTTTTTTTATTTTTCCGTTTTGAAACAAAACTTTATTTTAGAGATAACATTGCGTAGGGTACTGTGATTTAGTAATATATATTATACAATAA
>NW_017273344.1:0-534 GCF_001594065.2 Cyphomyrmex costatus | reverse complement strand
AGCACAATGTCAAATTGCTCGCGTTTGAACATTGAAATGTCACTATCGCAGTAAATGCAAAAGAGTTTTAGCGTCTTATAGTACAATGCCGATTCAATTTCAAGAAAGTCCTTAAGTCTTTAATTCGCCGCATTGTATTACATTAAATCGAACGATGACGTAATTGCAAGAATTTATTACATTAAAATAATTTATAAGAAGGTAACAGTTAAAGAAGGAATTTTTCGTATTTTAAACGTTTTATCAAGATTACATATCAATCCCAATAGGCGCAGAATAGTAGTACAATGATACATAAACATAATTGACAGTTAAACTAAATTATTATAAATTATTTTTTACAATTAATAATAATTTATGTTCTAAAAGATTGTGAGACTATTTAAAGGATGTTATACATCCATTTATATAATATCTTTCCTTAATATCGTCAAAATATTGTTAAAAATATACTACCATCGTAACATCTTTGTATTACTGCAACATGTATCCACGATATAGTAACAAAAACATTTTAGCAATCAATGTAGTTAA
>NW_017273343.1:0-534 GCF_001594065.2 Cyphomyrmex costatus | reverse complement strand
AGAGAGAGAGATTTCGAAGGTATACGGTACGATAGCCGTGTTCCGATATACATTACCAGTGTTAAAAATCTGTAGTATATGTACGTAACTATAGATTTTTAGTACTGGCAATGCATATCGGAATACTGCCATAGGCTTTGCTAGGACCGCCATTTTTTCTCTGTCGTTTTCCTCCTCGGATACTATCGTCTTTGTTAGGACGTCCGGGAGGAATTTTTCGAAGATGTCCGAGAATAGTGTAAACGGTAATAATTATTCAGAGATATCCTTTAAAAAATCGTCCTGAACGTCTCCGGACGCCCTCTCTATAAGGTTATGTTCTCCGAAAGGAAATGTTACCCGAGTGTCCCCGTATATCTTTTTATCCTTGCTCAACATTGGATAGCAACAAGGATAAAACGATACATGGTGACACTTGGGTAACTTTTCCGAACTCAGCCTAAGGGGACACTGTCTGGGGAAAGAAAAGATGTATGGTAACCTTTATATCCGTAATACGCTTATTTACTCTTACATGTATATATATATATATAT
>NW_017273342.1:0-533 GCF_001594065.2 Cyphomyrmex costatus | reverse complement strand
ATTTATCACATGTATACTGTCTTATACCTTTTAAAAGAGTACGTAGTGATGTTTGCGGAATATTTTCTTTAACTGCCCAAGTAGCAAGAAATGTTTTAAAATCCATTTCTTCATTTTCAACATTATTTTCATTTTCATCATTATTCAGATTTCTCTCATGTTGCTCAAGTAAGCATATAAACTCATTATTTTCTTCTTCTTCTTCTTCTTCTTCTTCACTGCTTGAGATAGGATTCACTTCATTTAAATCATTAATTTCAATATTATTTGATAAGCCTGCATCTCTTTCTATCGTATTTTCAACACAGGAATTATCAATAACTTTAGATGCTGAGGGTAAATGAGATACATTAGATACTGATGTTGTGGCAGATATATTACATGGTATTGATGATACATTTAAAGCTTCATAAATCATGTCAGTTTCTAATTTTCGAATTTTACGTTGTGTTGAAGAACTAATTGTATCAAACGTTTTTTCACGTGACATCTTAATCTTGAATGTTTCGCTGAAAAAATAAATTATAAATAAA
>NW_017273341.1:0-533 GCF_001594065.2 Cyphomyrmex costatus | reverse complement strand
AAATGCGAAATAATGATTAACACTAATGAGAAAATAAGTTTGCTGCGGACGACCTTTGTATACTTGGCACTCGATTTTTAAAAAATTAAAATTTTTATACACAAAATGATAGTATTTTGTTTGTAGTTGTTTGTAATAACAATAATTTCGTTTCTATTTTCTTATTTAAAAAAAATATGAAGGTTTCTTTAAAAAATCACTGTCACCCGACCTTAAGATAGGAAAGATTGTTAATATATTTCGCTTCACAATCGTTTGCAGTGATTTTTCGACCATTCGTAATTGCACCGTTTAAAAGTTACAAACCATTTTATAACCACAAATAGCTCAAAATAAATACTAATAAACAAAGCTCTTTATGTGAAAACACTAATATGAATGAAGTAAAGTGCAAATCTGAGAGTCATCGATAAATAGAATTAAAAAAAAAAATTAAGAAATTAAAATACGTATAAAAAATTAGAAATACAAGGTAAATGTACCGGTTATTGGACAGTTAAGGAATTGCACGACGAAATCATTTATTTAAATTT
>NW_017273340.1:0-533 GCF_001594065.2 Cyphomyrmex costatus | reverse complement strand
CCAAGTAGTTACTATTCGCTTCAGTAGTAAACTATTCATATTTCCAATAGTAATGAATGGTAATACGAATAGTTATAGGTAATACAAAAAACATTTTTATTTGTACAAATAAAGAAGAACATATAACAAAATCATTACTCATTGTTGTTTTCCAATTACATTTTTAAAATTATAAAATTCAAACATATTAATAAAACAAACACTTTAATTCTTTTAATTAAACGATTATTAGATTTATATTGAAATATGAGCTGGTAGAATTTATTTTAATTTCATATCAAATCTCCGACTTCTTTTTTCATAAATTTGGCAGCATTATTACACTTATATCTAACAAGGGTTTCAAATTTTTCATTAATTTCCTTTGTATTTTGGGGAAATGTATGCAACGCATAATCTGTAAATAAAATTAACTTCGAATTAATACAGTTTCAATAAACATATAAATTCGTATATGTACAGGGTGTTTTTGATACATACACATCATTATGTCGGGTTGCCTATCTGATTATCGGCAGGGGCATGCTCATCCG
>NW_017273339.1:0-532 GCF_001594065.2 Cyphomyrmex costatus | reverse complement strand
GGGGGGAGGTCCCGGAAGCACGAGAGAGCGGCGCCGACGGCCCAAGCCTCCATGGATGTTGGAATTGTCGGGAGGAGGGCCATCGCTACTCGGAGTGCCCGTGGAAGCGACGGGAATTCTGTTTCGGTTGCGGCCGAAGGGGGGAAACGCTACGCACCTGCCCCCGCTGCGGACAGAGATGGAGGAACCTGGGTCCCTACCACCCCGTTAAGGGGCATGATTTGCGACGCGCATAAGGGCTGTCGAGGGGCCAAACGACACCTTCCGGTCCACTAATAAAGGCTTTTATTATTTTTGGTAATTACTTGCCTTTGTGTTAACATAGATCCTTTTTCCTTTTCTTTCTCCCCTTTCACCCCGTGGGCCTGGGGGGGTGGCGATGCGGGCACGTGCCTTCCTGTGGCGGCGAAGTTTAGCATGGTTTCGTATTATTCAGTATCGTTTCGTATCGTCTCGTATCGTTTCGCTTTATATCGTCTCGTATCGTTTCGCTTTGTATCGTCTTGTATCGTCTCGTTTCGTATCGTCTTGT
>NW_017273338.1:0-532 GCF_001594065.2 Cyphomyrmex costatus | reverse complement strand
TAATATAATGTCAACCATGTGAGTGAGATTATACACTTATTATTTTATATATAATTTTTATATTTTTAATTTTATAATTCCGTACATTATTGGTTTGTTTAACAACTTGCGGTCATTTTTTCTGTAACATTGATAATGACCTAATAGCGGTCGAAACGTCTGTTGTCTATGTCTTGTTTCTAATTAAACTACGTAATTTTAACTAAATAACAATTTTTATTTACTAACAATTGTATATTTTAACGAATTTTTTGGCTCGTAGCCCTTTTCATTTTGATTATTTTTAAATTTATTGAGCCTTATCACAAACATATATTTTTAAATTTACTATATGTGAAAACTTTTTATTTGGAATTGTCGGTAACTCTCGAATTGCCCTTTGCTTTACCTTTTTAACGTATATCAAATTTGCGTTGAAGAAAATGAAAATGCGGTCGCGTATAGATTCCCTTCTCGGTATCTATGAGTAATACGCAGGGCTGGGTAATATTTAAAATAGTTCCATTTTAAATACATATTTAAAATGGAAATG
>NW_017273337.1:0-532 GCF_001594065.2 Cyphomyrmex costatus | reverse complement strand
ATTTTTGCGCACGAAGTACGATATTTTGGAAAATATGGCATTGTTTTATATGAATAGAAAGGAAAAAATGATATAATAATAATTTTTAAGTGGTAATTCTATTAAACTTTTATTATTTCAACATTTTAGTACTAATAAAATATAAAAATGTGTAACATAATATTATGTTTATAATATTATAATATTATAATTTAATTATAATTACATCAATTTAAACATGTAAAGCATTATATCTACAAACAGCGCTCAAAAGGTGTTTAGGATAATCCGGGTGATTCGCAGGAACCTTATTCATTTCCCAGGAAGACTTTAAGAAATCAAAATGTACGGACTCCATCGCCTGCTCCCCAAAAAATGCTAATCCTTCACCGTTTTTTTCACAGAACTGTTGTATGTGAAAAAAAACTGCATGAACCTTTGGTGTAACGCTGACACCTAAGTCCATGTAGCTCTTTTTGAAAGCTTCTATACATGCTTTGTAATTTTGGTCAAGATTATTTCCGAAGCATGCAGAAACTACTTTTTTGAAGTC
>NW_017273336.1:0-531 GCF_001594065.2 Cyphomyrmex costatus | reverse complement strand
TCCTGCTGAGTCTGCTATTCGATTCAAGGAGTCTTCATCCAAGAGGTTTGCAAGAGAGATACTTCCTGCTGGAATTTCACTGCCCATGACGCCTCGGGCCAGCGTGTTGACGATTGACGGTCGTTCCACTGGGAACATGATATGTGCACGGAGCCTGTCTAAGTCGTCCGTACTGTAGATTCCGCTTGTCGCTAGAGATGATGAGCTGGTGTAGTGCCAGATTGGGTGCGACATCGGTTGTATGATGGTGGGAGCGATAACTTCTATAGGTTTCGGAGTTAAACGAAACCAAATGCCGTGCAATTTATACATTACCGGGAGAAGGTGATTACAATCACGGATCGTTCCTGTTTTAGTCAATATTCGCGTGCGCGGTTGTAAAAAAAACGAGGAATTCGCGTGAAACACTGGTAGTTCTGTATAGCAATGTTCTGATTGGCGGAGTTTGCATTCTACTGGGATACACTTCACGAGATGGAGAGCTTCTCCAGAAAGTACAGCGGTATACCCTGGTTCACGCATTATACGGTA
>NW_017273335.1:0-531 GCF_001594065.2 Cyphomyrmex costatus | reverse complement strand
ATCGCTTTTAATGAAACAAAAGATTTCGAAATTATTATTAAATTTGTTAAAATATAATAAATTACAATTAGGGCCTCTACTCATTTATATAAATAACTTTTATACATACATAATTGTGCAAATTACGTTTTGATTATAATATTCCTTTATCTCGTAACATTCCTTTATCTCATTTTTGTAATACAACGAGATTTCTACATTATTAAACTTGTTAAAAAGTAATAAATTGGAATTAGGATGTACCTACTTCAATAATTTTTATATATAATCGTGCAAATTGCATAATTTAATCTCATCGCGATCAAAGATCTCATTAAGACCAAAGGATTGAAATTCATAATTACTGACATAATAATAGCTTAATCTATCTGTAATATTTAATTAATGTATAGAGGGCCCTGGGGTAAGAAAGATTCAAATGGATAAATTTCTCGTGGATAACTTTATGCATTTTAATTGCGATCTCTTCGATATAGTATTTAGCGAGTGAGTATTTATTATTTTCGCGTCTTCATTTCGAAAGCATCCCAA
>NW_017273334.1:0-531 GCF_001594065.2 Cyphomyrmex costatus | reverse complement strand
ATGTAACAACATAACTAATACGAATCGAAGCCTATAACAATCTAGCTGGATCTTAGTTGCTTATATATATATATAATTTCGCGTAATTCATATACTGATATATGTATAGTACTAAAATAAAATATATGTTAATGATTATTATACATTCATAACACGTCGTTACGTGTAATATTAGGAAAAATTAAACTTACTTGTACTGAATAAGCCTTCCTCCTTATTTGTTAAGTCTGGTACACATATTGGCACATTATTTACAGCATTTAATAAATCATTATCATTGAACTCTTGTATCAGTATACCATCTTGGTTTCGAAAAGTCATATTTATTTCTTTTCTATTCGACTCGACATTCTTCGAAGTAGCAGCAGCATGTGTCTGAATATTCGACGTTGATGCAGCAATATTGTCAAATAGCATGTCGATGTTCGTTTCCTCCAGTGTTTCCTTATTTCTAATATTATTCGTTTTGTCATTGTTATTGAGAAGCTGCCGGTTAATTGTCAAGCTGCAGAGATGTTCATAAATATATAT
>NW_017273333.1:0-530 GCF_001594065.2 Cyphomyrmex costatus | reverse complement strand
AGGGCGATTAAAGAGTCAAGAATTTTCGTTAAACAATAAAATATGTAATTAGTCATTTTCAATAAAATTAAAACATTACTTAACAAATCGCCTACAAACATTTAACTATATAATAATAAAATTAAAATAAAATAAAAATATTAAAATATAAAAATATAAAAAACGTTACAGTTTCAGCTCTCGGATTGAGCCTGATTTTAAATGGGATAACATAAAAATTTTAGACGAAGAGCCTTGTTATAGAAAAGGCTTAATATCTGAAATGCTGAATATTAAAAAACAGAAAAATAGTCTTAATTTACAAACAGATACTGAAGATCTTCATAAAGTGTATGTATCCATTGTAAATAAAGTTTGACTTTCAAATATTAATAATTATTAGTCTTGCTCAGTCTGGATCGTTTCTTCAACGTTATTAATCGTTCTTACACAATATCCATAATGTTGCAAGGAATTCTTGTCAATTATTTGGTTTTTATTGTATTTGATTGACGTATATATTACTGGAACCATGCCTACACATCTAAATA
>NW_017273332.1:0-530 GCF_001594065.2 Cyphomyrmex costatus | reverse complement strand
CCTACACTCTGTATTCTGCCTCCTATTGTAATTTGGCATACTATGTCTTTGACACAAAAAGAAAGGATCGAAATCCTTATTCTGCGAGGATGCGGCGATAAAAGGAACATACGAACAAGTCGTCCGCCAATTTAATGATACCCATCCTGATCGTCTACCCATCTGCAAATCAACTGTTTCTAAGACTGTTTCTCGGTTTCAAGATACTGGCTCTGTCAATGATCGACCAAAATCGGGAAGACCAAAAACGGCCACGAACGAAGACAACAGTTTAGCGGTCTGTGCAAGTGTCGTTGAGGACGTCCATACTTCAGTAAGAAAGATTGCGCAAGCCACTGGTATCGGCAAATCGTCTGTCCATCATGTATTAAAAGCAAATAACTTCCATCCATATAAGATAAAATATGTTCAAGAACTTTCGGAAGATGACTTCGATCGGAGATTAGAATTTGTGTTTGAAACAATTGAAAAAACAAATTACCTTTTTTACAGCGCCATCTGTCAACAAAAATAATTATAATTATAGGTAA
>NW_017273331.1:0-530 GCF_001594065.2 Cyphomyrmex costatus | reverse complement strand
GTTTATGATTGAATAAAGGATTATTCGAACTTATCCTTAAACTAGCACCCACAACATTAATCGTAATTTTTTGCTAAATCGTTCGAGCACACAAATTAGAGTACATAATTAGCACACAAGTAGCACTTAATTCTGGCATAGGTACCGTCTTGATCTTTGTGGGAGTTATTGCTTAACAAACATAATAGAGGAAATATTATAATTTTATACTTAATAAAGATTGTTATAGAGCAATGTGTGCGGAAAATGTGTTAGATATCAATGATTCGCATTTTAATAGTAATAACATAAATTAATTATTACAAAGACCAATTCTAGACATAATACAATACAAATCTTAGTTTTACCAAACATACATTATCTACAATAAATATTATGAACATTAAAATTGATTGAAAAAAAATTTATGACTTCACATTTTGCCAAAATAAAAAATTTGTAATTGCCAAACCATCTTTAACACTTTAAATTAAAAATTCGTTTAAACGTAAGTTATGAAATATTCAAAGTTCAATAATCAAAAATCAATA
>NW_017273330.1:0-529 GCF_001594065.2 Cyphomyrmex costatus | reverse complement strand
GGAGATAATATTGAAGAACTGGAGCTTTTTGGTAAAACAGAAATGTTAAAGTTCATAAAAAAGGATGAAAAATACAATGACTATTTTGACAAATATTATATTTGTCCCAGTGAGTTCCGCATTTCAACCGGACATAAGGTATTACTCAGTGAAATACAGAAATTTGTTGCTAACAAGCTCTCCTCAGATAAAATGTATTTTACATCTGAATTAAAATTTGGAAACTCCAACTGTCAATCCCGAAAATTAACAAAAAGTATGAACTTTATTACGAATCAAAAGCGAAAAAATTATGCAAGCCAAGTGGCAAGTAAATCTCAAAATAAAGGCTTCTCGCCGAGCTCCTCGCAGCATGTCAGTAATAAATTAAATCCACACACTCCTGTTGATATCAATTTAAATGCTGAGCACGACATTCTTTATGGTTTAGTAATGGCATGGTTGAAAAATCAAATTAAAGTAAGTAATATAATTTAATTAAAATTTTTATCTAATTTATATAAGTAGAAATATGATGTGTAATTGGCCA
>NW_017273329.1:0-529 GCF_001594065.2 Cyphomyrmex costatus | reverse complement strand
ATATCATTACGAAAATAATTCATTGTGCTCATAGTATAAAATATTATTTATTATATATAATAATTCACCAGCAACGAACAAGAAACAAGAAGTATACAATTTATTAAACATATAATAACATTTTTTTTAAACATCGCATGTAAAATTATCTACAATAGAATTGTTACTTACAAGGAATTAAAGTTTCCATACGTATTTTTTCGGTATCATTTCCATGATTATTATTCATATCCAACAAGTCCAGCAATGTTGTATCAAGTTCAAACACTAAAAAAATAGTACAAATAATTCTTTGGATATTTATAAAATAAATCATATTTTAAAGAATAGTTTAACATTAATGACATATGTATATTTACTATATTCTAGATTTTCATCATTTTCTTGATATTCATAGTCTTGATTAAATATGTCAACTTCATTGAAAATTGTATTATCAGAGAAATGTTCATCATGAAGACCTCTTTGGTAAGTATGTTTTTGATTAGAAATATCAGTCTCATTGTTGGTTAATGCAGGTGCAGAAGAA
>NW_017273328.1:0-529 GCF_001594065.2 Cyphomyrmex costatus | reverse complement strand
GGTTAAAGGTTTATAGATAGCGCGGGAAGCGCGTAGGTTAAATTTCTTTTGTATTGTTTCAAAATTGTGGAAGCCCCACAATTGTTAATTTAAAGAATAGAGTTTAGAAAAAAGTAGCTCGATTAATTGATCAAGGGTAAGGAGAAAAGTAAGGGCGTAAAGTTTTGAACGAGTCCATTGAAAATTGTGGAAGCCCCACAATTGTTAATTTGTAATTTTGAGAAAATTGAAAAAGTAAAACGGGAAATGAACGTTAAATAGCGGATGAAGAATACCTGTTAAATGACGACTATGTTTAATAAAAATTGTGGAAGCCCCACAATTATTAAGTAATAAATTCGTTAAATCGAGAAATAGGAGCCGGTGAAAGTATAATTGGCAGTGTGAGCAACACACAAGCAAAGTGGTAATTGGATTCGTTGAAAATTGCGCAAGCCCCATAATTTATAATTCGTTAAATTGAATGAAAGTTGTGGAAGCCCCACAATTGTTAATTATCAATTTAGGATAATTGCAAAATATGACGCGG
>NW_017273327.1:0-529 GCF_001594065.2 Cyphomyrmex costatus | reverse complement strand
AAATTGTTGAAATTTTAAGTAATTTTTATAATTATATATTTTTTAGTTTTATATTTGTATTTTATTTACTTTTCAAACTTTAACATTACATTAAATGAATTTTTATCATTTGACTCTTACACCGCCCTTGTTGATTTATATCGATTATTTTTATATTAAGGGTCCTTGAATGTTTTCATTTTATTTATTTTACTTATTAATTTATTTTAATGCATATAATTGTAACAAAAAATCGATTTTAATGAAATAATAAAAAAGCATTAAAGCACTAGCATTCTCAATGCAATGATAATTTTGCAAATATGTTTGCATTTATGAATGTATACTTACGCCTGGTGCTGTTCCGACTGTGATTCTTCTATTGCACATGTTGTAGTCAGAAAATTATCATAAAATTTATTCTGCTCATTAGAAGTGGTAGGAACATTTTTCGAGTGAGCAACGAGTTCTTCATTCGTTGGGACAGTATAACTGTAATATATAAAGTAAATGGTTAAAAAAGATAAAAAGCTCATCCGACTACAAAAAA
>NW_017273326.1:0-528 GCF_001594065.2 Cyphomyrmex costatus | reverse complement strand
TTAATAATATTAATAGTGTGTAATATTATAATATTAATATTAATTATTTTGTAAATATTATATCTTTTTTTTTTAATGTTATAGTTAGCAATATTACGCCATGAAAGAGAGAGGCAGCATCTCGCAGAGATAAATGCAAATCGAATAATGAGAAGAAGATTGCGAGATATGCTCGATCCATTTGCTCTGCCAGAAAATCAATTTATCGGTTTATATCGGATAAACAGAGATATGACTAGAGGACTTATAGATGCATTGGAACCGCATCTTCCTCTGCGAAGAAGTCCTCTGGCAATTCTAAATGAGTTGAAGGTAAAGAAAATATTACAACAAACTAAAAAAAAAAAAAAATTTGTATCTTTTAATAAGAGATTATTATATTATATATAATTTTTATTTATTGAATTAGGTACTATGCGCCCTGAATTTCTATGCTCAGGGTAGCTATCAAAAGGCTGTTGGTGTAGACTGTAGGTTGAGCATAGCTCAATCTACAGTTAGTACGTTTTTACAAGAAGTTACGTGTGC
>NW_017273325.1:0-528 GCF_001594065.2 Cyphomyrmex costatus | reverse complement strand
GCATTGTTTGGACATGTGTGAGCATGAATTTTATCATGCCTTGCGGCCAACACTGAAATTCGAAGATTTGTGGTTTTATAATTACTTTCACTTCTAGGGGAACAGGAGAATCGACTGAGTGTTGCATCTAAATTACGTATTAATATAATCATTTATTTCTTGGTATTGTCAGAGAGATTGTATTGGTGAAAAATATTAATAATGGTATTAAATATTTAGAAAAGCAGGAAATTGAAGAAGGAGAAGGCAAGGAAAGAGAACAAGAGGGAAAAGAAGGCGAAGAGAGAGGCGAGGATAGAGAAGAGGAAGAAAAAGAAAGCAAAGAAAGAAACGGACGCTCTGACGATAGCAGCAACAACAGTGACGAGGAGATTTGGGTCCTTTATTTTTAAATAGAATATTACAGTTATTTATATCAATTACTAATACCATTATTAATATTTTTCACCAATAAAATAGAATATTACAGTTATTTATATCAATTATTATGAAAAAACAAACATGCTTAATATTAATTAAGTAAATAAA
>NW_017273324.1:0-528 GCF_001594065.2 Cyphomyrmex costatus | reverse complement strand
AAAAAGCAATGGTCAATCTTTGATTGGCTGCCCAATCTTTTGTGGTCAATCTTTGATTGGCTGCCCCACAAGGCTACCGCCATTTTGCGCAATGATACACCTTGTATTCTTACATCATGGAACGAACGAGCAAAGCCGGTCCGCGAAGTTGCATCCGGAAGAAAAGATGCACAGTCAAAGTCGGCAACACTTTCAAAAATTTATAAAACGAGCACCCGATTCGAAACGCGTTCGTAACGGTCGAATGTGGTCGAGTGGTTCTTCAGAACGGGCAATTCGTTACTATTGGTTAAGAATTTTATGTGAGATGACGCACTTCCGATGCAAAATACATTTTGCCGTAGTTCGTTAAAGTTGAACCGAACGAACAGCAAGTGGCAAAATTGAGAAAGCGTACAATATGTCTGTCGTTTCATTATGAAAATATTATTTATTGCAGTAAATATTAGGAAAATAAACGAAAAATGGCTTCGGATAAGATACGGATACATGTTTGTAAATTAGATCATTTTATACTTGACCACAAAG
>NW_017273323.1:0-527 GCF_001594065.2 Cyphomyrmex costatus | reverse complement strand
TTATTAATTTATAAACTTATATCTTTTAAAAATTGTCAATAATAATACAGCAATTATTTAAAGAACATAGCAATTAAGAAAATAATAAACAGTTACATCATTGAAAATATGATAATAAAAAATGTAAAATATATAATTGTACAGTTTAAAAAGTTTAAAAAGCAATTACTATAAAATGTTTTAAATAATTTATACTTACCGTTAACCGACATTTTCGCGACATATTCCATGAGCAAGCTTAAAACCTGGAGGACAGGGAGTGGGTTTTCTAGCAGGAAGATCTATGATGTGTGATTCAGTCATTACAATCGTGATAAAAGTTGACACAAATGTAATTATTAAATATATAGATAACATGTTTGCACACATATTGCCCATTTTCGTACTTTTGCAGAATATGTCGATGGAAATTAAAACAAAAATCAAATATCTGAAATCTTGCAGCCGATACCGTCTGAGTAATCGTGGAGGTAGAATAATTTTCAACTGTAACACTGCACAAAAGTTTCTTTTATATCGTTCAAATC
>NW_017273322.1:0-527 GCF_001594065.2 Cyphomyrmex costatus | reverse complement strand
TACAAAAAAAATCGAATTTTCCGGCGCGATGCGGCACGCAAGGTTGTGATCTTGACTTTATAATACGAACCTCCGATATACACGTATATATCGTGGAGGTCGAGACGGGAATAAAGTAATGTTGTACTTGACGTGGATAAGATCTAGGTGCTAACAGCTTAATCACGTGCGATAAATCACGGAATAGATATATTCAAGACCTCCTGATTTTCTCAAATATCTTGCCTAAGTGAAACGATATATTTCACTCGTATGCGTTCAATGACAATTTTCTGTTCATTTTTTTTAGAAAGTAATGAGAAAAATTTTAGGATTTTTTAACTCTCCAGAATTGATGCTAAAATCTGTAACATACAATTAGGACGTTTTCACAACATATAGGCCGATACTCATAGTCGATTCTTATACTTAAGATTGTCTTAAGTACAGTCTTAAGATATACGAATCAATCAAAGAACCACCTTAGTATATCAAGCCATTACATAAAATAGTCTTAAAATAAAAACGAATTATAAATACCGACTATG
>NW_017273321.1:0-526 GCF_001594065.2 Cyphomyrmex costatus | reverse complement strand
TGACTACATGTGCGTGAACAACTCGTTTTCGCACACTCGTTCACGCAGGTGCGAGCGAGTTTGTGTCACGAGGAAATAGAAATTGTGTCCCTGTGTGTCCTAGAGAAGGAAATGTCCAAACTACATTATTAACGCAGTGTATACCGGCTGATCGCCTTTCCCAGCATCAGTTCCAATATCTGCGCAAACTGCGAAAACACACACACATGTATAATCAATTGTGATATGTATAATCAATCATCTCGACTTGCTAACGAGCGAATTATGTTCGTCGCGGAAGTGAGCGTGTGACACTTTGTGCTTCGTGTCAGCTGCGGTAAACCATTGTCATCCCTGCATGACATTTTCTCGAATTCTTTTTCAGTATCGCATTGTTTCTAGAACGGATGAAGATAATTCGGTGTCTGTAGAATAGATAGAGAGAGAGGGATAGAGAGGGGGAGGGAGGGAAGAAGGGGGAGGGGAGAGAGAGAGAGAGAGAGAGAGGGAAGGTTCGCTAAAAAAAATAAAATTAATAAAAAATAAA
>NW_017273320.1:0-526 GCF_001594065.2 Cyphomyrmex costatus | reverse complement strand
ATATATATATATATATATAATTAGTATTGAATATTTAATACATTTAAAAGATTTATATGCTTTTACATTTAGCTTCATTAACTTCATATATAGCAGATTTTATTTTAGTATGCACTAAAATATACAGTAGATTATCATTGAAGTAGTAGGTAATGCTAACAATAGTATTAATATTTTGACAACTTTTCGTGATCAGTATTATTGACAATATCTCAATTCAGTTTTTATATACATAATATAATTATGTAACTTTATTGGTAAAAATACATGCTTTTTTTATAGACCATAGATAATACAATAATATGTTTGTTTTTATAGATAATATTTACAGATAAGTTTTATAGATTGTTTTTATACAGTAACATGTTTGTTTGCCAATGTTAAACAAAGATAAAACAATTATTACTATGTTATACTTCATTAGAAGAGTACAATCTTGCATAACACATAATATTTAATACATAAGAAAATGAACCAATCAAAGTCCTTTATTTCTTTTCTTTCCGTTAAAAAAAAAAGATTCTGG
>NW_017273319.1:0-526 GCF_001594065.2 Cyphomyrmex costatus | reverse complement strand
AAAGAAAATAGAAGCAGTTCAGAAAATGCCTAGACCAACTAATACTACTCAATTACGTGCTTTTATTGGTTTAATTAATTATTATGGACGTTTTATTAAAAATTTGAGTTATATACTACATCCGTTAAATAAATTATTAAAGAAAAATGCGAGTTTTGAATGGTCAAATGAATGCGAAAAGGCATTCAATAAAGTTAAAAAAGAATTTGGAAGCGAGAGTGTATTAGTTCCTTTTAATTCCAAGTTGCCTCTAGTACTCGCCGTCGATGCCAGTCCGTACGGGGTGGGAGCAGTTCTCTCTCACTTGTACCCTGATGGTACAGAACGTGTAATTCAATATGCGTCAAACTCTTTAACAGAAACGCAAAAGAAATACGCGCAAATAGACAAGGAAGCTTTTGCAATTATCTTCGGAATTAAAAAATTCCACCAATTTTTGTATGGGAATCGATTTACATTATTGACGGATAATAAACCGTTAGCGCAAATTCTGAATCCTCAAAAAGGACTTCCGGCATATAGTGCA